>NW_026606064.1:25605000-26205000 GCF_029834395.1 Sorex fumeus | reverse complement strand
AATGAAATCCTGTCAGTAACAGCATTATAAACCATAGTGCCCAAGGGGAGGAAAAAAATTAGGTCCCTGCCATAGAGCAGGCTGGGGGTGGGAAGGGAAACTGGTGCCATTGGAGGAGGAAATTGGACATCAGTGAAGGAACTGGTGCTGGAACATTTTATGCCTGGAATTCAATCATGAATAACTCTGAAAATCACAGTGCCTCAATTAAACAAAGAAAAAAGAGTGAAGATAGATTTTATTTTGATCAACAGAGAATAAATTGAAAATAACTGAACACCCTACTAAGGTATAAGGTTCTAGAAGTTGGAATTTGGCAAACTGAATAGTAACGTGTGCGTGTTTGTGTGTGTATGTGTGCGTGTGTGTTTGTATACTTTAAAATGGCTAAATATCTTGTATGTTAAAAGGGTTTTAACAATGGTAGGATGGTACTTTCAGAGCAAACATGAAAAAAAGCAAATGCCACAAATATCCCTGAACGTGGGTAAGAGGAAAAATCCCACAAATTCCCAAGAAATTTCTGTTTAAAAAAGCCTTGAATGATTATCAGTTTCTTTGCAAGGTAATCTAATATTATAAGAAGACAAAGTGTACTGGTTGTTAATACCACCCTATGGCATTGCCTAGAAAAGAATATCCCTCATAGTTACTATAAAATGGCATTATTCTTGTTTCATGTTTTCATGTGTAGCAAGAAGAAACTGTAGGCTAATGAGTCAACAAGTCACTTAGCCAACCTCTTTCAGCAGCATTGCTTTAAATGACTTATTACTTGAATTATTCAGTAATTCTACCAGAAACACAGGAAGGATTATCAGTCACGCTTTCTTAGAAGAGATGTGATGGGAAGGATTAATAGTTTAAAACTTGAAATCATTTCTTAGATACATAAATGTTTGTACTCTAACTTATTTATTTTTTAAATGTTCTGTGAAGAGGACAGAGAGAAAGTACATAGTACAGGGTACCTGAGCCCTGCCAGAGTTCATCCTTGTGGTCAGAGTCGGAGATTAGCTCCAAGCATCTCCTGGTGTGCCATCCACTCTACACAATCTCACCCCCACCCCCCAAAAAAGAGCCAAGAAAGAAATATTTCATGTAATAGTGAGAGTCTAAAATAAAACTTTTACTTTGTTTTTTTAAAATTAAATTTATTTATTTATTTTGAATACCCATCCCACCACCACGGATCCCAGTAACCCTCCCCCCCCCATTCCATCCCCATCCCACCCTGCCTCTGTGGCAGAGCATTCCTTTTTGTTCTCTCTTTTCTATTCGGGGTTCTGGTTTGTAAAAGAGTTAAGCCTGATTTTCAGGGAGAAACGCTGCAGAATTTACTTTCCATTGACCACTTTATTATATATAAGAAGTTGTCGCGCGGCTGCATTTGGAATAAGAGTCCTGGTTCCTGCATAAGTGAGCTATGCTTGTAGAGGCTCATAGTCACCCGGGTTCCCTCTGGAGGAGGCGGGATGCGGCACCTACCCCATCTGGGACTTCCCGGTGATCTCAGCTCTCTTCGGGACTGGGAGCATTCTCAGAAGCTGTGGAAGCCCCCCTGACACCTTTCTTCTCTGTGGCTGTGTGCTGTAAAGATGGCGCTGGGGGGCGGGTTGTGGGCATGACTTCCGGAGTCAGAGGTTACCTGAGTGCCAGGGCAGTCCCAGCAGTTTGCAGTGATAGTCCTGGTTAATGCATAAGCGAGCTATGCTTGTAGAGGCTCATGGTCACCAGGGTTCCCTCTGGAGGAGGCGAAAACTTTTACTTTGAAGAAAAAATCATTTACAGTCAGAAGAAAGCAACCTTGGATTTATCAAGTAGGTAGCATATAGGAAGTAGCCAAATTCATATATTCTATGAATTCTTTGGAAAAAGTATATTTGAATACAGGTTTCCTTTACATAAATAAGTCCATTTCTCTGTTAAAGGCAACTGGAAGGTTGTTTGTTTTCAATGAATCCTTCCTACTCAAAACTTCACAATGTTTCCCATGCTATATAACTACCTCATAGTATAAAATTTTTCCCATGCGAGATAGATCTGGAGTAAAACAAATTTGATCTAAGTCCCTATTATAAATCACTGTAGTTGTCAATTGCTAGCAATATTATATCAGACCGTCACTCGTATTAGCAGTTTACCTCTGCAGGATAGAAAAATTTATTCTTATCTACTTTGATTTTAGTTGACTTAAACAGTCTCAGGGAATAATTTTTTATGCTAATGAATTGCATTTGGCTCACTCTATTAATGAGCAATATCCTGTATTCTGACATTGTAGGGAATGTGACAACTTTAAAATCACAATGGGAGAGAGAAGCAGGTAGAAGTAGAAAATTTTAAATGCCAAAGAGGTTTAGGTTAAAAACTTATGTGAAAATAATACATTTAATAGAGTATATTATTAACTTATAGAGAGTGTTTGTAAGAAAATACCTAATATCCCATAGAAAATTGGTACCAGAAACCTATGAGATCGTCTCAAAAGTTGAAGTATCCTACATTGATTTCAGGAATTTGTTTTGCTTTGCTTTGATCTATGTAATAATACACTTGGGCAAAATTAGGCTCCCATTAAAACATAGCTTCTAGTCTATGAAACTACAATCCTGATCATAATTTAATCCAAGTGAATGAAGAAATAATATACTTTTGTCATAAGACTTGTAAGATTAGAAATATTTCAAAAGTATGACTGGAGATTGTGATAGTGACAAAAAATGTTAGTAGGAATGTAAGTTGGTACAATGGTGCAAGATGGAATATTATTAATGAATATTTAAATATATATACTAAATTTTATTTTGTATACTTAATTGGATGTTTGATCCAGCAATTATAGTGCCTGAAATTTATTCAATAAATATATACTACAACTCAGTACAATGCAATGGCTTATAATGGCAAAAACTGCTAAATCTATTTGTCTTTTATGTTCAGCACTACTTCTTCCTCACCATATTTCTTTGTTTTCCTTCTGTCTCTCTTATTCTGACAAAACACACACATATGCACACACACCTAGTAATACATTAAGAGGGTTAATAATATAGTACTATTAAAAAAGGCAACGTAGAAGCACGTTTCCCTGGCTATATATGCCAGCTAGTTGTGATGCAATAAAGAAACCTATGAGAAAGACTCACATTACACATTTACTCATTCTATTTGTCAGTTTTGTTTTATTTTAAAATTGTTATACTAACAGTATTCTCTATTTCATACAATTTTGCTTCATTTATCAGTTGTGAGGCCACACTTTGTAGAGCTATAGGGGATGGGGCCACTCCCAAGGCCACTTTGGATGGTGTGTGGAAAGTCAGGCAGGGAAGGGATTGAATCCAGGCCCTTGAATTTATAAGAATATGTTCTGTACTTGATACCACCCTCCATATATGTGATCATATAATCTTTGATAAGGGAGCAAGAAATATAAAGTGGAACCAGAAAAGTCTCTTTAACAAATGATGCTGGCAAAACTGGACAACTACATGGAAAAAAATGGGCTCATACGTCTACTTAACACCATGCACAAAAGTCAGATTAAAATGAATTAAAGACCTCAACATCAGATCAGAATCTTTAAGATACATTGAAGAAAAGCTCACCAAAACCCTCCACGACGCTGAAGCTGAAAGTATCTTCAAAGATAAAACACCATTGGAAAGCAAGTGGAAACAGAGATAAACAAATGGGATTATTTTAAACTAAGAAACTTCTGCACCTCAAAAGAAACAGTGACCAGAATACAAAGACAGTCTACAGAGTGGAAAAGGACATTAACCCAATACCCTTCTGCTAAGGGTTTAATATCAAGGATATACAAGGCACTGGTTGAACTCTATGGATGGAATGGGAAGAAAATATTCCATCCCATCAGAAAAATAGCATTTTTAAAATACAGCTACACTGTGACCTAAATGGTACACTGTGACCTACATTGTACCATAAAGTACCTAAATTGTACCATATAATACCATAAAGCACCATAAAGTACCATAAAGTCTTCTAGATTTCTGCTTCTAAATTACATTTTTCTTTAAAATTCTACAAGATCATCTATTTGATTTGGCCACCTTTTACTTAAAAGTAAATATAGAAAGGGGTAGTGGGGAGTGGCGGGGGTGATGGAGAAGATAGCTCAAAAAACAGGAATACCTGACTTACAAATGTGAGTCTCCAAGTTTGATTCCTGGTGCTTTATGCCCCTACCAGAAACTCCTTGGTGACACTATGGTGACCCTCGGGATACCTCCAGGGTTGCCCTGGTGGTACCAGCATTACTTTCCCCTCCTCAAAAAAATAAGGTTAACAAAAGTAATTTTATGACAAATAAAATAGTGCTCTTGAATCTGTATTATCATTATCATAATCTGTATTATCACTTTTTGATAAATCCTTCTATCATCTCAGAGATTAAAACAGTTCAAAACTGTTTCTACTCCTAACTACTCATTGGGTTAATCCTATGGTAGATAATAAATAAAATCTTGGACAAGTTATTAAGTTATATTTAAGTTATTGTCTTGTTAGCGTCGAAAGTGTAAAATGCAATTCATTTTGTTTCATCAAAGTTTCAAGAGTCTCCAAAAGGAGAAAACAAAATAAAATGTCAGTCGTGAAATCTTAGTCAACCATTACAAAGATTATTCCATTAACTACAGCATGAGTAAGTAAGACAGGATTAGTGATTTTCAGAAAATTGTTGTTATATGTCCTACTATGACATTTTTTTCCTTCTTCCCATAGTCTCACCCATAATTAGTCAAAGCATTTATGTCAGTATAACAAAGGTAAGCACATTGAATGAAGAAGAAGCAGCTGTTCACTAAAAGATGGACTGAAGTAAGAAACCAAAGAAACATAATTTAAGGGGAAGCAAATGTAGCTGATAATTTCAAATTCTAAAGAGAATTTTTGAAAAACCTATACAAGTAACTAAAATGAAATACAGTTTTGAAAGTGTTGTTTTAAAGTTCAGACACATAGTAACAGAATTAAACTGTAAGTCTAGGTAAAACCATGCCATTTCTCCTCCCTAACTTATTGCTGAAGATAATAGAAATATTGCTAGTAGAAAATGAGATATGGAAAAGAAATGGAATTAACACTTTCCACTCCTCTTTTTCAGACTTTCAAATCTTCACCAGTCTGCAACAAAGAGCCAAAGGACCAGTTTTAAATTTGAACAGTGTATGATAATATTAGATATGCTATATCCTGAATTATTGGAAGTTATTTTTGGATTTTTTTGAGTTTTAGTCTATATTCATAAAAAATCAACTCCTTACAGAAGGTTGAATGGTTAAAATGTATATATAAGAATATCCTAGAAGAAGACTTAGTTGGCTTGCTTTTAATCATATCCCCAACATTAAATAAGTCAGTAGGATGAATCAGAAGATATACAGTGGTTGGTAAATGCAACTGAAAAATATATATATGATATTTGTACCTATAGAAGATGTGACATATAATGATTATAGAAAGACAAAAATAAAACTGGTTATATCCCTGCCCACACCAAATTTGTAACTAAAGTGAAATGAATAAAGTGCTCCATTCACTGGTAAGGAAAGTAAGATTTATGAGTCTTGACAACTGACAGTTTTTGTAAGTGGTTGTGATGACTTACTGACAGCCATAGTTAACAAAGGTCTCAGGGTGAAAAAAAGATTAAGAAATGCTGTGAAACAGACAGACAAGTAAAACTTCACAGCTGTACTTCAGGCAAAGAAATGTGTTCATTTGTTAGAGAGTCTACTTATGAAATGAGTGGAAAGTTCTTTAGAGAATTCTCAGGAGATATTTAATTTATAAGATTACATTTATTAACTTAATTGTTTTCCAAACTCACTGACTTTTTAATAGAAGACAACTTCATTCAAGTCCCTTAACTATAATCAGTTTATTACACAATACTCATTTCTTTTTTACATAATTATATTAAATAAGTATTTAATTAAAACATTAAATATTATGAAAATAATCAGACATTAAACAAAGATCAATAAAATGAAAGGAATAAGACCACTAAAAGGAAAAATTATTGAAAAGGTTAGAGTAGGGTAAAGGAAACTAGGGATGATAGTGATGAAGCTTCAGGTTAGCAATACCTTAAGATCCTGTTGTAGACATAGAATGTATTCCTACCCCTCAATGCATGGAGAGAGCAGGTACCAGTTAAAGTAAGACCTGAAGATTTAAGAAAAGGATCATTCCAAAGCACTTTATTGGCATGTCGAAAGTAGACTATGGACTGAACATGTTTGCCACTCAATGCCTCTTTTGCAGACCACAACACCCAAAAGGAGAGAGAGAACACAGGGGATTGCCCTGCCACAGAGACAGGGGGGATGGGGGATGGGGGTGGGGGGGATATTATCCATGGTGGTGAAAAATGGGCACTGGTGGAGGGATGGGTATCTGATCATTGTATAATTGAAACCCAAGCACAAAAAATTGTAAATCTACAACTGTAAAAAAAAAATAAATAAAATAAAGGGGAAAAAAATGAAAAAAAAAAAAAAGCACTTCATTGGAGTACTTTTCTCATGAAGAAAGACAGTCAGCTTGGACCATGGCAGTATAGGAAGCTCTGAATTCTTCTTTCCCTACTCATCAATATTGCTCTTCTACCTCATGTGGGCAAAACTAATCAATACACCAAAGGAAAAAGGATTTCATTCTACACAATCTGTCCTGGTGTTAGTATTGAGAGATACTCTAATGACAATATATGCTTCTAACTTTCTGCTAGTCCTAAACTAAAGAACTGTAAGTTATCTTAGAAGCTTCTGATGTAGATAGGTTTATTCAGTCTCCTATCCACCTTCTCAGGATTCTTTCCTTTAATGTATAGGCTAGAGGTTTATTGACCAAATTTCCTATAAATGCATTGCAATGACTGCTCTGGATGAGAAACCTCTGCTACCAGGACATGGCCACACACATCTGTGAATTTCGGAATGCAAACATAATGCAGTTTTGTGGCGGAGGGCAGCATTTTCTGATGACAGCTCTCCTTTCATGAGATTTTGAATATAATCCTATTCAAGATACTCTCTTCTTCAGTTCTTTCAATAATTTTATAAGCACATGTTTATCTAAAACAAATTTTGAAGTGCTAAAATAAGCAATATTATGCTGTTTCCTGGCCTGGAGTGTTCCAAAATTCGAAGCTACTAGCCCTACTCTTCAGCATACACCATGAATTCAAAGTCACTATTTGATTCAAGTGTAGCTTGAAATTCTAGATCACTGATAATACCAAACTTCCTTTGTGAAACTATTTCCTCTATGTAATATACTCTTGCTCATTATTCAACTCGATATTTAACTCCAAACAAAAGTTCCTCATAGAATTCTTTTTCTGCACTTCTCTATTTTTTTAGCCCTCATTCTCTTTCTCCTTCCCCAATTTTCATTTTCTCACCTCCTTTCCATTTTCCACTCCAGTCTATTTCTTCTCCCCTTTCCTCCTATTTCTCTCCATGTCACTGGCCTTGACTTTTTTGTTCTTCTCTTTACACCCTATCTTTTATCCTCTTCTACTCTGTCTCCTCTCTCAGCTCCTTCTCTCCCTGATTTATATTTTTCTTCTTTTCTCTTCTCCACCTGCTCTTCTCGGCCTGGCTCATGGCACATTTCTATGTGTCTATAGCAATCAACTAACCATCCTTACTCATTAGATGATACTCACCTTTGTCTCAAATATTTATCTATAGTTCCCCCTAAACATACAAGGGAAAGACTCTTGCTTGTTTGTTTGCTTTCTTGATTTGTGTGTATGTGTGTCAAATTCACCAGGGTCTGTTCCAATAGATAGTTTTATATAGCCATAGGCTGATAAATATTTTCAGATTAATTACTAGAGAACTGAGAAAAATTTCTTTTCACATGCAGACCTCATCTTTATAGACTATAAAAAACAGAAGCCCATCATTTGCAAAATTAACACCCCAAAATTGCCATATGCCACCAGATATCTTTAACATTCAAGCTCAAATAAGAATGTCTGTATTTTGTCAATGATTTCTACTTGAAGATGAATATGTACATTTTAATCACCAGGAAAAAATAATTTAACTTGTGCGTTTTAAAAAATCTCACTCAAAAACTTGAAAGTCACATGTATCACTACTAAATGCACAGAGAAGCATTTGTGGACTCCCAGGAATTAATAAGCTGTTCTTTATTCTCTTATGTAATTTTTATATATAAAATGTACATCCATTTGTGTTTTAATTTAGACATAGGGAAAAAAAGGCTCTGGGTTTTCAAAAGCAAAGTATAGAAGAAACACTAAATATTGACATAAATTACTTTAGAAGCAATGTAGTACTGTCCTCCCGCTGCTCATCAATTTGCTCAAGCGGGCTCAGTAACGTCTCCATTGTGAGACTTGTTGTTACTGTGTTTGGCATATTGAATACATCATAGGGAGCTTGCCAGGCTTTGGTGTGCAGGCAAGATACTCTTGGTAGCTGGGCTCTTTGAGTGGGGCAGAGGAATCGAACCTGGGTCAGCCATGCCGGCCGCATACCAAGAAATAGTAATGATATAAGAAAATTCTTTAAAAAATCACCATATTAACACAAAATATTGATTGTTTATTTTTAATGAAGATGACTGTCATAGCAAGAAAACTGTAGTCTTTCTATCAAGACTTATTGCCAAATTTACCTAAGTGAACTTAAGCGGTTGCTTACTTTCACTGAAGTTCACTTAGGTCACATATTAAACAGGAAAACTCAGTTTCGTCTCTTTGATTCTCTTGAATTAAGGCACAAGGATATCATCACAGAAAATTTCCTGAGTGAAAACTAATGTTATAGCAGATGTTGATGATCACATCTTAAAAACACTCATTGCAGCTAAAGCACATGGCACAGCACTTTGATTTATATCAATCATCTCTCAGGTCTGGCAAGAGAAAAAGGAAACTGTAAAGCAGAACTCAGAGAACAGATTAGTTATTCTTATGATATTTCAATCACATCTATGAAAAGCACTCCTATCCTTCCATCATAAAGATGTTTGGTACAGAACTGGTCTAAGATGTAGATGTTCAATCTGAGAGAGTGCCTTGTATCCAGATGCTTCAGTGCCATATTGAGCAGGAATTTGCACTTATTTTGCGTTCAGTATTAACTATTATTTTTCATTCTCTTTTATGGTTCATGGCACTGATGGTTTGATTTATTCAATGTGCAGTGAATTGTTGGCTCTTACTTTCTATTCAAATATCACTGTCAATGTTCTTATCCTCCCGTTGTTCATCGATTTGCTCAAGCGGGTCCAGTAATGTCTCCATTGTGACACTTGTTACTGTATTTGGCATATCAAATAAGTCACGGGTAGTTTGCCAGGCTTTGACGTGCAGACGAGATACTCTCAGTAGCTTGCTTGGCTCTCCAAGAGGGGCAGAGGAATCGAACCTGGGCCAGCCAGGTTGGACACATGTAAGGCAAACGCCCTACTCACTGTGCAATCGCTCCAACCCATTTAAAATATAATAAATGTTAAAATATAGGTTTATAATCATGACATTAGTTTCAAGAAGTGTGACTAGATAAATAGAAATTTTGAATTTGGGAACTTTATATTTTGGTTTCAATGACAGCAATTTATTACAATATTTTAGAGAAAATTAACTTTTAATCAAAATTAAGAAAATAGTATTTGCAATTTAGGAACAAAGATCATCTATAAATTATCAATTTGAGGTCTTTGAATTGATGAAGTTTAACCTGGGGGTGTACCTTAATCCATAATCCATTAGGTACTATTCAAAATTGATTTCAGGGAAGTTCCCTCTAGGGAATAAACTACAGAATCTCCTTGTGATGATTATGTTTCTTAAAAGTGCTGCTTCATTACCATTCCATTATTCACAATGTTGATTTTCATCTGGTACTTCAAAGATCTAAACTTTTGTTCATCAAATATTAAATTACTGAGGTATTACATGAAAGATATTTAGACAACGTGTAGATTATTGACTATATTCCAATATAGTATATTACCTTCACATGTTCTCTTTTCTAATCCCTCTTTTGCCTTTAGCAGAATTCCCAAGTCAATCAGATACTAGTTTATTATTAACCTAATGGATCAATGAGTGTATAGTATAGATTTTTCAGTGATTAAATAATACAAAATAGATATGTAAAAAATATAACTTGATGGGGCTGAAGTGGGTAGGGCATTTGCTTTGCACTTGGACAACCAGGGTTCTATTCCCAGCATCCCATATGGTCCCCTGAGCACCGCCAGAGATAATTCCTGAGTGCAGAGCCAGTAGTAACCCCTGTGCATTGCCAGGTGTGACCCCAAAAGCCATATATATTTGTGCATATATATATAATTTGAGGAATTACTAGAGGATCATAGAAATATTGTCAAATTGGGAATTAGTATACTGTTTTTTTTCTATTGAGTCAAATTTTTCTTCTTTTTTGAAAATACGGGTTGAAAGTAGTCTCTCATATGCTTTAAACTGCATAACTGACTATTAGAGTTATTTATCTGACCTGGAATTAACACACAATGCCTGTGTCTGCTTTGCTAATGAAAAATACAAATAAACATCTTTATTCTCACACCCACCCTTCATACTTTTCTCTTAAACATGGAGTGATCACATAGAATATTCAAATGGCTTTATATTAGTTTTATTTTTGCTAACTCATTATTAATTTTGGCACCATGATTTACAATACTGTTAATAATAGATTTCTACACATACAATATAGTATATTACAATATTCAATACTAGGCCCTCCACCGTCTGCTTCTGTCAGCCACTGTTTCAGTGTTTCCTCACTTCCTTCAGTTCCTTCCCATTCTCCCAGCTACCGTGAGCTCAGTTCTATAGACCAGTTGTCAGGTTCTGTTGACTTTGTGCATTTGTTATTGCCTTATTTATTTATATACCAGCTTTGTTAGAAATCATTATGTATCTATCTCTCTTTCTGACTAACTTAACTCAAGCATGACACTCTCCATAAAATTATATAGCTTTTCTCAAAGCTGCATAGCATTTCATTGTCTGTAATTTTGGGGTTTTGGGCAGGTAGTCGTGGTAGTGGCTATGTGTGTGTGTATGTTTTCCAGATTTTGACTCTTGAAAATAGTATTGAGCTACATATAGGAGCAAAAATGTCTTTCAGAACAGAGATTTGGGTTCTTTAGGGTTAATATCAAGAAATGTAATGACTCAGTCATATGAAAACTCAATTCTTAATTGATGAGGGAAGTCTCTATATCATTTTTCATAGATGATGAACTAGACAATACACCATCCAACAGTTGATAAGGGTTCCTTTTCCTCCACATTGCCATAAGCACTGATGTGTATATTTTGAGTATTGTGAGATTAAATCTCATGTCTTTTTGATTTGCATTTTTTTCTGAGAATAAGTGATAAAGAGTACTTTTTCAAACAACTATTGGCATTTGAATGTCTTCTTTGAGAAAATGTCTATTAAGTTCTGCTCCCTAATTTTAATCAGCTTGTTTGTTGTTGCTGTTCAGTCCAAGTGTTTTAAAAAGTATATACATAGCACAGTGGTAGGATGTTTGCCTTGCGCGCAGCCAACATGGCCGACCCGAGTTCGATTCCTCCGCCCCTCTCAGAGAGCCCGGCAAGCTACTGAGAATATCTCGCCCGCAAGGCAAAGCCTGGCAAGCTATCCATGACATATTCAATATGCCAAATACAGTAACAATTGTCACAATGGAGATGTTACTGGGCCCGCTTGAGCAAATCAATGAATAACGGGAGGACCATGACCGGACCGTGATACCTCATGACAAACATCTCAAGGACAATAACAGTCTGAGGATTAAAAATAATTCAGAAAATAGAGACAAACACAATAAAACTATATAAAAGTTAAAATAAAAAACAGAATACCTATTTCAAATTATATCTTGGTTTTATTTTGGAAAGAATGATAAGATTTATCTATATAAATGTATATACTTTATGTATATAACTATATATAAAATATAAAAACAATATAAATTATTTTATGTTATGAAACACATTCATTATAAAGTGTGTATTTTCTTTGTAAGTTTAGAAAAGAGATCTTTAAAGCATTAATTTTAAAATTCTTTTAATTTTAGTTTTTAAATAAAAAGAAATTGTATTTAGTCAAAAATGGTTTAAAGGGGTAAAAGAGATTAGGGAACAGGCAATGATGCAAATTAGAAAATTCTGATGTGACTATTGAAACTGATGTTTTTACATACTCAAATATCAATTCACTGAGATAGTAAGTTTTAGACCATCATTGAATACCATTGCCCTTTGCAATGTCAATTTACCAAACATTTACATTTAAGCAACTGAATTAAACCTAAGCCTCAAAGGGTTAGAAGGCATAATTTTACTAAGAAAAGAAATTCCTTCTGGAGAGAAACAGTGATGAAACTTTATCCATTGTGGACTAAAGGATATATCAAAATATGAGACTATAAATATACACTCATAAACACATAAATAGTGAGATATCTAAAAGAAGAAACTAAATATGCAGCTTATTCCTAGATTATTACAGGCAACATTCACAAATTGTCTATCTTTGTTATTTTAATAATTTAAATAGAACCTTAAATCCTTTTGACAATAATTAACCAAAATAATATATGTATAACTAATTTAAGTATTTCTATATAGATAAGCATATAGATATGAAATGAAATATTATTTTGCCTGAGAAAGATGAAATAATCTATCCACTTGAGATATAATGGCATATCATCAATATTATCAAATGAAGTAAGTTAGACAAATAGAGATAATGTATGATATATGTATATGTGTATGTGAAATGTAAAGTAAAATAAAATTACAAGAATAGATAGTTGAACTATAGGGGGATGGGAAAATGAAGAGATGTTGATCAAAGAGTGAAAACATCCAATGAAAAATAACTAACTGGATCAAAATAAAGTACTCATCTTACTACAGAACACTGAAACTTGGAATGGAATGAATTTTTCTCATTTTAAAATTCTTTACAGAGATCACAACCAACAGTTCTCAGGAGGCTGGAGAATTTCCAGCAGAGTTTCTTTTGGCACAGGCAGGTGGTGTTGGAGGCAGTGGTTTTCAGGAGACACAAGGGTCATAAGCAGAAGTGCAAAGAAGCTACCAGTGCGATAGTGAGCAATGAGATGGGGGATGGAGCATGTTAGCCAGAGAAGTCACTGCTTTGCATATGATGCTCATGTGCTCTATCACTTGAGGACTCTCCCTGGCCCTGGCATCAGACATTCCAACATCAGCATATAAAGCAATATAACAGTAGCAAATAATTGAGTGGGAACAAATGAACACTGGTAGAGGGAAGTTGACACTGGTGGCAGGATTAATGATAGAACACTGTGGCTCAAAAACCCAACTATGAATAACTTTGTAACTCACGGTGGTTTAATAAAATGAAATTTGAAGAAAAAATAAAATAAAAGTTGTCTAAAATTTTTTTAAAAATCCAAAACAGATATTATGGAACAATTTTGTTATATTTACTCTAAAGTCTTTCAAGTATTAAGGATAAAATAACAGAGCTAAATCTGTAAAAATGTAGGAATTCCATGAAAAATTTATATTCATAAATCAAACCCCTTAAATATAATTTGTTAAAAATGACTCTCAATTAATCAATCAAAATTTGGGAGATTAAAAGAAAAAATAGCATAATTTTGTATAATAAAACCAATAAAATGTGAAGAAAACAATGGAAAAATGCTTTTCTAACAAGTTGTGCAATAAAACAGATGAAGAATAGTTTAAAACAATGTCCTTTTTGTATAAATACAAGAAGATAGTTAATATGCTTCTGTAACTTGGGATTTAATTGGCTTTGAATATTATTCCCTACTATTCCCTAATATTCCCTTTGAATATTATTCTCATCTGCTTTTTTGATTTAAGCCTCAGTTGCCCTTAGTTCCTAGCACCCAAAAGCAGGGTCCTGACAAGGGACTGAATGGACCCAGGGCAAACCGTGTGCTACCCTGGCATCGAAATGGGCCAGGCCAAAGTGCCACGATACTATAAGTTGGGAGTTTGATCATGGACAAATGCTGTTATGATCCAAAAGTAACGACGAGACTAGGATCCTGCTAGGGATAGGAAAGACTTCTCTGGCCTGAGCACTGTAGTATGAGATCAAGATGACCCCAGGAGAGGAATTCTATAAGCTTAATGTATGTCTTACTGTGTATATACAAAATGATTAATATTATGAATGCTTATATGTTTGTTGGACAAGGAGAGGAGAAACACACCCATGGCATTCCACTCTAGGATGGATCCTGGTAAATGAGAATCTGTCCTAGCAACATCCCCTGAGGGAAAGAACTTTACCCTTATTGATTGTGACCACACCTAGTGTAAATCCCAACCCCTCATGGGGGGGGGGGGTTAACTAGACTGTAAAAGTGGGCTGGGAGGTCCAGTTTCCAGGTCCAGAGGGAGAAAGAGAGAGAAGGAAGGAGAATGAAGTGGGCTCCAGAAAGAGAAGTAGCACGGGGTAGGAAGAAGCAGGAGGGGAATCAGAAGAGAATGGAAAGGAGATTGGAATAAACTGCAACTGAGACCAACCAGCCTGGCCCTTGTTGTTCCTTCCTTCACCTGCCCATTGCCATCGACCTCCCTGGGTTGGGGGAAGCAGAGTAGACTACTGAACAGGGGTGGCGGGAGAGATAGAGTGCCACCGCTGCCACCCACAAACCACCTTCAGCTCAGCTATACAACATCATTTATTGGCCTTATCCCAGAGATCCATAAATCTATAAAGAGATCAAAAGTCGCAGTCAGGACCTGCAGTGTGTGATGCTACAGGTGAGTGAGTACACCCTGTAGGGCAAATGCCAATAGTTCATTTCTTTGGAAAAGATGAAAAAAGGGCCATGATCCAGAGACACAGAAAAGAATCTCCAAAACATGCAGCTTTCTGCAGAGATGCCTCCAGAATTTATTTTTTTTTAATTTTTTTTTATTAGTGAAACACCATGAGGTACAGTTGTAGATTTACAATTTTTTGTGCTTGGATTTTGATTATACAATGATCAGATACCATCCCTCCACCAGTGCCCATTTTCCACCACCATGGATAATACCCCCCCCCACCCCCATGCCCCCATCCCCCCTGCCTCTGTGGCAGGGCAATCCCCTGTGTTCTCTCTCTCCTTTTGGCTGCTGTGGTCTGCAAAAGAGGCATTGAGTGGCAAACATGTTCAGTCCATAGTCTACTTTCAACATGCATCTCCCCTCCTGGAAGGATCCTCCAAACACCCTTTATTTGGTGTTCCCTTCTCTATCTGAGCTGCCCTTTCCTCTAAAATGCCCGACTGGCCACTAAGCCATGGAATAATCCTCCTGGTGCTGATCTCAGCTATTCTTGGGTATTAATCTCATATTTTGTTACTTTATATCCCCCAGATGAATGTAATCTTTCTATGTCTATCCCTCTCTTTCTGACTCATTTCGCTTAGCATGATACTTTCCATGTTGTACCACTTGTATATAAATTTCATAACTTCATCTTTTCTAACAGCTACATAGTACTCCATTGTGTAGATGTACCAAAGCTTCTTTAACCAGTCATCTGTTCTTGGGCATTCAGGTTTCTTCCAGTTTCTGGCTATTGTAAAGAGTGCTGCAATGAACAAACAAGTGCAGATGTCACTTCGACTATACATTTTTGCCTCTCTGGGATATATTCCCAGGAGTGGTATTGCTGGGTCAAATGGGAGCTCAATTTCTAATTTTTTGAGAATCGTCCATACTGTTTTCCAGAAGGGCTGAACCAGTCGACATTCCCACCAACAGTGAAGGAGTGTCCCTTTCTCGCCACATCGGCGCCAGCATCGGTTGCTTTTGTTCTTTTGAATGTGGGCCAGTCTTTGAGGTGTGAGATGGTATCTCATTGTGGTTTTGATCTGCATCTCCCTGATGATTAATGACATAGAGCATTTTCTCATGTGCTTTTTTGCCATTCGGATTTCTTCTTTGAGAAAGTTTCTGTCAATTCATTGCCCCATTTTTGGATGGGGTTGGATGTGTTCTTCTTGTGGAGTTTAACCAGTATTTTGTATATCCTGGATATCAACCCCTTGTCAGATGTGTATTTGGCGAATACCCTTTCCCATTCTGTAGACTGTCTTTGTATTTTGGTCACTGTTTCTTTGGAGGTGCAGAAGCTTCTTAGTTTAAGATAGTCCCATTTATCTATCTCTGTTTTCACTTGCTCAGTCAGTGGCATGGCATCTTTGAAGATGCCATTAGCTTCAATGTCATGGAGGGTTTTGCCAACTTTGTCTTCTATGTACCTTATGGTTTCTGGTCTGATGTTGAGGTCTTTAATCCATTTTGATCTTACTTTTATACATGGTGTTAGGCAGAGTTCTAAGCCCATTTTTTTGCATGTAGCCGTCCAGTGATGCCAGCACGATTTGTTAAAGAAGCTTTCCTTACTCCACTTCACATTACTTGCACCTTTATCAAAGATTAGATGATCATATGATTGAGGGGAGATGTCAGTGTATTCAACCCTGTTGCATTGGTCTGCAGTTGCCTTTGTTCCAGTACCATGCTGTTTTAATTATTACTGCTTTGTAGTACAGTTTGAAGTCAGGGAGGTTGATTCCTCCCATTTTCTTTTTCCCAAGAATTGCTTTAGCTATTCGTGGGGGCTTATTGTTCCATATAAATTTCAGGAGTGTTTGCTCCATTTCTTTGAAGAATGTCATGGGTATCCTTATAGGGTTTGCATTGAATTTATACAATGCTTTTGGTAGTATTGCCATTTTGACATTGTTAAGTCTCCCAACCCATGAGCAGGGGATATCTTTCCATTTCCTCATGTCCTCTTTTATTTCCTGAAGTAGCGTTTTGTAGTTTTCTTTGTACAGGTCCTTTACTTCCTTAGTTAAGCTGATTCCTAAGTACTTGATTTTCAGGGGCACGATTGTGAACGGGATGGTTTTTTTCATGTTGCTTTCTTCTCTCTCACTGTTTGCGTATAGGAAAGCCATGGACTTTTGGGTATTGATTTTATAACCTGCAACTTTACTATACGAGTCTATTGTTTCTAGGAGTTTTTTGGTGGAGGTTCTTGGGTTCTCTAGAGTAGAGTATCATATCATCTGCGAATAGTGAGAGCTTGATTTCTTCCTTTCCTACCTGAATGCCCTTAATATCTTTTTCTTGCCTAATCGCTATTGCAAGTATTTCCAGTACTATATTGAACAGCAGTGGAGAGAGTGGGCATCCTTGTGTCGTCCCTGATCTTAGAGGGAAGGCTCTCAGTTTTTCCCCATTGAGGATGATGTTTGCTGTAGGCTTGTGGTAGATGGCTTTAATTATATTGAGGAAGGTCCCCTCTATACCCATTTTGGCTAGGGTTTTCATCATAAAGGGGTGCTGGATCTTGTCAAATGTTTTCTCCGCATCTATTGATATAATCATATGCTTCTTTTCTTTTGTTGATATGATGGATTATGTTGATTGATTTCCGAATGTTGAACCATCCTTGCATCCCTGGGATGAATCCTACTTGGTCATGGTGTATGATCTTTTTGATGAGTAGTTGGATTCTATTTGCTGGTAGTTTGTTGAGGATCTTTGCATCTGTGTTCATCACGGATATCAGTCTGTAATTCTCTTTCTTTGTGGTATCTCTGTCTGCTTTTGGTATCAGTGTGATATTTGCCTCGTAGAAACTGTTTGGAAGTGTTTTTGATATTTCAATTTCGTGGAAAAGCTTAAAGAGGATTGAGAGTAAGTCCTCTTTAAAGATTTGGAAGAATTCACTAGTGAATCCATCCGGGCCAGGACTTTTGTGCTTGGGGAGACTTTTTATTACTATTTCAATTTCCTTGATGGCTATAGGTCTGTTCAGGCATTCCTGTTTAAACCAGGCCAACTTCACCAGGGTGACTCAGACAGGGACAAGTATTGTCCCACCACTTGCCCCCTAAAAGCCCCAGTGACCACCAACTACCAGAACCCCATGAGAAGTGCAGGTACACAGGTTCAGTGACAGCAACTCCAGGTCTCAAGGGATACAGGGCCGGTCCCTCTCATCCCTCTGTCTCCATGGGACCCTGGAGAACACGCCCACAAACTCCCCTCACTGATACTTAAGCTGCTTGGTGGCCATGATCCAGAGACACAAAAAAGAATCTCGCTGCAGAGACTTCTCTAGACCCTAATTATGTAAAATCTTAGCATTCCAGGAGCACACAGTTGCTCTTGCAACCCTGCGACATCTTATGCTATTCATGACAAGCAATACAAAAGAGAGTATGGGGGAAATTATCTGCCATAGAGGCAGGGGGTGGAGTGGCATGAGGGGGATACTGGGGACATTGGTGGTGGAAGTTGTGCACTGGTGGATGGCTGAGTGATTCAATCATTGTATGACTGAAAATCAAACAGGAAAGCTTTGTAACTGTATTGCACACTGATTCAATAAAAATTTTTAAAAAAACAAAATAAAAATAACATTCTGAATTTTAAAAAAAGTAATGTGGAGTTCATGCCCAACTCAATCAGCTTAATCAATGGTTGAATAAATAGCAGTACAACTACAATTAAAAAAAGAAAAAATAAAACTTAATATATAAATTTCTAATAAAACAAACACATAAAATCTTCATAAATCAAACACACATCAAATCTAGTTGCAAAATAAAATTATTAAAAACATTGAAAAGTATATGGGTAAATGAATACCATATAAATAAGAACAAATGAAGGGGCTTAATATTTGACAAAATTAATTCTATTCTAAATAGCATTAATAAAAAACAAACATACTTATTCTAACGGGGGCTGGAATGATGGCACAGCGGTAGGGCGTTTGCCTTGCATGCAGCTAACATGGCCAACTCGAGTTCGATTCCTCCGCCCCTCTTGGAGAGCCTGGCAAGCTACCGAGAGTATCTCGCCCGCACAGTAGAGCCTGGCAAGCTACCTGTGACGTATTCTATATGCCAAACACAGTAACAACAAAGTCTCACAATGGAGACATTACGGGGCCTGCTCGAGAAAGTTGATGAACAACTGGAGGACAGTGTTTTGTTAAGAAAAACATTGTATCAGAGAATGTAAAGTTTATATTAAAATAAATATTTGACTAAGGCCGTAGACTTAAAAATTATAACAATGAGTAGGAAATAAAAAAGAAAATGAATATTCAATAAGAATAAACAAGAAAATAAACAAGAAAAAATATGCTTTAAAAGACACATTAATAGCAAAATAGATTTTATTATATTAGATGCAGTAATCATGATACAAATGAATCAGTTAAAGCTGACTCTCTAGGAGCCAGGGAGATAGAACAGTGAACAGGGCATTTGCCTTGCTTGCAGTTTAACTGGGTTTACTGTCACCACCTATGGCCTCCCATGTCCCACCATGAATGACCCCTAAGCACAAATCCAGGAGTAAGCTCTGAACATCACAGACACGGCCCCCTCAAGTGAACACAACAACAAAAGTTGACTCTCTAGATAATACCTAACAAAATATAGATAAACAGCCCTCTCTTATTACCCACACCCCACTTCACCCCAAAATGCTGTCACTGAGAACCTGGAAGATACAGAAGGACCAGCAGTACATGGGATCCAGGTTCTGTTGGCATGGCTAGGGATATAGCCTTAGAGGGTTCTTATGCATGGCAGGATGTGACTGCATGGTTCCAGGCACCCAAGGACCCAAACAGTACTATATCCTGGATCCCGAGTGGCTATGTGTCTCAGAAAATGACTCCATGAGTCCCCTAAGCACTGCGTAGGAGGGCCCCAGTCCTTAAACTGCTCTCATCAGTAAAACATGTCATTCATTCAAAAAATCCCTTGTTTCTAAAAAATAAAAATATCTGCCCTATTCTTTTTTTTCTTTTTTTTTTTCTTTTCAGGTCATACCTGGAGATGCGCAGGGGTTACTCCTGGCTCATGTACTCAGGAATTACTCTGGCGATGCTCAGGGGACCATATGGGATGCTGGGAATCGAACCTGGGTCAGCCAAATGCAAGGCAAATGCCCTGCCCACTGTGCTATCTCTCCAGCCCCCAGCCCTATTCTTTTTAAAATAAATGGTTCACGGGAACTTACCTCGCAAGGTCCTGAACCAGATTTCCTCTCTGACATGCCATATCATCCCCCAGAGCACCTCCAGGAATGATCCCTGAGCCCAATGTGAGGACTAATCCCTGAGCATCTCCCAGTGTGATCCCCAAAATAAACAAACAGAAAGTATGTTTGCTTTTTATAAAAATAAGCATTTTTTAAAGCAGAAGACATAAGATAATGTCTTGACAGATTTTTGCAGCATCCATTTGGACATCAAATAAAATCAGGGAAAGTAAACTCCAAAGAAGAAAAACTTGACTACAGATAGAATATTGGCATATTGCCAAAATATCATCGTACACATATGTAGTAATTACAAAGAGTAATAGTTTTCTAACTGATAAGTTCAACTATCTCCCTTTAAAAAGTTACCAAATTTAACATCCCTAAAATTATGAAATTATGTGACAATATGTTCTTAACTAGAATGATAGAAAGTAAAGTAAGGAACTCTCATGAAATATTCCAGACAAAGAAAAACATTTAACCTGAATATGGTAAAGCTACTTTATCTAACTTTTATTTTCAATGAAACATAGCACAAAATATAAACAAAATATACATGTAACGACTTTACAAAGGAATAGTTTCTCTAATTAAAATGACCTAGCATCTTAAAAGATCAATGCTACTTTAAAAACTAAATAAAAGGGGGATAACTTTCTAGATTAAGAGATGTTGATATTTAAATGCAAGGTGAAAATGTGATTGGATGTTATCTTGAAAATGACTTGATAACAAACGATAATTAGGTAGTTATTTTTAGTCTCTATAGATGAAACAATGTTATTTTAGTGATAGAGAAGGATTTTTTTATTTATGTCATTTTTTGAAAGGCGACAATTATCATGAAATCTACAACTTATTTAATGTCAACACCAGGAGAGAGGGAAAGAAGCACTATCTTAAATCATTCTACAATAGCAGGTATTTCTTGTTCACTGTCTATTCATCCATGATTTCAAAATCTACTGAACTATCACTGTATCACTGTATCACTGTCATCCTGCTGTTCATCGATTTACTCGAGCAGGTGCCAGTAACGACTCCATTTGTTCTAGCCCTGAGATTTTAGCAGCTTCTCCTTACTCATCTTTCCCAACATTGCCATATTGGAAGCTATTTCAGGGTCAGAGGAATGAGACTTGTTATTATTACTGTTATTGGCATGTTGAATACGGCATGGGGAGCTTGCCAGGCTCTGCCATGTGGGTGGGATACTCTCAGTAGCTTGCCGGCATAGGGAGGAAGAGAGCATAAAATGAGGTCCCCATAACCATGCCACCAGACTCTGCGCCAGGCAGTTTTCACCTTGAGGCGCCCCAAACAGTGGGTGGGTGAGAGCCCTCCCGAATCCAAGGAACCCAGCCCTGGCAGCTGTTCTCTACTACCCAACTGCCGCCATGTTCCAGGCCGCTTTCCACATATTCATGCCAAGCCTCACATATGAGGAACATAATTCCTATTGAATTAATAGTTGGCAAATAGTATTTTAGGTTTGAAGAAATTTGAAGGAAAAAATGTACCATTATGTTTACTTCTTTAATCAGATCATCTCAGTCATTATTAACCACTTAAAATTTGTTTTTACAAGCATCAAAATGGTAATTTCTATTAAGGGTATAACATTAACACGGGGTTGCCATCAAAGTGACAACACCCCTTCCCATAGTCTTCTGGATTCTTTTAGCATAATCCTCTACTCTTGGTAACCTCAATTCTGTGGTCAGAGTCTAAGAGTTTTTCAAAAACCTTTATGCTTGAATAGACTTAATTTTCTTAGAAGCTACATTCTGAAGTGCTACTAGAAAATGTATGTAATTTTAGCCACCACAAACTAAGTTATTTCAGCTAATGTTTTATGCGTCTCAAGTGTCTAAGACTCCAAAGAGCTTATAAAATATGCATGCCAAAAATTTAACAACATTAAAAGTTTTTAAACTATTTCCTAGCAAAATAATATTTTTGGAGCCTTATATCTGATGTACACAAAAGCTAGAGGAGTAATTCATTACCAGCTGAGTGAGAAGAGGCATCACTTGATCACTTGACTTCCCGTTAATGGTCGATTTGTTCGCATGGGTGTCAGTAATGTCTCCATTTGTCCCTGTCGCGTCCTAGTGTGGCCCAATGATGTTTGTTCATTCTAGGAACATGAAGAGCCTCAAATTGATCGTTCATGGTCTTGATGAAGAAGTCTGACCATCTGGTAGGTGGGCGGCCACGTGGTCTTTTAACATCCCGTGGAATCCAGTTGGAATGGCTCTAGTCCAGCGGTCATCTCTAAATCTCATTACGTGACCAGCCCATCTGATTTTTGATGCCTTGGCAAACAAGACAGCATCCCTGATTCTTGATTGTTGATGGAGGTCAGAGCTCCGGATTCTCTCTCTCATTTGAGTGAAACGTGATATTCCAAGCATAGCTCTTTCAATTCCTCTTTGGGAGACCCGAATAGTGTTCTCATCCTGTTTGCGTAGGGCCCAGATCTCTGAGGCTATGTTAATGCAGGAAGAACAGTGGAATCAAGGAGATGTGCCCGGAGCCAGAGATTCTTCATCCTCTTAACTATTTCTCGACGCTCTTGAAAGTGTTCCAAGCTGCTCTTTTCCTCCTGCGCAGCTCGGGTGCCAGGTCATTTGTCATGTTGACTTTTCTCGACCTAGGTACACATCACTGTTGCATTTGGAGATGGTCGTTCTGTTGAGAGCGAACGGAGCATCAGGAACGAGACTGTTTCTCATAAACATTGTCTTTGTAAGATTCAGCTGTAGTCTGACCTTTCCACACTCACGGTCGAAGTCAGCCAGCATTTGTGCCGCTTGGCTAATGTTTGTTGTTATTAAAACAATGTCATCAGCAAAGTGGAGGTGATGAAGTTGCCAACCATCTATCTTCACTCCCATTCCTTCCCATTCCAGTCGTCGCATGAAGTTCTCGAGTGTGGCACTGAACAGTTTTGGTGAAATGGTATCACCCTGCCAAAGCCCTCTCTTGACTTCAATGATTTCTTCTCTGTAGAATGGTGAGATCCTGGTAGTGAATCCGTAATACAGCTCACAGAAGATCCTGATGTATTGAGTTTGAATGCCCTGATTGGCTAAGGCTTCAATAACCGCTTCCGTTTCAGCAGAATAAAGAGGAGAGGCATAGGACAGAATATTCTTTTTTGAAAATTTTTATTAATGAAACACCATAAGGTACAGTTGTAGACTTACAAATTTTTGTGCTTGGTTTCAGTTATACAACAATCAAATACCCATCCCTCCTCCAGTGCCCATTCTACAAAACCACTAATTCCAGCACAATTTATAAAGAGGCTTTTCTTGCTCCACTTCACTTTTCTTGCCCCCTTATCAAATATTAGATGATCATATGCTTGGGGGCAGATGTCAGTATATTAAACCCTGTTCCTTTGGTCTGCAGCTCTGCCTTTTTTCCAGTACCATGCTGTTTTAATTATTACTGTTTTGAAGTGGAGTTTGAAGTTAGGGAGGTTGATTACTCCAATTTTCTTTTTCCCAAGAAATGCTTTAGTATTCCTTGAGCTTAATGTTCCATAGAAAGTTCAGGAGTGTTTGCTTCATTTCTTTGAATAATATCATGGGTATCGCAATAGGGATTGCATTGAATTTGTACAGTGGTTTGGGAAGTATTGCCATTTTGACAATGTTAATTCTCCCTATCCATGAACAGGGGATATCTTTCCATTTCCCCTTGTCCTCTTTTATTTCCTGAAGTAGGGTTTGTAGTTTTCTTTATACAGGTCTTTTACTTCTATAGTTAATCTAATTCCTAGGTACTTGGTTTTCTGGGGCACTATTGTGAACTGGATTGTCTTCTTCATGTCACTTTCTTCTCTCTCACTATTTTCATGTAGGAAAGCAATAGATTTTGGGGTATTAATTTTATAGCCTGCAACTTTACTATACAAGTCTATTGTTTCTAGGAGTTTCTTGGTAGAGGTTTTAGTGTTCTCTAAATATAGAGTCATATCATCTGCAAATAGTGAGAGCTTGATTCTTCCTTTCCTACCTGGATGCCCTTAATATCTTTTTTTTGCCTAATCGCTATTGCAAGCACTTCCAGTACTATATTGAACATTAGTGAAGAGAGTGGGTATCCTTGTCTCATCCCTGATCTAGTGGGAAGGCTCTCAGTTTTTCCCCATTGAGGATGATACTTGCTGTAGGTTTGATGTAGATTACTTTAACTATATTGAGGAAAGTCCCCTCTATCCCCATTTTGGTGAGGGTTTTCATCATAAATGGGTGCTGGATCTTGTCAAACGCTTTATCTGCATCTATTGATATGATAATATGGTTTTATTTTTTTGTTGATATGATGGATTATGTTGATAGATTTCCAAATGTTAAAGCATCCTTGCATCCCCGGGATGAATCCCACTTGGTCATGGTGTATGATCTTTTTGATGAGTTGTTGAATTCTATTTGCTAGTATTTCGTTGAGAATCTTCGCATCCATGTTCATCAGGGATATCAGCCTGTAGTTTTCTTTTCTTGTGGTGTCTTTGTTTCCTTTTGGTATTAGAGAGATATGGGTTTCATAGAAACTGTGTGGGGGAGTTTTTGTTTTTTTTTTAATTTCCTGGAAAAGCTTGAGAAGAACTGGCAATTGGTCCTCTTTAAATGTTTGGAAAAATTCGCTATTGAATCCATCTGGACCTGGGCTTTTGTTTTTGGGAAGACTTTTGATTACAGTTTCAATTTCCTTGATGTTAATAGGTCTATCAAAGTACTCTAGATCTTCTTGATTAGCTTTGGCAGATTATAGGAATCCAGGAATTTATCTATTTCTTCTAGGTTCTTTTGTTTTGTGGCATACAGCCTTTCAAAGTAGTCTCTGATGATCTTTTGAATTTCTTTGGTTTCTGTTGTTATGTCCCATTCTTATTTCTGATTTGGTTTATTAGGGTTCTCTTTCTCTCTTTCTTTGTAGTGTTCCTAGTGGTTTATCTATCTTATTTATTTTCTCGAATAAACAGCTCTTGGTTTCATTGATCTTTCGGATTGTTTCTTTTGTTTCCATGTCATTGATTTCTGCTATAAGTTTTATGATCTCTTTCCTTCTGCCTGATTTAGGCTCCTTCTGTTGATCATTTTCTGAGATCTTGAGCTGTGAAGTCAAGTTGTTTATGTGGGTCCTTTTTTCCATCCTGAGAAATGCTTGCAGAGCTATAAATTGTTCACTTAATACAGCTATAGCTGCATCCCATAGGTTCTGGTAGCTCATGTCTTCATTCTCATTTGTTTCCTGGTATCTTTTGATTTTATCCTTGACTTCCTCCCTGACCCACTCGTTGTTGAACATTGAATTGTTTAATTTCCAGGTATTTGATTTGGTTCTCCATGTTGGTGTGTGATTCACTTCTGTTCTCAGTGAATTGTGGTCTGAAAAGATTGTTGATACTGTTTCTATCTTCCTGATTCTTTGAGGTATGTTTTGTGGCCTAGCACATGGCCTATTTTGGAAAATTTTCCATGCACACTGGAGAAGAATGTGTTTTCTTTCTTTTTGGGGTGTAAAGCCCTGTATAGGTCTATAAACCCTTTCTCTTCTATTTCTTCTTTCAAATCCAATATTTCATTTCTAAGTTTTATTCTTGTTGTTCTATTCAGAAGTGATAAGGCGATGCAGAAGTCTCCAGCTACTATTGTGTTGCTAGCAATGTCCTCCTTAAAATCTGTTAGCAGTTGTTTTAAATATTTAGCTGTTCCCTCATTAGGTGCACATTTAAGGGTGTGATTTCTTCCTGTTGTATGTATCCCTCGATGAAGAGAAAATAGCCTTCGCTGTCCCTTCTAATCTTTTTGAACCTGAAATTAATGTTGTTGGATACTAGTATGGCCAAAATCAAATCACAAATCATCCTGTTATTCGTCGATTGCCTCGAGCAGGCCCCAGTAACATCTCCTTCATCCTAGCCCTGAGATTATATTCAAGGCTCTTTAGGAGAATGAGACCCATCATTGTTACTGGTATTTGGCATATTGGCTACGCCACGGAAAGTTTGACAGACTCTGCCGTGTGGGCAGGCTACATTCAGTAGCCTGCCAATTTGTCCAAAGTAGGAATGATATAATAATTTAAAAAAAAGGCCCTCCCATTGTTCATCGATTTGCTCAAGCGGGCCCAGTAACGTCTCTATTGGAGACTTTGTTGTTACTATGCTTGGCATATCAAATATGTCACAGGGAGCTTGCCAGGCTCTGCCGTGCGGGCAAGATACTCTCGGTAGCTTGCCGGGCTCTCCGAGAGGGGCGGAGAAATCGAACTTGGGTTGGCCATGTTGGCTGCGTGCAAGGCAAATGCCCTACCGCTGTGCTATCGCTCCAGCGAATGTGGCCGCGCGGTTCCGGGAACTGGTTTTTATAGTCTCTGAGTCTTGGCTGCTGATGGGATTACACGGCACCAGGGGGCCAGTTGGTGGGTGTGACCCCCGCCTACTGGAATTTGGAGGATCTAGGTGGAGGATGCTCGGCCCAAATCCGAGTAGGCTTGGAAATCTCGGCCCCGGAACCCACGTGACTTTGTCCCTCTGCCACCCGAGATTATTTGAGGGAGCTGTTTGCTTGCAGGATTGTTTTCCATCCTTTCACTTTGAATCTGTGTTTGCTCTGACTGTTGAGATGAGTTTCTTGTAGGCAGCAGAATGTTGGGTTCTGTCTCTGAATTCATTTTGCCGCTCTGTGTCTCTTAATTGGTGAATTTAGACCGCTGATGTTGAGGAAGATTATTGTTATGAGTTTTTGTGTCATCTTTCTGTTAGGGTCTGTTGTGCTTGTAGGGTTTGTCTTGTCTTATAGTAGCCCTTTTAGCCGTTCTTTTAGGTTTGTTTTTGAGCTTATGAAATTCCCGAGCTGCTTTTTATCTAGAAAATAGTGTACAATTCATTCGAGTTTGAGTGAGAGTTTAGCTGGATAGAGTATTCTTGGTAAAGCATTCATTTCATTGAGTTTTTTCACTATATCCCACCATTGCCTTTGGGCTTGGAGGCTCCTCTGATTGGTCTACTGTGAATCTAAGGGGTACTCCTTTGTATGTGATTTCCTTCTTTGACCTTGCTGTTTGCAGTATTGTGTCTCTATCGGCAGCATCGATCATTCTAACTATGATATGTCTTGGAGTGTTTTTGTTAGGGTCTATTTAGCTGGCACCCTTCAGGCTCCTTGAATCTGAATGGCTGCATTGTTGAGCTCTGGAAATTTTTCAATAATGATTTGTTTAACTGTGGCTTTTTCATTGGGATTGTTTGCCTGAGCTTCTGGTACTCCAATGATTCTAATGTTGTTCCTCTGGAATCATCTCCTAGGACTCTGATTCTTTTTAAAGCTATTTTGAGGTTCCTTACCATTGTTTGTTGTTGCCTGTTGGCTTGGTGCAGCTGATCTTCCAGCTCACTGATTCTGTCTTGAGCTGTGGCCATTCTACTGTTGAGGACACAGACTGAGTTTTTTATTTCATCTACGGAATCTTTAATTCATGACATTTCTGTGTGTAGCTTTCCAATTTCTGCTCTTATTTCTTCCTGGATTTTCTCGATATTCCGATCCACTGTTTCTTTCATGTCCTCCTTCAATTTACTGGATATCTGTCTGACTGTTTCATTGAGTTCATTGAATATCTTCATGACTTCATATCTGAATTCTTTTTAGTAAGGTCCCTTAGGTGAGTATCACCTACAGAGGCTTCTGGACTCTTTTCATCGTACTTGCCACATGGTGGGAATTTGCATTATTTCTTCATGCCGGTGTGTAGGTATGGGGACTAGATTTCTTGGTATGACTAAACTACCTGCGGCCGCATGAGCATTGGCCCCACCTAAAAGTATACCATGTTCACTTCTACCAAAGTCACGCCCACTTCTGAAGAGGCCACGCCCCCACGGGAACCAGGTGTGTGTGTAGGAGATAAAGGCTGGGTGGGAAAGAAGAGGGGAACAGCGTTGAGGACGAAAAGGAAGAGGCAGAGGCTCAGGGCTGCTTTTGTCTCAGGGTCCAAGAGGACACCTGGGTCACTTCCACAGAGAAAGCCAAGTCCCAGGTTTGAGTACCAGCGGATAAACTGAGCTGGGTGGGGAAGAAGATCAGCACAGCTTTGGGGAGGAAGAGCAGGACAGAATATTCTTGATTATTACCTACCCATGCCATCTGCCATCTGTGTTGAGTACTGTATGATTTGTGAACTTAAATTGATTAAGAAATTAATATTGACAGAATGTACTTACCTGTGTAGTTGTTGGGAGTGGACAGAATGTACCTAATCGCAATTTTTCCATTCTCATACAATGGCTGATGATGTATATGGTCAACTGCCTTTATCACTGGGGGTACTTTTTTTTAAATGTGTTTGCTTTCTATACTATCATCTTTAGTTTCTTAAATATTGTTTGACTTTATATTATCAGATTCTGGACCATAGTGTTATTACATTAGGAAGGTGATAATGTTAGGATTGTGGTGTAAAATGTTGCAATTGTTATACCACTATTAGACTTTCTTCTCCATCCTGGACATATGCACACAAATGCATCCTAGTTTACCTGTAGATAAATAGATTCCTTTGTCTAAGACATGAGCAAATGGTGGATATTGAAAAGTGATGCAATTTTTCCCACCTAAAGTAGTTTAAAAACTGCAGAGAGAAACTCCAGCAATCTTGTCTTTTTGATTTAGTAAGAGCCAATCTAAATTTCTGAAGATCTCTGTGAAGAATACTCCTTACACTGTGTCTTACTACAGATGGGCCTTTCAATTTTTTAGGCACTAAGATGCAAGAGTTTGAGGGAGCTGGAGCAATAGTACACTGGGTAGGGTGTTTGCCTTGCATGCAGTCGACCCAGGTTTGATTTCCAGCATCCAGTATCCCATACGGTCCCCTGAGCACCATCAGGAGTAATTCTCGAGTTTATGAGCCAGAAGTAACCCTGTGCATCTCCAGGTGTGACCCCCCCCCAAAAAAAAAACAAAGTTCCTTTGTTAGCACAGTATAATCTAGCAAGTCCTGACTAAAATGCATGGTTTCTTCCTGCTCCAGTAGCAAAGGTCTGTTCTTGGCTTGAAGGCATGTTGATTTTGCCCTTTCCTTTGGAATCTTCCAGCCTCCATAAACTGGCTTTTGGGAAAATCTTGTGATTATCCCTTCATTTGTTTTATCTACACAATAAGTCTTCACAGATTCTTGAATTCAAATGACAAGTACTCCTGAAAAGTTTGAGTGACTTCCCAAAGGATTTGTCATACCTTTCCCAAAGATACTTGATGTTGTAAAACTTCTATAAACAATCCTGAAAGAGACAGTTGTTAACTCTGCATTTACAGTAACCATGTTTTATAGAAGTCTATGTAATATCAAAGTAAAACTATACTTTCCTTTTGACATCTGAAATAATAACCTCACTTTCATTTCTATATCTGTCCTGGAATATAAAATCTGTTGTCCCTTTTATATGCCACTAGCTTTGAACTAATGTATAATTTTTTCTTGTTTTTTATTCCTACACAGTGTTGTTCATGTCTGGATTTGTCTGTTCACTCCTGGTCGAGCTTTGAGGACAACATGTAGTACTGGGTATAGAATTGGAGTTGGTCATATGCAACACAAGTACCTTAACCTATGTACTATCTCTGTCCTCTGATACCTAACTTCTATAGGAACTGTTTTCTTTCTATAATTACATTGATTTTTATTTTACTTCTACTAGTTTACTACTTTCACTCTGAAAATAAACCAAATTGTTTGGAGTTCTGTGATTATAATATTGTTAATGATAATTTTCTGCATACAGAACACCAATAACGCACACATCACCAAAGTATCCACCTCTCTAACACAAGTGCCTCTCCATTTCAACATCCCCTTCAAAACTCAGTTATGTGAGTCTGTTCTCCCACTGTGTGAATTTGGACCTTTATTACTATCATGTTAGTAAGGACCACATATAAGTGAGATTATTTGGTATGTTTTCCATTCGTACTAACTTCACTGAGTATGATGCCCTCTAGTTCCATCCACATAGCAACAAACTGCATGATTTTGTTCTTATTCATACTGCATAATGTTCTATTGTGTATATGCACCACAACATCTTTGCCACTTATCTCTAATAGGGTATTTGGGTTGTTTCCATACCAGACCACTGTACTAAAATGCTGCAATGAATATATGTGTGCATATATCCCTTTCGATTTGCTCGAGCGGGCCCAGTAACATCTCCATTGGAGACTTTGTTGTTACTGTATCTGGCATATCGAATACTCTCGGTAGCTTGCCGGGCTCTCCGACAGGGGTGGAGGAATTGAACTCGGGTCAGCCATGTTGGCTGCGTATAAGGTGAACGCCCTACCCGCTGTGCTATCGCTCCACAGCCCGGCAAGCTACCGAGAGTATTCGATATGCCAAACACAGTAACAACAAAGTCTCCAATGGAGATGTTACTGGGCCCGCTCGAGCAAATCGACGATCAACGGGAGGGCCTTTACCTTTACCTTTACCTGTATATCCCTTTGGAGCGATAGCACAGCAGGTAGGGCGTTTGCCTTGCATGCAGCCAACATGGCCAACACGAGTTCGATTCCTCCGCCCCTCTCGGAGAGCACGGCAAGCTACCGAGAGTATCTCGCCCGCACGGCAGAGTCTGGCCCGTGACGTATTCAATATGCCAGACACAGTAACAACAAAGTCTCCCATGGAGACGTTACTGGGCCCGCTCAAGCAAATCGACGATCAACGGGAGGGCCTTTACCTTTACCTTTATATCCCTTTGTATTACAGTTTTATATTTGGGGAATAGCAGTCAAGAAGTACCATCACTTTTTGACAGCTACAGTGGTTAAGTTTCTTGCCTTGCATGCAGCTGACCCTGATTGGATCCATGGCACTGTGTATGGTTGCTAGTCCTGCCCCAATAACTTCTTAGTTCAGTGAAAATCAGGATTAGTCTCTGGGTATTGCTGTATATGGTACCCAAAATAAATGTTATGCTACTTTTGGAACTACTCTCTGATACAAGAAACTTCTTGAATGAATCACAGATTAGAAGTAATATAAATAATCAGAGATGCCATAGAAAAGATACCTATGGCACTCTGAGTTAGGCATATGCCAACTTATAAATGGATAGCCACTCTTCATAACCTTTAAACTTTCTCAGTACCATTAGAAAGCTATACTTCTCTAATTTGTTTTACCCTAGTAATCCAAAGACCACTTGGATGAAGATTTTTGCTTATTAAAATGAGAACTGTTATCTATTGCCTATTAAAATAAGAACTATTAAGTGTCTCATCAAATAGAGAAACAACTAGAATGATGACAGAATTTAGAATTGGTGGAAATTATAAATGACATTTAAAAATAGTAGTTTGACAATGACCACTCAATACCTCTATTGCAAACTACAACCCCCTAAAGGAAAGAGTGAGCAAAAGGAAATGCCCTGACACAGAGGTGGGGGGATGGGGTGAGGGGGTGGGAGGGCTACTGGGATCATTGATGGTAGAGAATGGAAATTGGTGGAGGGATGGGTGGGTACTCAATCATTTTATAACTGAAATCCAAGCACGAAAGTTTGTAAGTCTACAACTGTACGTCATGTTGTTTCACTAATTAACAAAACGGTAGTTTGGTAGACTTAAAGCAAAGGCCTATATATAAAGTGGTCAAAATAGGTAATTGAAATTACTTTTGAAGGGACTTGCAGATCTTCTATAACCAATTAGTGAAGATACAGCCTTGCTCTTCCCACCTGGATAGGAGAATCTCTGTTTCATGAGATAAATTTTATAAACTCACAACAAACATTAAAGATATACTCATATTTTCATCAGTAAATTTTTACTTCTTATAGCAAAATTTGGGAAAGATGATTTTTAATTGTATTGGCATCGATAGAAGAGAGTATCCTGAAACTAATTAAAGTTGCCATCTTCCTGAATTACCAGCTCTAATTTTGACTTCCTGCTATCTGATATATGTTTTAGACACAATGTTTTAGTTATTCCTCATATAATGTCAATGATGCAACAATATTTTTAATTACTCTATAGCTGAAAACAAGTTTAAAAATTTTTCAGCAGTTTTCCCAAAGTTACACAAATTATAAATACTGGACTCCAATTTAGGAGCTTCACATTTTTTTCTACTATATGCTTTGATTTCATCTGCTTTAATTGTGTTAAAAGCCAACAGATATTAAATCCAGGAGTCTGTTAGCTTAGCATATCTATCCTCTTTCATGCAATCAATTCATTTATAGATTAGAACCTTAGTCCCAATTCTACTGGTAAGTTATCTTTCTGTCCTCTTGCTATCTGGAAAGCCTACTTCCCAAGATTTTGGGCAGTTAATGCCGAAAATCTGTCTTAATATCCAACTAATATTTCCCAAGAGTCAAATACAAACAAAAAATCTGAACTACTCCTTACAGGAGAACTTTCTATAGTGTAAATAACCTAGAATGTAATAAGCTAAAAAAACAAGTGACAAAGTTTTAGTAGGAAGAATAAAAATAATTCACAGTATATTTATTACCCTGTTTTCAGCTGAGATGCTCTTATAGTTCATCTAACTTTTAGTCTCAGCAATATCCTACAGCAAGCAGCAGTCTTTGATGTTTTATTAAAGGAGAAAATGCTTTGATGATATAACCGTGGGTTCAAAGTTTGCACCTTGACCAGGCAACCTCCTCCCACCCTTGCCAATCATGTACTAGAAGCTGAAACTCTGGTAAAGTTTCTCATGTTGTTCTTTGTACCAATTAATTATTATTATATATATATTTATTTGAAAAAGTTTATAATAAAAATTTGTATGAATTTAATTAAATATTAGTAGAGATTTAAAAACTATAATGAAAATATGTGAGGGCGATCTGGCTGCGACATCTGTCACCCCATTGATCACCAGGGTTGATTCGGCTGATCTGGCTGGCTAGGCGGGTGTCCCCTTCCTCCCTCACCGCTCCACGTGCATCCCTCCTGAAGCTGCGCGCTCAGTCGAAGAGGATGGCCTTCCCCGATAGAAACGGACCAGTCTTTGGTCGAGGGTATTCGAGTAGCTGAGCTCCCCTGCTAGAACCTCCAAACAAGCTGATTCATTAATTTTCCAAAATATTTTAAAAGAATTTTTTGTTTTTTTCTTTTTGGGTCACACCCAGCATTGCACAGGGCCTACTCCTGGCTCATGCACTCATGAATTACTCCTGGCAGTGCTGGGGGACAATATGGGATGCTGGGAATCGAACCCGGGTCGGCCGCTTGCAAGACAAACGCCCTACCCACTGTGCTATCTCAACACCCCCTTAAAAGAATTTTTAAGTGAGATTTGCTTTATATATTTTTTAAATCTTTATTTTTTAAAAATAAAGTACTGTGTTTTACAATTCTTTTAACAACAGTATAATGCATACATCATTTCAACATCACACCCTCCATTAGAGTTCCCACATCTCTAGACCAAGTTCCCAAAGTTAAATTCCTCTTTAATACCTACCCATGTGCCCTCTCAAAGCTCAATTCTGTGGACCAACTCTCCAGTTCTGAACCTTTGGGCTATATATTGCTCTCTTACTGTGTTTCATAAATTCCACATATGAGTGTGCTCATTCTGTTTGTTTCAGAGACACACCCACTGCTGCTCAGGGGTCACTTCTGACTTTTTACTCAAGAATCAATCCTGTAGGTGCTCAGGGGACCATGTGGGATGCTGGGGATCAAATCCAAATAGTCCACATGCAAGACAAGCATCCTACCCTCTGTACTATCACTCCAGCCCCAAGAGTGCTCATTCTGTGTCTATTCCTGTCCTTCTGATTGACTTTTGCCCCAAGACATGTACTAAACTAAGGGGATATTGCATGGTTTTCTTCTTATAGTTGCATAGTACTGCATTCTGTATTTATATCACAACTTCATCTACTTATCTGTAGTTGCAGTTTTAGTGGGATTGTTTCTATATCTTGGTTATTGTATTAAGCACGGCCAATTCTTTTCTTTTGATGTAGGTAGCTTATGCTGGGTATTTTCCACTTGCCCCTCTTGATTAATCTCTACCCTTTCATCAGCTCAGTTTCTCAGAATACATATTTCTATTGAAAGAGATCAACATAATTGTTTCTATCTAGTTTCATTGAATGTAGTCCACTGAATAGATAGCATAAGAAATACGTTTAAAGGGAAGGAGTGAAGATCAAGTATGTCTTACGTGTCTCTCTTAAGTACTGTAGGGGCCAATTATTTCATTTTTATCAGTCTTCATCTCCTGTTTGATGTCCTGTTCACATGACCCCCTCATTGCTTCCTACTCTTCCATCTTCACATTTGGGAATACAATGACTTACAGCTATTATCAAAAGTGAAGAACTGAATCTCATTTGCTGATTGTCCCAGTCCCACCACCATGTGTTTGAAAATAATTCCTTTACCAAACTCTGTAACAACCCAGGATGAGTGCATTGTGCTTTCTGCTGCATCCCTGATAGATACGCAAAATAAAAAGAAATCAATCACAAACAGTTTAGTAATAATAAGGAAAGGGGAAGGGTAATCATTTCCTGATGTCAAAATACTTGGTCTTCATTTGAATCTGATCTCAGAAAATATTTGGAAGTTTTAGTGTTAATCATAGAATTCATAGAAACTCTCTCAGAAACTCAGTTTTCTGGGGTGAGGTGCTTCTAAAAGTATTATCAGATGAAATAGAAATAGGTATAGTGCCTGAAAACTCAATATTAAATATACAGGAATTTTTTGAAATCACCTCTACATAGCTAATCTAGAATTGCTGTGCCTGATTTCTAACTAGGATTAGCTCCAAGGGATACTTGCATGATGTTTGGAAAGTATAAGTGAAGTCACATGCTGCTCTGAAAACATATTCATGGTTAAGAATTGGGTTAGATGAGATAAATCTTTATTCATCTGCTGGCTCATTCTGTTGATGTGAGGGCAGTGTTTGGACACCAGCTCTTTCAGTTCCTGTCTCTTCTGGTTTTCTGGTCCATGAGTGTCAGAACATTTTCAGGTAGTCCAAATCATCAGCTCTGAAATGCTGAGGGGTAGCTGCTACTTCCAGTGGTTCTTCAAGCACTCAATTTTATATCTGTTCTTACCAATTTTATGTCTAGCTCTGCTTCCCATATTTGAGTTATGTCATCTTTATGTCCTCACCAGATATAAAATATGTTCAATAACATGTTCCACAACTCTCAAAATTGTGCGGACCAATCCTTATTATATTTTTCTTCCTTATACTATATCAGTCATCATGGTTCTGTTTACCTTCTTGAATCTCATTCCACATTTGTTCTTTTCTTTGTTCTCTCCCGATAACATGCTCACACATATGACTGAGTAGAAAGCCAAGTATATTTGAACCTGTTCTTTCATAGAAGTCCTGATAGAGAATATTTTTGCTTAGTTTTCTCACAAAGTTAAAGGCAGGCAGATTGCTAAAATTTAAAATGGAATTTAAAATGTCTTTAAAAATTAAAATCATATCTCCCTTAGACCCAGACTTTAAGGGGAGTTTGGAGTTTAAGCCTCTCTGGCTTTCTTTTTCTCCATTCTACTGACATAATGCAAATGCTTTGTTCTGTTTTGGGGATTGAGATGGGACGGCAATTACTGGTTATTAATTTTCACTGGGGTTATTGAGCAAACCCTGCTTCTTCTATTCTTTGTTTCTGTCATTGTCTAGTCAAGTTTAACTTCCAATGCTGTACTCCCAGATAGAATTTCATGCTCATTTAGCACATGATACCTTTGGAACTGACAGAAGTGATCCACCTGGAACAGCCCAGCTACCCTATGCTTGGTCCCAGAAAGCTACAGAAATAGTCTTCTTTGTCTCTTTGATTCTCCATGGGTCATTTAATAGCAACAGTTCTTTATTCTTTTTCCTTTTGAGTGGTGCTTTTGTGAGTCTCAGTTTTGATGTGGCTGTCACACACCTTCCACTTCAGAGGTTAAACTACAAGATCTAATGAGGAAAATTATTTTTAGCTTAGCTTCTGGCACTATAAATTCTGGGAAAATTTTGAATTAAGCTCGATGACTTTATAGAAAAAAATAGCAGGCCGCCAAACTGTCTTTTAAAAATTTCTTTCTCTCACACTCTCTGTCTTCCCCTTACAGTCCCTCCCTCACCCCCCCTCATCTCTTGAATACACACACATTCTCCTTTCTTACTGTAGTTTCCTCCTCTATTTTAAGTAAAATATAACATAGTGATAAATTAAACATTATTTTAAATCTCTTTTGGTAGAAACTTCACGTAACTTAATTCAATAAAAGTTCTCAGACCCCTATTCTCTGCATTAGTTTTCTAATTAATCCTCTATTGCTGACAAGTGTTTATAGACCAGAAATGTACAAAATCAGTCTTCATGAGTATGTGTAGAGTGCTGCTGTCTTTATGTGGGCGTAGCAAATAGAACAAACAGCCTCTTAGGTTTAATATCAATATTGAACAAAAATTATATATATTTATAAATTTAAAATAGATGTGTGCTACTATTTAATCTTTAAATATTTAAATAACTTTCCAAAAAAGAAATGTCACTTTATCCAAAAGAAACTAGTAGCACAGTCACATTAGAAGGAAACTTAATTGTAAATCACTCAGGGATTTCTCCTCTTCACTATGGCTTAAACTAGTCCCTAGGCATATCTCCTCAGAATAGCAGTTTCAGTATTTTAAAGCAGCTTTATATGAAGAAAGTTAATGGAAGAGACAAAAAGTAAAAGTGAAGATTGGCTTTATTCTTTGTTCACAAATAGATACTCATGTAAATAAAATATTTATTATACACAACTACTCTGTGTAAAGCAAAAGGGCTGTGGGATCTTCACATTTATTACATAATTGATTGGAAATTAGAATTACAACTGTGCATAAAATTAGCAAGCTTCCCAATAATGTTTAAAGTGTAATAAAGTCGCCTATAGATTTTTTTATCTCTTTGGTGGGAAATAGCAGGACTTGGAACTGACTAAGGAAAGCCAAAACATCTCTTTAATTTCAACAAAGAACACAATCCAAGCAGATCTGTGAAGAAGCTAGAAAAATATCCCCTAGAATAGTGGATATATGTATTGTAAAAAACAACACAAATAAGGATAGTGATGTGCTAGAAACAAAGAGAAAAGTCTTATGTAAATTAGAATAAATATCTTGACATTTTCATTGGCTATTAAAATATATGTTATTTTATTTATTCTATGGAAAAATACCAAGATAAATCCTTTGCATACACAATCTACCTTCAAATATATATATGGCTAACACTATTTTACAGAAGAAGAAAAAGACATTCAGAGGGTCCAAAAGCCAAGTTCTCAAAGCAGTGAGTAGAAGAACTTAGAAAATCTATATTCAAGGGCTGGCAAAATAGTGAAGGGGTTAAAGTGCTTGCCTTACTTGAGAACAAACCTGCTTTAGATCATTTTGATGACAGGGATTATGATTTTAAAACAATAAAACAAAAAAGTCATTATAATTAAATACAAAGACAAGACATTATGGAACAGAAAAGGTAAAATTTGAACTAACTTTTAAAGGATGGGATGCTGAGTGGGTCTACAAAAATAAATTGCCCGGAGGGGGGGGAAGAGATAATACAGAGGGTAAAGTTATTGCTTTGTAAACTGCTGCCCCTAATTATTCCTGGCACCCCTTATGGTTCCCTAAGTACCACCAGGACTGACCCTTGAACACAACACAGAGTGTAAAGAGTGCTGTGTTCAAGATAATTCTTTTCAAATTTGTGATAGTTCAACTATTTGATAAAATTATATCTCCAATCAAAATCTATCTTAGAGGCACCAAAACATTAATTTTAGCCTAGAGATAGAGGATCTTTAATATATATTTGACAGAAGTTTCACCGTGGTAAGATAACACACAGGAGCACAGTTGGTTATAGTGCCCAAGCCAAAAATAAATAAATAAATCACTGTATCACTGTCATCCTGTTGTTCATCAATTTCCTCAAGCAGGAACCAGTAACATCTCCTTCATCCTAACCCTGAGATTTTAGAAAGTGCCACATTAGAGGCTCTTTCAGGGCCAGGAGAATGAGACCCATCATTGTTACTGATTTTTGGCATATTGATTATGCCATGGGGAGTTTGCCAGACTCTGCCGTGTGGGCAGGATACTTTTGGTAGCCTGCCAGGTTCTCTAGAGTAAGAACTAGATAATAAGATGTCATGCTTATTATAAATAGCTTAATAAAAGTTATGTAGACAAATAAAGATGAGTATGGGACAAAGAAATCACTGGCTTAATTATAACTTAATTATAAGCCATTATAATTAAGTACTCTGGCTTGGATGTTTTGAAGGTGTGAGAACTGATAGTAACTTGTATTTCTGAACAAAAATTTATGAATAAAATCCTACAATATTGTCCAAGTATTTATTCAAAGTACAGACATTGGTTAAGCAAAAAAATTATGAGTCTATTAAAAATATATGAAGGTTAGAAAAACATTTGACAAAATTTATATATATATTTTATATATTTCAAATCAGAAGGCCCAGTTATGTTGATGAGCCAATATTACTTTCACTTTTATAATGTGAAGTACTCAACATTTTATTATTTTAAAAATATATATCTACAACTTTTCCAAACTAGAATAACTTCCACTTACAGTTACAAGCTTTTTTTTTTGCATGACATTTTAAATGGACTTAGAGATAATTCTATTCAAATTTGTGATAGTTAAACTATTTGATAAAATTCTGTGTCCAACCAAAATCTATCTTAGAGGCACCAAAACATAAATTTTAACCTAGAGATAGAGGATCATTAGTATATTTGACAGAAGTTCCACTGTGTCAAGATAGTACACTTGAAAAGGAGTAGTAAAAAAAAATAGCCTTATTCTATTTATTACTCTGCAATACAGAGTTGCTATAGGCTAAGTAGGTCTGACATAGGTAATGAATTAGTATGGAGGTTACAGGTGGAAATGGTCAGGAATCAAAAACAAAAGGCAGTGTTCTGGTTAATATCCAAAAAAGAACACTGCTAGCAAAATACAAAATACTGCAAAGACCTGTGACTCTTTACACTAAATTCACATTCTTAAAGCAAAATTGCTTGCCTCTATATAGTTCAAACTATTTTATATATTAATTTTGTCATTCTCAGTTGACCCAGGTAAATATTAGCAGTGCTCTCCTGTTGATTTAGTTATTGTTTATTATGAGGTTTCTCAACAAAAATGCCTGTGATTTTAGCTGAAGTGGTTTTAGGGAGAGGGAGCTGGACATTTTTGCTAGATGATTTAGAGGTATAGAGTTTCATAACTTTAAAATAAAAGTATAGTGTAAAAATATTTTTGATAGTGTGTTTTTATTTAATTTTCTCAGACTCTAAAATAGTCAGAAAAATCTGCCTAGTTTTACTAAAGAAGACAATGAAGATGCAATCATATAGGTCAATGCAATATGGATGGGACAGAGGGTATCATGTGACGCAAAACAAGTCAGAAGAACAAAATACCAATTATCTTACTCATCTGTGGAATCAAGAGAGAAAAAACAAGGGAATAGATGATATTGAACAATGACAAACACTTGGCCGTGGTTATGAAACTAACAGGAAGTGGAGGGAATATCTGAGAGGAAATGTAGGTCTAACAGAACACTGTACTTAAACTGCTCGGAAGATAGTAGAGACTTGTGAAAGAAAGGGTGAAAAGTTATAATCAATGGTGTTCTTTTATATATATATATAATATATATATGGGCTTCTGCCATTAAGCTATAACTGGAGTACCTGATAACCTCTCAGTACCTGTACTGCAAACCATGCCTAAAAGGAAAGACAGGGAAGGAGAGAGAGAGAGAGAGAGAGAGAGAGAGAGAGAGAGAGAGAGAGACAGAGAGAGAGAGAGAGAGAGAGAGAGAGAGAGAGAGAGAGAGAGAAGAAAACTGAAAAGTGCCTGCCATAGAAGCCAACTAACGAAGAGGTGATAGGAGGGAAACTGGAGATATTAGTGGTGGGAAATGTACACTGGTGAAGAGACAGGTGTTGGAACTTGTAATACTAAAACCCAAGCATGAATAACTTTGTAACTGTGTATCTTGCCAAAAATAAGGGTGGGGGAGGGGATTTATACCTGTTTCCTAAGAAGGAAATTTATGTGATTATTTTAGACAAAGGAAAAAAAATCAAAATTTAGGGGAAATAATCACATTTATTTCACAACACTAAGGGGTACAGGAAATAATTAATGAACTATAGCCTAAAATATATTTTCATTTCTTTTCTTTACTTTTTTGTTGTGAAGAGGGGGGCTGAATCACACCTGGGTGCTTAGGAATTCTCAGGAGTGACCCTAGAACTCTCATGTCTTTTTATATGGTGCCAGTTACCAAAAGCAGTTCTGCTGCATGCAAGGCAAATGTAACTCTTACTATTTCTTTGGCCCCGGTCATTATTTTCTAACTCTTAAATACTAGATTTTCATAAAATTTAATATTAGCCCAAAGCCCACTGATTACATACAGTACCCCCAAAGATGCAATTATTTCATTAGAGAGAACGGAGGCAGGAAACTCATCTTGATATGTGAGTATAAGCATCACCATGTGGCATGAGTAGAACATCATTCCAAAAGATTCATTGTATCTTAGAGAGGTAAGCATGATTCCTGCCTTCCCTAAGATACAACTCTAAGAATCCCTTGGTTGGAAGTTACTCATTCCCCAATTTGAAGTTGCTCTCTTATAAAAATGCAGACTAATTGTAACTTTAGGTCAATGGCAAACACAGACGCAAGTGTATGAGGAACGATTAAATACTGAGTGATACAAATAAAATATCAACACAATAACAAAAAATAAAGGACTCAAACTTGGTTTGACTTTTTATGATTATTTTACACGATCACTTTATCTTCATCATAAACAAACAAAAATCAGCCAGGCTCTTTAATGTTTACATTGGTGAAGTTCGAAATCTTGTTGTAGTAGTTTGGGGTCAGACTTAGCCCAGAGCAAATCCCCACTGGATTCTATTTAGCAGGCTGTATGTTTTAGAAGTTGTGATAATTCTAGCGCTCCTTCAAAATCAGACAGTCCCCAGACACACATGTAAGTATACCACGATTTCAAATAGAAAGTCATGACTCAACCTTTTCCAATTTACACTGTGTAATTACAAAAGGATGGGTCCCGAGAGACAGCACACAAATGAAGTGTATGGTAAAATATCATTTAAAGATTGCCCAACACTCCATTGACCCTTAGATGCTATGCTTTCCAACTTTGTCATGAACTACAGGTTACCATGAAACAGTGGACTGAAGATCAGTCAGTTTTAGATCCAAGTGCTTTTAATAGACCTCTTTCTGAGAGTAGGTTCTCTCTTCTCTTGCTGTCTATATAAATAGCATCTGAAGAAAGGCAGTTATTAAGAGGGCTGGGAAATGATATCACCCTTCCCTTCCCACCATACATTTGTATTTTTTTCCCCTCTTTAACTTCTGGATACCATATTTCAAAACTTGCAGATGCTCATTGAGGCTGAAACTAAGGTTTTAGGGGCACTGAAAAACAAAAATTGGGGTTGGAGGAACTTCAGCTTAATTTTAAGCTACTAGTTCAAATAATTTAGTCCCACAGGAAAATCAATAGGAGTGTCACAATAAACTGCATTGTATTCTATTCTAGGGTTTGTAGTTAACATTTCGTGATATTAGTTACATTATCGTGCATTCATATCTGTGTGCATTTTTTGTTCATTTGTTGGAGGGGTATACCCACTGGTGTACAGGAATTACTCCTCACTCTGTGCTCATATGGGGCTTCTTGCAGTGCTCAAAGGACCAAAGGCGTGGGATCAAGAGGAGTTTGGCTACATGCAGGACAAGGACATTACAACTTGATGTAATATGCCTCCATCCCGTTTTTATATATTTAAAAAAAAATAACTTGAAAAAATGTAACAATCATAGTTCTACTTTGCTGCTAAATATCCCATTGCATTTCCTATAAAAAGAATGCACTCCCATATAGCCAGAGCATTATTGTAAAAGTAAAGCAACCAATTGTCATACGGTATCATTTAGTGATCTTATTAGAATTTTGAAAGCTCCAAAATATTGGGAGCCTATGCTAGTTAATATTGAGAAAGTTCTTGTTCTGGGGATGTGTCATCTAAAGGCTGGTTTATTAGAAACCATTGTTTTGGGGTTTACATAATCTAAGGGCTGACTTTCTTGTTTTCCTTGTTTTTCTAGCTGGCTCTTTCCCCGTACTTGTGGCATAACATGTTGCTAAGATATATGGATATATAACCAAGGAAAATATCATGGAAACTGTGTAACTACAGAAAAACATCATTGACGTCTAGAAACCAAGTACATTCTAAATTTATGTATCCTGAACATTCCTGTATATTTTTCCAATGTATGCTTCCTTCTAGAGACCTATAAAAGTCTGTTGCTTGTTCAATAAAGATGCCGCATGAGCATTGTTTGTCCAGCCCTTCTGAGCCCGTTACCCTTCTCCCTTGGCCTCAGGGATCCTGTTTCACCTAGCCTCGCGGGACGTGGCACCAAAACAAATACTTTTCATTTCTATACCAGAATATAGTTAAGGATCAGACATTGTTTCCCAGAATTTCTTTGTATTTCAATACATTAAGACTTTTGAAAATTATAGAACAGGTTTATTGCAGAATGTCTCTCAATTTGGACTTGGCTAGTATTTTCTTGTGACAAAATTTAGGGGACTCATTTCTTTTTTTGCTAACAATATTACAAATGTGGTGAAGTGACTTTACTCTTTAGTATCTGGAAGCACTTAACGTTGGTTTGTATCTTTAATGAAGATCAATTGATTGCTTGGTTAAGGTAATATAATCCAAAACTTGCCACAAAATTATTGTTCCTTTTTTGTTAAGTACACACAAAGTAACTTTAAGATATTTTAAGACCATGCAAATACCATTATCTTGTATAGATTTTGACCAGTATTTGGGTGATTTCTGCCTACCTCAATTATGATCACAGTAGTTGACAAATTTAAACATTTCTAATTCAATTATTTACTACCTATTTGTTAGTTGGTAGAGGAGAGCTTTTTTGCTACAACTTATTTTCTCATTCCCTGATTTGAAGTTGCTCTCTTACAAAAATGCAGACTAATTATAACTTTAGGTCAATGGCAAGCACAGACACAAGTGTACGAGGAAAGATTAAATACTGAGTGTTACAAATAAAATATCAACACAATAACAAAAAAAAGGACTCAAGCTTGGTTTGACTTTTTATGATTATTTTACACTATCATTTTTTATCTTTATCATAAACAAAAATCAGGTAGGGTCTTTAATGTTTACATTGGCGAAGTTTGAAATCTTGTTGTAGTAGTTTGGGGTCAGATTTAGCCCAGAGCAAATCCCCACTGGATTCTATTTAGCAGGCTGTATGATTAATGGGAAGTCAAATGATCAAGTGATATATAACCTGTAAATCCTATCTTAAACTATAAATTTATAGTGACACAACACTTAGTCAAATTCAACATTGTGTGTGTATATATATGTACATATAAAGTTATTTTCACTCTTTTGACAGATTCCAAAATATAGAAAATTTAACTTCAGAAATATCATTTTACTTTCACTAGAAAGTTAAATGACTAAAATGATTACTATTTATATATTATTTTTAAATTGTTAGACTTTATATCACTGTATCACTGTCATCCTGTTGTCCATTTACTTGAGTGGGTGCCAGTAATGTTCTATTCCTCCCAGCCCTGAGATTTTAGCAGCCTCTTCTTACTCATCTTTTCCCAATGATTGGAGGCTCTTTCAGGGTCAGGGGAGTGAAACTTATTGTCGTTACTGTATTTGGCATATTGAATATGCCAAGGGGAGCTTGCCAGGCTCTGCTTGTGCAGGTGGGATACTCTCGGTAGCTTGCCGGGCTCTCTGAGAGGCATATATTTATATATTTCTCTCTATCATTTGCTGCCTACTGTCTGAACCCCATAAGATATGGTGTGGCAATTATGGAAAATAATTGAAAGTAGAAAGTGTCCTATAAGTGGTTTGAAAAGTGGCCTGGAGCTTGGTGGCGGTTGGGTAGTAGAGGTCGGCTGCAAGGGGTAGGTCCCTTGGGGCAGGGAGGGCTCTCACCCACCCCGCTCTGGGGCACCCCAAGTGAGAACAGTCTTGAGCGGAGTCTGTTAGCTGCCCTAACGAAGTCCACTATATGTCCGTTATAAATGCCCTATATGCTGTAAAAAAAAAAATCAATGTTCAAAGATTACCTTGGGGGAGGGGCAGAACTATAGTACAGCATATAGGGCATTTGCCTTGCACATGAATGACATCTTATCATCTCGTTCCTACTTTGGAGAAACTGGCAGGCAGGCTACCGAATGTAACCTGCCCACACGGCAGAGTCTGGCAAACTCCCCGTGGCGTACCCAATATGCCAAATACCAGTAACAATGAAGGGTCTCATTCTCCTAACTCTGATAAAGCCTTGAATATGGCACTTTTTAAAAAAATCTCAGGGCTAGGACAAAGCAGACGTTACTGGGGCCTGCTCGAGGCAATCGAAGAATAACAGGTTGGTTGTGATTGATTGTAATGAATGACTCAGGCTCAATCCACAGTGGCTTCCTGTGTAGTGCCCCCAGCACTGCCAGAAGTTTTCCCTGAGCAGAACCAAGAGAAATCCCTGAACACTGCTGGATACCCCCCACACCCAGTAAAAGATTCTTTTTAATTACTTGTCACATCCTCATTAAGTAATGTTTATGCTATCAATTCAAGACACAATTAAGTTTATGAGTTTTGTTTGTACTATATTTTTCCTACATGTCTATTAATTTGTTTTTGAAATATGTAAAGTATTATTATGGCTCTTAAACATAAAAGAGAAAAGAATTAGCTTCACCCTCAAATCTTGCCCCATTTTCAATATTTGTAAAGATAATCACTAGCTATTTTTAATTTCGTGTGAGAAATCTTCATACTGTTTTCCCTAGAGACTGTACAAATTTACATTCCCTCAAACAGTAAATATTGAAAATAGGTCTGCTATGTATATATTACTCAGCAGCTCTACTCATAGGTATCTGTGAAGCATAGATGCACTGATTAAAAATTATAACATGCACAGCTATTTTATTAAAGTGTTGTTACATTACTTGAGATATAAAAAAATCCATGTTCAAAAACAAATATATGAATAAATATGTGGTATATGCACATAATGGAATACTACTCAGCTATAAAGTGAAATGTTGGTTCTCACTATAATTGGGATATAATAGAAAGGGATCATGTCAATTGAAACAGTGAAAAGGAGGAAGGAAAATACAAAATGATCTCATTTATATGTGATTTATAAGCAAAATGTATCAGAGACATAAAGGATAAAGGAGGATAAAGTGAAGGCTCACATTTAGGTGAGCCCAGTTCAATTCCCTGTACTGAACATGGTCCCCAAAGGATGCCAAAGGAGGACATTATTAGAAAAGAGCACCATCAGATATGAGGAATCTCTCTACACTCTCTCCAAAAGAAGTAAAGCAAGAGAATAGACAATGTGTCAAGAAAATAAGTCTTTAGACTAACCACAGAACTGAGATTATCAAAAGTGCATGTTGTGTTTGAAAGGGTGAAGGGGGTTCAATTGACAGTAGTAGAAAGATGCTGACACTTGATAGTGTGATGGCATATTTTTTACAGAAATTTATGAACTATGCTGCTAAAACATATCTGTTCTTGTGAAATAATGTTACCTTAATAAAATTTTATAAAGATTATTCAAACCAGATTTTTAAATGTTCACAATTTAAAAAAATTCAAGCAAATATATGTTTTTATTTCCACTTTTTATAACAAAATATCTACCTTTAAACGTCAGAGCCTGGCAAGCTCCCCTTGACGTATTCCATATGCCAAACACAGTAACAACAAAGTCTCCAATCGAAATGTTACTGGGCCCGCTGGAGCAAATCGATGATCAACGGGAGGGCCTTTACCTTTTAAACATATTGTATTCTTTTTTTCACTTTGCTTTCACATTTAGCAATAATAGTTGAAAATCATATTAGTTCATTTCTTTCATTTTAAAATTTTATTTTAAAACCATCTTGCCAGTAGAGAAATATCCTAGCTCCACAACTAATTGCAAAAACTGTATAATGCCAATGAATATTTCTGGGACAACTGATCAAGACTGACAACTTTGGGGTCATTCTCAGAATGGGGGCAGACAGGGGTCTGAGCAGTAGTACAGTCGGTAAGGCACTTTCCTTGCATGCAGCTGACCTGAGTTCAATTCCCAGCATCCCATATGGTCCCCAGAGGCAGTCTGGACTGATTCCTGAATGCAGAGCCAGGAGTCATCCCTGAGCCTTACTGGGTGTAGATCAAAAAAATAACAAACAAACAAAAACCAAAATAAACAACAACAACAAAAAGAGAACAGCGCAGTGTCTCCTGCCCCTGCGCCTGGCTGTCCTCGCCAGGGCCCCTTGGAGGGGAGCGGGTTGAGTTTCCCTCCCCGCCCTGACCAGGGCTCCGGCAGCCGAAGACCTCCAGAACCAGACACCACCATGCTGAGATCACTCTCCACACGCATAAAGGTACTGGCAAAGGAACAAAGGCATGCGGGTTCCAGGGCTGAACTCTCCAAGCCTGCTTGGATCAGGGCTGAGCATCCTCCACCTCCAAATTCCAGTAGGCAGGGGTCACACCCACCAACTGGCCCCCTGGCGCCATGTGATCCCATCAACGGCCAAGACTCAGAGACTATAAAACCCAGCTCCTTCAAGCGAGCAGCCGCATTTGCGGCCGCGTGACATCTTATTATTTCATTCCTACTTTGAACAAACTGGCAAGCTACCGAATGTAACCTGCCTACACGACAGAGTCTGGCAAACTCCCCGTGGTGTACCCAATATGCCAAATACCAGTAACAATGATGGGTCTCATTCTCCTAACACTGAAAGAGCCTTGAACATGGCACTTTTTGAAAAAATCTCAGGGCTAGGACGAAGGAGAGGTTACTGGGGCCTGCTCGAGGCAATCGATGAATAACAGGATGGTTGTGATTGGTCATCGTGAACAAAAAGAATGGAGCTTCCAGGAGCTGGGTTTTATAGTCTCTGGATCTTGGCCGTTGATGGGACCACCTGGCGCCCGCAGCAGCTGATGGGTGTAACACCTACCTACTGGAAGATGGGAAATCTGGGTGGAGGAGGCCCAGTTTCGATCTGAACAGGCTTGAAGATCTCAGCCCCGGGATTCGCATGCCTGGGTTTCTCTGCCAGTTCCTTCATTCTTGAGACTTGTCTGGACGTGTGGAAAGTGGTCTCAGCATGGCTGTGGCTGGTACTGGAGGTCTTCAACTGCTGGGGCTCTGCTCGGGGCAGGGAGGAAAACTCAACCTGCCCCCCTCCAAGGGGCCCCAGTGAAGACAGTCAGGCGCGGGGGCAGGAAACTCTGTAAGATCACAGCTTCTAGAAAGTCTTATAGGAGAACTCCAAGCTTAGTGAACCTAAACAATAACTATTATTGGCCAAATTTCTTATCATTTGTTGTAGCTTATTGTAATCCATTGTGATGGTAAACCATAGTATACTTAATCAGATTCTAATACATGAGCATTTAGGTAACTTTTTGTACTTAGCAATCTTAAACAATGTTCCAATTAGTAATAAATTAATTGACTTATTACAGGGTTTTGGGTATTCTATTTTTGTCAGATGAGTGTGTAGTTTTGACGGATCTGTCAAGTTTCCTTCCATAGCGGTAGTATCACTGCATTTACTCCTGCATTGTATGAGAGTGATTCTTTCCTCATAGTCTTTACAACAGAAGGTATTATCAAGCTTTAATTTTTACATTTTGAGAACTCAAGAAATCATATTTTAGTGTGCTTTAAATCTGCATTTCTTTTATTATGGTTGAAGTTAAACATCTTATGTTTAGGAGTCATTCAGATAGCTTTTTGTGAATTATATGTTCACTTCTTTGTTATATCAGTTTATTCCCTAAAAATTATTGTATCAGTTTAGGAACTTACACCATAAATTTTAAAGAAACTATTTTTATATGTATGTTCATATATATATATGTATATGTATGGGTATCTGTATATGTGTATATGTGCATGTACAAATTTGTCCACATAATGTTCTACTTATCAAATTTGATGCTTTATATTTGATCAGGGCAAGGTTTTTTTTTGTATTTTTGGAATTTTATATTTTATTAAAATTGTTTTGCCTGTTTCTGGGTTAGGAGAGAAGGTACAGGAGTTAAGACAATTTGTACCTTTTGCAGCTAATAACTGGCAGCAGATAAATTTTTCTAAAGACTTTTCAGAGTGATCCCTGAGAAGAGTGAAGAATATGACCTGAGCACAATAATGTGTGGTTTCAAAACAAAAAATATTTGCATAATTTTAGATTTCTTATTTATTCCTCAACATATTCCTTTTTAATTTTAATCTAATATTAAATCATTAAATATTTTATAATTTCATACATTAAATACACTATAATTTCATATGTACTTTTACATTTATGTTAATTTTATGCTAACTACTTGCTAAGTTCTTAATTTACAAATATATTAAATTTATTATTGACTTTCCAATATTAAAAATGCTATATAATCTGAAACTGGAAAAGTTTCCTCTCTTGATTCCCAATGTTTATATCTCTAAGTAACCAATAAAATTTCACTGACTAAAATTTCTAACACAATGTGAAATGATAGATAATTTGACACATCATTTTCTTATCTTGGTCTTAGTGAAAGTGTCATAGTGTTTCATTATTTCACAACATCATAAGACGTTATTTTTATAAATTATAAAACATAAGTTAAAAAAACATAAGTTATTCATTTTGTCATATAATGAAATTATTTTCAATTCATATACTCATATATGACAAGTGCAAAAGATCAAGTACGACATCATTGGTCTGATCAAGACAAGAAGGTATCAATAACACATTACGCCATTTTTGACACTGGAGAAAAACTATTCCTTGAACATGTAACAAAAGAGGCGTCGGTGGTGTTGGTGTCCTTGTCAACACGAACTAAGCCAAGAGCATTGATTATTTCGAAAGCCTAACAACCCGAATTGGACGATTTCACTTGAATAGATGTGACTCAATGCCAGCAGTTTCTATATTCGTTGTCTACACACCAACATCCAATGAAGGAGAAATTGAGAAGTTCTACATGGAGCTGGAGAAATTCTATAAAGAAGACCACACCTTCTACAAGATCATTGTTGGTGATTTTAATGCCAAGATAGGACCAAGAAGATCAGCCGAAGAACTCCACATCGGGACCCATAGCCTAGAATGGAACGAACAGAGTGACAGACTGTCTGAATTCATCATGTCGATCAAGACCATCCATGGTAACTCACAGTTCCAAAAGGCCGAATCTAAACGTTGGACATGGGCATCTCCATGGACGGTGCCACAATGAAATTTACCAAATCATATTCAATCAACGGTTTTGCCTGACTGATGTCACTGTTATCCCAAAATTCCAAACGGGATCGAACCACCATCTCCTTTGTGCAAAATTCTACTTCACAGAGCGGGGAGAAAGGAATGCAGTTTAAGAAGAGAACTCCTAGAACAACCACCAACTGGGAGCTCTTGGCTCTGTTGCGGCAACATGGGAATATGCCGTCATTGACAACATTGATGAGGAATACAATTGACTGGTTCAACACCTACATGATTGTGCGAGGATAGCCAAGAGAGAGATAACCACAAAAAAACGCCTGTCTTCAAAAACTCTTGAGCTTATTTTGCCAATGTGGATTGGCGCATGCCTCGGGCAACCACAAGCGAACGTCTGAGCTCGCAAAGCAGTGCAGAGAAGCAATCAAGGAAGACCTCAAAGAGAGAAGAGTAGCAGTGCTGATAGATGTGGCAGAAGCTGGGAAAAGCATTTGTAATGCCCGCCTGTCCTTTACCAACTACAAGCCCAAGATGACTGCCCTCCAACGTCCTCATGGATCTATCACATCTTCCTGAAGGGCAATGAGAAGATTATTCATGACTTCTACTCAGATCTCTTTGATAGCCACGTCCACCTGCCCACATACCAAATTCCGCAGGATGGATATGTTGTTCCCAACGTTCTCCCTTCTGAAATCCGTTACACCATTTTGTCAGTAAAGAAACAAAGAGCACATGGCCCAGACAAGGTCTGACCTGAATACCTGAAGAACCTACTGTCAGTACTCATCAATACACTGGCTCGGCTCTTCACACTCTACCTGTCTGAATGCAAGGTTCCATCCCAGTGGAAAACCAGCAGGACTGTACTACTATACAAGAAGGGAGACATCCACGAAATTGGAAACTATTGCCCAATCTGCCTATTGTCTATCATCTACATGCTGTTCACTCGAGTCATCCTGAATCAGATTGGCAGAACACTAGATGAAAGACAACCATGCGAGCAAGCCAGGTTCCAAAAAGAATTCAGCATGATCAACCATATCCACATGATAACCAAGCTCAGTAAGATATCTTGGGATTTCAAGATGCTGCTCTGTCTAACATTCATTGATTTAAAGAAGGCCTTTGATTCTGTTGAGATGGAAGCAGTCATCGAAGCCCTACCCAATCAGGGCATTCAAACTCAATACATCAGGATCCTCTGTGAGTTGTATTATGGATTCACTACCAGGATCTCACCATTCTACAAAGAAGTAATCATCGATGTCAAGAGAGGGGTTCGGCAGGGTGATACCATTTCACCGAAACTCTTCAGTGCCACCCTTGAGAACTTCATGCGATGACTGGAATGGGAAGGAATGGGAGTGAAGATAGATGGTCGGTAACTATACCACCTCCGCTTTGCTGATGACATAGTTCTAATAACACCAAACATCAGCCAAGCAGCACAAATGCTGACCAAGTTGACTGTCAGTCTGGAAAGGTCAGATTACAGCTGAATCTCACAAAGACAATGTTCATGAGAAACAGTCTTGTTCCTGACATTTCATTCACTTTTAACGGAACAACCATCTCCGAATGCAAGAGTTATGTGTACCTAGGTCGAGAAGTCAACATGACAAATGACCTGGCACCTGAGTTGCGCAGGAGGTAGAGAACGGCTTGGAACACCTTCAACAGGTAGAAGAAATAACTAAGAGGATAAAGAACCTCCAGCTCCGAGCACATCTCTTCGATTCCACTGTTCTTCCTGCATTAACATACGCCTCAGAGACTTGGGTCCTACAAAAACAGGATGGGAATGCTATTCAGGTCTCTCAAAGATGAATCAAAAGGGCTATGGTTGGAGTATAAAGCTTCATTCAAATGAGAGAACGAATCCGGAGTTCAGACCTCCATCAATGCTCAAGAATCAGGGGTGCTGTCTCATTTGACAGCTGGAGCGATAGCACAGCAGGTAGGGCGTTCGCCTTACAAGCGGCCAACATGGTCGACCCGAGTTCGATTCCTCTGCCCCTCTCGGAGAGCCCAGCAAGCTACCGAGAGTATTGGATATGCCAGACACAGTAACAACAAAAGTCTCCAATGGAGACGTTACTGGGCCCGCTCGAGCAAATCGACGATCAACGGGAGGGCCTTTACCTTTACCTTACCTTACCTTAACATCTGTAGTAATCTTCACATTACAGATAATGTTGGTCTGTATATATATATATATATATGTATATATATATATTTAACTAGCTTGTATATATATTTTTAACTAGCTTTAAGAAATATTAAAGACAGTATCATTTTCTTGTTCACTCATCTAAGTCCATTTAACCTTTTCTATTTTTAAGAAAAATTAGCAAGTTTTAGATTCTGGATATTACTAGTTGCTACTAAATCTACAAAATTAAAAATCAGATCACACCCCATTATCTGGATTATTTGAAACAATATACTAAAGGCTATCTCAAATATGTCTAAGAATCATAGTGCTTTAAAAAATAGGGAAGGAAACTAAAAACCTAAAATTGTTTTGTCTTCACAAAAATAATTTCATAAGACTTATAAGGCCAGGCACAGAGATATGTCTCAGGGGATAGAGACAGTAATGGCATGCACAGTAGCCAACGTTCAATCCTGGCACAGCTTGGCCTCTTGCATGTCACAACCCCTGCATAAGCCAAAGCCTCCCATACCCACTAGAAAAGTTTTTATATAGTCAAGTTTTAATTTAGAGCTCACTATTACTATTTTGTTCTTGATTACAATGCAATAGAGACAAGTGATAATAGAACTTTTTCTCTTCTGTTTCTTATCAAATACAAAACATGTATATACATGTGAGAGCACATGACCAAGCTCCATCTATACTTATTTATACTTCATTATTCCCAGAAACAGGTATTTCTTGTCGACTTCTTCAGCAATTTGTCCTTAAAAGCTCTAACCTGGCAAAGAATCCATATCTCTTTTCTTTGGAAATGAGTTTGGATTCACTGGAACATAAATTGTTATAGTGTAATATACCTAAAGCATTGTAAAGAAAAGAAAACAGAAATTTACTATTCAGAGCTGACATTTTCTTCTAATATCCTTGTCTCTTGCAGAGAGGTATGACTAAATAAAAGTCAGAGGGTTTCATTAAATTACAAGAGCTATTATTAATCTAAGTGCAATAATATTGAATAGTAAAGCAAAGATATTTGTCTAATAAATTTGTGCATTTTATATTTATGTGTTATGTGGTACCAATAAAATTATAGACAATGAGATATGTATTTTTATTAGTTGTAAACTTCTTTAATTTTCTATTTTCACAAAGTAATTTACACTTAAATGTCTAACTTTAAAAACACATATTAAGAACCTGAAGTCTCTATTTTAGTATAAAGAGAATCCAGGAATATAATATCGTTATGACTATTATATTGCTTGTAATAAATTTAAAAGTTTTAAAAGCTGTGTATTTAAAGCTATACAACACTATTGAAAGAAATAGAAGACATACAATATGGAAAAATATTTCATATTCATAGACTGGAAAAAGTTAACATCACTAAAATGACTAAATCACCTAAAAGATGCACAGATTTAATTAATCAAAATGCCAATCGCAGTTTTTAGAAGATTTGAAAAGCAAAAACACTCTGGAGAAGAAAACAAAAATGAATGTTTCAAGGTCTCTGACTCCAAACTACACTACAAAGCACTAGTAAATACAACAATGCCATTGGATTAAAAACATGGAGATCACTAAGACTGAAATGAGAGTCCAGAAAACATGCCAATTTGGAAAGCTGATTTATAAAAAAAAAAGTAGACAAGTTTTTATATCAGAACAAGGGAATTCTATTTAATAAAATGTACTGAAAAACAAAAGTTGTATACAAACATTAGACCTGCAGTGTATATTGTGTGTTGGACAATTATCTATGCACAGTTTAAAACTTTACTGGTTTAATCTAGGATTTATAGCTGATCCTTGGAATGAGATATATAAATATTAGCTAAGTTCTCAAATAGACTCTGAAATTTTGAATCAGTCTTACACTGAACAGACAATTCCTTATAATAACCACTTTTTAAGTGTTTTTATAATAAATTATTGTATATAAATTGGATCATGGTCCTAATTACTAATGTAAATTTTTATGCCCTGAATTGCCAGATATTTTGTTTTGACTAAAAAATATTAGATACCACTGTAACAAAGAAAAATAAATTGCCTCCTTTGAAAGTCCTATCAGCAGTGTATAAAGGTTCATTTTTTTCTGCATCTTTACTAACATAGGTTATTTCCATTCTTTTGATGTTAGACATTCTCACTGGGTTGAGTTCATTTAGAAATTAGAAAACAATGAAATCTAAACCATAAAGCATGGTTCTCTTCTTGAGTAAATCGATAATCTCTTTGACCAGTGAGATATTTACATGTATGTAAACTTCTATAGGATGACACTTCTCACACTCATTTTCTAGAGCTAAACAATGTAACTAGAAACCTGAAAGATTCAAGAAACACTTGATGGTGATTTGATAATAAAATATTACTTTTTGATAGCAAGGTATCTTGTTAAGGTATTGTGGGCAGGGATGAAAGTGTAACATGAAAATTCAATCCTCAGCTGGCAGTGGGTTTTATATATTGTCAAGAATAGAAGCACAAAAGTGATAAGGTAAGTAATATCTGCTTAAAGTGATAATGCAAAAATGTTTGTGAATGGCCACTGAAATCAGAATGAAATCAGGTAACTATACAGGGATTTCTGGCTTGGAAAGAGTTCAAAGATGCTGTTTGTTTCAGAAGGGATCCACAAAAGTTACTAATTTCATAAGAAGTAAAGAGAAAGAAAATTCTTAAAAATTTCTATGACAGCTCTTACCCTTGATTGTCACATAGTATAAACAATTCTAAGATATTTAATGCCGATATTATCAAGCAAAATGACTGTTGAGTATTTAACCTTAACTTAGAAAGGTATGATGTGAGGCCAGAGAGAGATAGTACAGAGGTTAGGGCACTTGCCTTGCATGTGGCTGACCGCGGTTGGATCCCTGGCATTCCAGGAATAGTCCCCAGAGGACTGCCAGTAGGAATTCCTTAGAGCAGAGCCAGAAGTAAACCCTCGGCATTGTGGGTGTGCCCCACCCCCCCAAAATGTATGATGTTACTTTTCTAAAACCCACTACAAAAGGCTGTTGTTAATACTGTTAAAGAAATGGTTCTCCAATATTTTTCATTTTTCATTTCATCATCCTGTTATTCGTCGATTGCCTCGAGCAGGCCCCAGTAACGTCTCTTTCATCCTAGTCCTGAGATTATATTCAAGGCTATTTAGGAGAATGAGACCCATCATTGTTACTGGTATTTGGCATATTTGGTATGCCACGGGGAGTTTGCCAGACTCTGCCCTGTGGGCAGGCTACATTCGATAGCCTGCAAGTTTGTCCAAAGTAGGAATGAGACAATAAGATGTCATAAAAAAAAGTTCTGAAAAGATGTCACGCGGCCGCGAATGCGGCCACGCGGTTCCGGGATCTGGATTTTATAGTCTCTGAGTCTTGGCCGCTGATGGGATTACACAGCGTCAGGGGGCCAGGTGGTGGGTGTGACCCCCGCCTACTGGAATTTGGAGAATCTGGGTGGAAGATGCTCGACTCCAATTCGAGTAGGCTTGGAGGTCTCGGCCCCGGAACCCGCGTGACTTTGTCCCTCTGCCAGTACCTTCATGTGTGCGGAGAGTGGTCTCAGCATGGTGGTGGCTGGTCCTGGAGGTCTTCGGCTGCCGGAGCCCTGGTCGGGGCGGGGAGGAAAGCTCAACCCGCTCCCCTCCAAGGGGCTCTGGGAAGGAACACCCAGGCGCGGGGGCAGAAGACTGCACTGTTCTCGTCCGGGATCTGGTTCTCCAATATACAGATGAAGAAACTAAGATCAGAAATACTATAGACCACTTATTCATTGAAGCCAAATAGAGTACAAAGTCAAGTCTCCTGAGTGCCACATTATCTCTTATTCGTTGTATTATACATGTATAGAGTCTTTATTCATTACTGAGAAGTGAACATGAACAAACACACTGTCTCCCATTGTTCATCAATTTTGCTCAAGCGGGCCCAGTAACATCTCCATTTTGAGACTTGTTGCTACTGTGTTTGGCATATTGAATATGTCACGGGTAGCTTGCCAGGCTTTGCTGTGCAGTCGAGATACTCCCAGTTGCTTGCCAGGCAGTCTGAGAGGGGCAGAGGAATCAAATCCGGCTCGGCTGGGCTGGCTGCCTGCAAGGCAAACGCCCTACCGCTGTGCTATCGCTCCAGCCCCACTGAGAAGTGAGGAAGTAGAAACCTTGAAACGTTACTACATTTTATAAAATTCCTTTCTTTAAATTTTACAATTGAATTACTAAAGCCTTAGATCATGATAATGTTCAATAATACAGGCAGAAATAGAAATGTTCCATTTTTCCTATCATCATATGAATAGCAGTGGAGAATAATTTATTTTCAATTCCAGAAACACTATAAAAATTTAAAAATCACTTTGTTAATAATTAAATCAAGTATCTCACATAAATGACAAGATTTGGGGGGATACAGAATATGATTTTATATAAAAAAAGTGAAAATAGTGGTGAAAGGGTACATATTTCCCAACACTGCACCCTTACTCATGGCATCACATTCTGATACAGAAGAAGAAAAAAATTAAAACATTCAGAAATCTTCTTGTATCAAATTATTATCAAATATCCTGATATTTGAGTGGAATAACATTATGCATTTTGAAGAGTAATGTGATTGTGCTTCTGAAACAAGCATAATATTAGAAATCAAGTTTACTTCAATTTTATTTTTTTATAATTTTATTTATTTTTCTTCTTATATTTATTTATTGAATAACTGTGGGAAAAGTTACTAAGCTTTCAGGTTTAAGTCTCGGTCATACAATGATCAAACACCTTTCCCTCACCAGTACTCATTTTTCACCACCAAGAACCCCAGTACACCCCCCCCCACCCCTCCCAATGCCTGTGAGGCAGATGATTTCTACTTAACTTTTATTTACATTGATTACATTCATTGTTTTGACAAAAGATGCACAATTATTAATCCCCCCCCCAACAATCAGAATTACTAAAAAGGCATTGTGAAATACTTTGTTTTCTATAGCTGGTTAAGAGAATCATATAATGTTGTGTGGCCGAGATAGCGGCCGTGCAATTTTGGATTTCTGCAAAGAGCCAGATAATTATGAGATTGGTCTCTGTGCATCTGTGCTGGAGAGCCACTCGTGTGTGGCAACTTGTGACCTCAGTACTGCATAAAGGATGAGCTGGTACCGCCCCCTTTCCCATGAGACTGCAGTTGCCCCATCACCGCTGGCTCATACCTGGCTTTCCTATAAGCTCTGAGGCGGTGGCCACCTTGCTGCTTGTGGGGGGAGGGTGGGGAGAGCTGGAGAAGGTGGAAGGGAGCAACACGCTTTCCATCCCAAGGAGGCATGGCAGCATGGTTTAACGCACGGTCCATTCACTTTTCTGTCACAAGCTGCCACGCTCTGGACTAAGTCCTTTTGCCTTTAGAGCCATGGCCGTGCTGGAGAGCACTTGTGGGGGGCAACTTGTGACCTCAGTAGGGTGTGAAGGGCGACCCGGTACCTTCCCAATTTCCATGAGACTGCAGTTGCCCCATCACTGCCGACTCATACCTGGCTTTCCAATAAGCTCTGAGGCGGCGGCCACCTTGTATGTGGTCCAGATGCATTTCTGCCAAAGGCTGCTGCATTTCAAGATTTGTTTCTGAGTCTCTGGGAAGATGGCTGTTAATCAGCTTGATCAGGAGCCAGAGAGGTCGTTTGTAGGCAGGCAGCGACTCGGACTCTCATAGGGATGGGGAGGAAAGGGCCGGTTCCACTCCCATCTGGTGAGGCCCCGCCTGTCTCGTCATTGCAGGCCCAAACCTTACTGTCCAGTGGCCTCTGGAGGATGGCAGTCACCGGGCTACCTGGAGGAACAGGCCAAGGCACGAAACCTATCCCCACTTGGAGTAGCCCAGCGCCAGTAACCTACTGCAAGAACAGGATACATTTCTGCCAAAAGCCTTTGGGTTCTGAGATTCATTTCTGAGTCTCTAGGATCATGGCCGTTAAGCAGTTCTATCAGGAACCAGAAAGGACATGCTTCCAATTATATAGCTGAGCCGGAGGTGGTTTGTGGCTGTGTCTCCCACATACCTCACTTTTGGTCGTTTACTTTCTTGGTAAACTTTGCCCCAAATTTTTGGGGTCTGGCCAAAGGCACAGCAGCAATTTTGGGATATCTCAAAGTCTGACGGTGCCAACAGGTTGCTGATGCACTCGCCTCACAGGTACAGATTGACTGCTGGTGGCACCATACCCCCATGTTTACTTAAATTTTAGCATAAAGATATGGAGAATTAAGGGTCAAATAAAAAAATAAAAAGTGTTGCACTGTCCTACAAGTATAAATGATTACTCTTTGTTGTTATTAAAATTATTTTATTCGTATTGGAAACTGTGGTGGACAAAGATAGACATGATTGCTGTAATAACTAAACATGTATTATAGTGCAAGGTACCGATAACAAAATACATACAATTTTTAATGTTTATGATGCTGTATGATGTTATAAAATAGAAAATTGCTCCCAGCCGCCATCCCCCCCATCCCACCCTGCCTCTGTGGCAGGGCATTCACCCTTGTTCTCTCTTTCTTCTTTTGGGTCCTGTGTTTTGCAAGAGAGGCATTGAGTGGCAGTCACGTTTGGTCTATAATCTACTTTCAGCATGCTTCTCCCACCCTGGGAGGATCCTCCCAACACCCTTTATTTGGTGCTCTCTTCTCTATCTGAGCTTCCTTTTCCCCTAGCACATGTGGCTGGCCTCCAAGTCATGGAGCAAAATTCCTGGTACTATTCTCAGCCACTCCTGGGTGTTAGTCTCCCATTTTGTTGCTTTATGTTCTCCAGATGAATGCAATCTTTCTGTGTCTATCCCTTTCTGACTCTTCGCTTAACATGATACTTTTCATGTAGTACCACTTGTATGTAAATTTCATGACTTCATCTTTTATAACAGCTACATAGTACTCCATTGTGTAAATGTACCAGAGTTTCTTTAACCAGTCATCTGTTCTTGGGCATTCAGATTTTTTCCAGGTTCTGTCTATTGTAAAGAGTGCTGCAATGAACAAACAATTGCAGATGTCACTTCAACTATACTTTCTTGTCTCTCTGGGATATATTCCCAGGAGTGGTATTGCTGGGTCAAATGGGAGATCAAATTCTAATTTTTTGAGAATCGTTTGTACTGTTTTCCAAAAGGTTGGACCAGCCGGCATTCCCACCAGCAGTGAAGGAGGGTCCCTTTCTCGCCACAATCGCACCAGCACAGATTGCTTTTGTTCTTGTGGATGTGGGTCAGTCTCTGTGGTGTGAAATGATATCTCATTGTTGTTTTGATCTGTATCTCTGTGATGATTAGCGATGTAGAGCATTTTCCCCATGTGCCTTTTTGCCATTTGGATTTCTTCTTTGCGAAAGTTTCTATTCATTTCCTTGCCCCATTTTTTGATGGGGTTGGGTGCTTTCTTCTTGTGGAGTTGAACCAGTACTTTGTATATCCTTGATATAAACCCCTTGTCAGATGTGTATTTGGCGAATATCCTTTCCCATTCTGTATACTGTCTTTGTATTTTGGTCACTGTTTCTTTTGAGGTGCAGAAGCTTCTTAGTTTGAGATAGTCCCATTTGTCTATCTCTGTTTTCATTTGCTTGGCCAGTGGCGTGACATAGTTGAAGATACCATTAGCTTCAATATCATGGAGGGTTTTGCCAACTTTTTCTTCAATAAAGTTTATGGATTCCGGTCTGATGTTGAGGTCATAAATCCATTTTAATCTTACTTTTGTGCATGGCGTTAGGCAGAGATCTGAGCCCACTTTTTTGCATGTAGCCGTCCAGTTTTGCGAGTACAATTTATTAAAAAGGCTTTCCCTGCTCCATTTCACTTTTCTTGCCCCCTTATCAAAGATTAGATGATCATATGCTTAGGAAGAGATGTCAGTATATTCAACTCTGTTCCATTGGTCTGCAGCTCTGCCTTTGTTCCAGTACCATGCTGTTTTAATTATTACTGCTTTGTAGCTTGAAGTTAGGCAGGTTGATTCCTCCCATTTTCTTTTTCCCAAGAATTGCTTTAGCTATTCGTGGGGGCTTGGGATGCTGGGACCCGTGGTGGTAGAGGATGTGTGCTGGTGGAGGGATGGGTACTTGATCATTGTATAACTGAATCCCAAGCACAAAAATTTGTAAGCTTATAACTGTTCCTCATGGTGTTTCACTAATTAAAAAAAAGATTTAATTTAAATTGGAGTTTACTTGGATGTAGATCAGGGCTTAAATGCAACTTGTATAGATCAAATATTTGGTTAGAAAATCTTAATGGAATATATTTAATGCAGTGTTTCTTTTTCTTCTAACTATAACTAATGCAATATATTTTACTTACAGACTAGATAAGAAGGTAAAGATAAAAGAAAAGAGGTATATTTAAGTGTGTGGTAGAATAAAAAACGATGTTAGAGTTTAAGAAATGCATGCATATTTTAAATGATTTCTAAGTGAATGTAACTGTTTTCTTTGACTTTAGCTGGTAGTACTTAAAAAAAGTCACAGATAAGTTCATTTGTTATTGAAAGTTCTATCTTTAGCCTACTGAGCTCAATACGCAAATCAAATAATATTGGCTATCGACTCTTATTTTAAAAAAATAATAAAATAAAATAGAGTATTGGGTGAAGAATTGTTTTTTTCAGATAGAATGTTTAGGAGGTTTTTTGTCATGACTAGAGGACTAAAGTATCAATAAGATCAGTATGAGTAATCGGTAACATTTAGGTTACTATTACAAGGGCCAATTGATTTCAACATCTTTAACTTCTTGTGAGAAAGTTCAACTTTTGTTCTTAATATAATTGAAAGGATTTATTTTCCCAAGAGTCAGTTATTTTTAGTACAAAGGAGTTCAAATGCAGTTCAAAATGCCAACCTGATACATTTTGACTGGGAAAATATGGCAAAGGATAATTTCCAATAGTTAATTATATCATCTAAAATAAATGACAGCATGTTTTTATAGTATAAAAATTCTATCTGATAGAATACAAACCACAAGTATAAAATGAAGAGACTGAATTGTGCTTTACATGTATAGTTGTAATTATGGTAATATAGAAAGAATACAGAATCTTTCTTGCTCTAGAAATAGCAAGAAATTCTTTGCAAAGAGCTTTATTTCATTGAGTCTCAGTTTTATATATAAAATAAGTGAGCAACAAATGTTATAAATAACCCTTCTATTGTTTCTTCTGATGTGGAAGACAAATTCTATTGAATTATTAAAAATAATTTGTGATTTTTTACACAAATTTACACAAATTGTTTTGAGAATTAAATCCAATGGTGAATATATAATTTATGCACATATTAAAATAACATATAATCATGTACACTTTTGTTTCACTGTAGCATTATTCTTTTATTATTAAAATGTGGTCGGTCTTAAGGCCAGAGAGACAATAGAGGCTTTAAGCCACATACCTTGCCTATAGCTAAATGCACTTTGACTCTTGGCATAGCTTGGTCCTCAAATCACCATTAGTAGCCATCCATGAGCATAGGACTGGAATTAGTCATCAGCAACTGTGGTGGGTGTATCCTTCTCCAACTCCCCCGCAAAAAAAAAAAAAAACTTAAAATGAATTTCAGTCTCAAAATCAGAAAAATCAGGATGAGAACGCTATTCGGGTCTCCCAAAGAGGAATTGAAAGAGCTATGCTTGGAATATCACATTTCAATCAAATGAGAGAAAGAATCCGGAGTTCTGACCTCCATTGACGATCAAGAATCAGAGATGCTGTCTCATTTGCCAAGGTGTCAAAAATCAGATGGGCTGTTCACGTAATGAGATTTAAAGATGACCGCTGGACTACAGCTGTTACCGACTGGATTCCACGGGATGTCAAAAGACCACATGCCGCCCACCTACCAGATGGTCAGACTTCTCCATCAAGATCATGAATGATTGGTTTGAGGCTCTTCATGTTCCTAGAGCGAACAGACGCCATTGGGCTACACTAGCACACGACAGGGACAAATGGAGACGTTACTGATGCCCGCTCGAGCAAATTGACGATTAACGGGAAGTCAAGTGATCAAGTGATCAAGCGGAATTATAGGACAGGGAGCTAAGAAATTTTAACCGAACAATAGGGCACTTCCAGGATACTTGAACATCAGGTGAAGCATATTGTTTTTTTACTGGTCCCTGAAGGGTCCATTCCAATCACTTTGGTAACAGTCTCTGCTATGAGGATTTACCACAACAATAACAAAAATTACACTAAAGTTTTAATCCCCCAAGTCTATGAATACAGGTTATATTTTGGAAATAAGTCCGTTGTAGATATAAACAAATCAGATTGAAACATACTTGTCTAATTGGAGCCTCAATCCAAAAGGAGCTGTGGTCATCTAAGAAAGAAGAAATCCAAAGACAGCTATGCACTGGCAGAGGACACCCTTAGGAGGTTGGAGACAGAGATTGGAGTAAAGCCCCTTTAAGCCAAGAAACAATGGTCACAACATACTGCCAGAAGTTAAAAGAAATAAGGGAGCTGGAGCGAAAGCACCACGGATAGGATTTTTTTTTTTTTTTGCCTTGCACATGGCTGATCAGAGTTTGATTCCCGGCATCCCATATGGTCCCCTGAGCACCGCCAGGAGTAATTCCTGAGTGCAGAGCCAGGAGTAACCCCTGTGCATTATTGGGTGTGACCCAAAATGTAAAAGAGAAAGAAAGAAAGAAAGAAAGAAAGAAAGGAAGGAAGGAAGGAAGGAAGAAAGAAAGAAAGAAAGAAAGAAAGAAAGAAAGAAAGAAAGAAAGAAGAAAAAAGGATTTTCTCCTACAGATTTCAGTTTAAAAATGGCCTTCTCAATGAGAAAAAGACAGGGGAGCTGGAGCACTAGCACTTCCATTGACCCTGATACTCCTGGGTCTTACAAGAAAAATGTTATATAGGGCATGTAGTACTTCAAGTAATAATTTATTTAAAATGGTAGCAGAGATAAGTAGAGGTTAGAGCACCCAGCTGGGATAAACAAAATGTTTCCTTAAGGAATGGATAAAGTACTAAAGATCGCCCTGCTTAACATGGAGAATGCTATATCCAACCTATGGTATCTGCTGTTTCTTTTTTTTATGTTTCAGACTTTTTGCCTTTCCCATTATCTCCCACTCTCATACCCAAATAGGTGGAAATACCTGGCATCTGAATCCCTGACCTTGTTTGGCCACATTCATATGTTGCTATGTTAACTATAAATTGACAATAAGCAGGCTTTAATGTGATATAGTATTATAAGGATCATATATGGACCTAAAAATTTCACTCAGTGGTCACCAAGCACTGTCTTATCTTGCTCCTCCTGATTGAAACAAAGGGAGAGATCTTGGAGGATGTCCTAAAACTCAGGTAGTTTATTACCATAGTTCATTACCATACAACAGGTGCTTGGCTTGGGGCTTTGCTGCAGGGCAGTTAACATTGCTCATCCTTCTCAGTGCTCTCATCACCACACACAAACTATTTGCTATCAACCTCCCTAACATCCATGTCTTCATTTCAAACTAGCAGATGATTCTGAGACAATAAACTGCTTATATTTTTAATCACACAGTTGTAGTACTTTATTTAGAAACTCTGAGAAACTAGGGACAGAACACTATAAAACCACCTGTGTACCCTATAACAGAAAACACCACCATCAATTTTTCTGCTTTAAGATAAATTATTATCACAAGAACTTTAGTTGTAGAATCCAGAAACACAAACAAGACAAGGTCCCAGTAATTCCACCTTCTCAGGTGCTTTAAACTCAATTCTACTTCAAATATCTCTTCCTAGAGTAATGGATGTTAAGTAGTTTGTGGCCCAAAGTTCTGAAAATGGAGGGGGCATGAAGGAATGCACAGATGCCCATGGGAATTATGAGCATATTAACTCTAAAATATTATAGAAACATAAAGGGAAGAATAAAAACATGATTATTGTTTATCAAAAAATAGTTTTGGTTTCTGTGGCCTGCAAATTAATCCTGTGTATTTTAGTATTTTATTGAGGATCCAATGATAACATAAAATTTTAGAAACAGAATATAGTAGCTTAAGGAGCAACCGTCACTGTCACTGTCACTGTAGTCCCGTTGTTCATTGATTTGCTCGAACAGGCCCAGTAACGTCACCATTGTGACACTTGTTGTTACTGTGTTTGGTATATAGAATAAATCACGGGTAGCTTGCCAGGCTTTACCATGTGGGTGAGATACTTTCGGTAGTTTGCCCAGCTCTCCGAGAGGGGCGGAGGAATCAAACCTGGATCGGCCACATGCAAAGCAAACGCCCTACCGCTGTGCTATCGCTCCAGTCCAGGGATCAACTATTTTGGCTAAAGGATCTACTTAAAAACCATTAACATAACCTCCCTAGTTACTTAAATCCATGACACTGAGTCAAGAATCTTGAGTTATGGGAGTGTGGTGCTGTCAGCAGGTCGATCTCTACCCATGGGACAAGTTCATCAGCAGCCTAATGGTGACTTCAAACTTCCTGGTACCCCCAAATTGCTGCTGTGCCTGTACAGCAACTCGGGATCAAGTTTCCTGAGAACTTAAATGGCCAAAATTTAGGTATGTGGGAGTCACACTCACAAACAACCTCTGGCTCAGCTATATAAGCTCCTTTACCCTCCTTGCTTCAGAGACCCATAAATAAATTTTGAAAGAGATAAAAAGTCACAGTTAATCTTGTGCCCATGCAAGGCTGAACACACCACTGGGGTAAATTGGAAGAGGGTGGGTTAGCCTGGTGCCCAACCAAGCAGAGATTCTGGCAACTGCTTGTTTCTACAAACCAAAATCACGGCCATGCCTCAGGCTGGACTACACCATCTCAAGATTGACCTCACTAAGCTAGAATCTGTTGAATATTCAGGTATTTGGGTTCCGTGACTGAAATCCAGGGTCAGGATAGGCTACCTCCCCTTACCTCCCTATACTTCTGGAAGGTTCAGCAGTCATGTACACACTCCAGAGCTTCCACCCAGTTAAAAATCTAGTCCAGCCTTACCTTCCTGATAAAAATACTAAATGCCCTGAAAAACCATGATGACCTCTTAACATCTGTATTAAAAATCACAATTCACAAAAATAAAAGGAAAGAGAGAGAGAGAGAGAGAGAGAGAGAGAGAGAGATTTAAAAAAAAGTTCCTAAGAGGCAATGGGTGGCAATCATGTTTGGTCTATAGTCTACTTTCAGCATGCTTCTCCCATCCTGGGAGGATCTTCCCAACACCATTTATTTGGTGCTCCCTTCTCTATCTGAGCTCCTTTTTTCCATAGCATGTGTGGCTGGCCTCCAAGCCATGGAGTAAAATTCCTGGTACTAATCTTGGCCATTCTTGGGTGTTAGTCTTTTGCAAACCACAGCACCCAGTAGGAGAGAGAGAACAAAAGGGAATGCCCTACCACAGAGGCAAGGTGGGCTGGGGGGTGTGGGGGATGGGAGGGATACTGGGATCCATGGTTTGGGAAATGGGCACTGGTGGAGGGATGGGTATTTGTATAATTGAAACCCAAGCACAAAAATTTGTAAGTCTACAACTGTAACTCATGGTGTCTCACTAATAAAATTTTTTTTAAAAAAGTGTCTGCCATAGAAGCAGACAGGAGTTGGAATGTTGGGGAATTGTGGGAGGGAAATGAGGAACATTAGTTGTGGGAAATGCACACTGATGGAGGTATGGGTGTTGGATCGATGTATGACTGAAATCCAATCATGAACAGTTTTGTAATGATCTATCTCACAAATATTCAATTAAAAAAATGTTTAAAGTAACGTGGAGTTCATGCCTGTTTCAATCAACTTAATTCGTTGGCTGAATAAATAGCAGTACTCTTAATTAAAAATTAAAAGAAAAAGAATCGTTGGCTATTTATTCTCTTCAGTTAATCAGTCTCTTAACTCTATAATATCCTTTGTAGTTGTATAATCCATCCTGCACTTTTTCCATATTTTTAACTGATGTTTTTTCTCAAATCCAGATTGCCCTATTCTATTTCTCTTCATTCAACCAAATACAAGACTCAAGTTATAATTCCTCTTCCCCATTAAGTTCTGTTAGTCACTGTCACTGTCCTCCCGTTGTTCATCGATTTTCTTGAGCCGGCCCAGTAACGTCTCCATTGTGAGACTTGTTGTTACTGTGTTTGGCATATTGAATACGTCACAGTAGCTTGCCAGGCCCTGCCGTGCGGGCGAGATACTCTCAGTAGCTTGCCGGGCTCTCCAAGAGGGGCGGAGGAATCGAACTTGGGTCAGCCATGTTGACTGCGTGCAAGGCAAATGCCCTACCACTGTGCTATCGCTCCAGCCTATTAAGTTCTGTTAGTTATTAGAAAAAAATAAAACTAACCCATCTGATTTTTTATGTAACCCTTATTTCTAAATATTTTAGTATCCTTAATTAGCACTGTAGCACTGTCCTCCCATTGTTCATCGATTTGCTCGAGCAGGCACCAGTAACGTCTCCACTGTGAGACTTCTTGTTACTGTGTTTGGCATATTGAATACGCCATGGGTAGCTTGCCAGCTTTGCCATGCGGGCAAGATATTCTCAGTAGCTTGCCAGGCTCTCCGAGAGTGGCAGAGGAATTAAACCCAGCTCAGCGGACCTGCAGCGCACAAAGCAAACGCCCTACAGCTGTGCTATTGTGTGTGAAATAGAGAGACAGAGAGGATAAGAGAGAGAGAAGGAGGAAGAGAGAGGTGGCACTGGATAGCTGAGAGAGGATACTATTCTTGTCTTTCAACAGGATTATTCACATCTTTAAGATAACTGCACATTATATGGATTGTATAATTTTTAACATTTTGTTTCACATATAATACAATGAAAAAAGTAAATTTTCAGTCAATAAAACTTGAGTAAATAATAAAGAATTCAGTACTTTTGTAATGAAAATAAATAGAGCTAAAGTTTATAAAATATAGAAGCTGGGTCAATTATAGGATGCATTTATTCTAAAGACTACACACATATTTGTGTTTGTATTATATATAAATATATAATTTATAATATATAATTGTTTGGTTCCAGATATGGTAGAAAGTTGGGAGGAATTAATACTAATTTATCTACTATACTATGTTTCATAATGTAAGTTATACCAAGAAATTTTTATAAACTCTTTGATCCTCTAATCAACTCCTTTTCTTAAATCGTTTTATTGAATCACCTTGACATACATAGTTACAAAGTTGTTCATAATAGAATTTCAATTATACAAAGTTCCAACACCCATCCCTTCACCAGTGTACATGTTCCTCCATCAATTTCCCCATTTTCTTCATGGCCACCCCAGCCCGAAGCCTGCCTCTATGGCATGTACTTTTTCTTCTTCCTTCTCCTTCTCCTTCTTTCTCTTATTCCTCTTCTTCCTCTCCTCCTTCTTCTTCTTTCCCCTTGTCCTTTCTTCCTCTTCTTCCTCTTCTTCCTTTTCTTCCTCTTCTTCCTCTCCTTCTCCTTCTTTTTCTTCCCCTTCTCACTCCTTGTCCTTTCTTCCTCTTCTTCCTCTTCTTCTTCTTCTCCTCCTCCTCCTCCTCTACTTTCTTCTCCTTCTCCTTGTTCTTCTTTTCTTGTTCTTCCTTCTCCTCCTCCTACCTCTTCTTCCTCTCTCTTCTTCCTCTTCTTTTACCTCCTCCTCCTCCCTCTCCCTCCTCCTCCTCCCTCTCCCTCCTCCTCCTCCTCCTCCTCCTCCTCTTCCTCCTCCTCCTCCTCCTCCTCCTCCTCTTTCTCCTCCTCCTCCTCCTCCTCCTCGTCCTCGTCCTCCTCCTCCTCCTCCTTCTCCTTCTCCTTCTTCTTCTTCTTCTCTCTCTCTTCATTTTTTTCCTTTGGGCACTGTGGTTTCCAATCCTGTTGCCGAAATGGTACAGTGCATATCACTTTACCTCCTTTCAGCACCCAGTTTTTGTTCAGAGCAATCGTTTCTAACTACCTTTGACATAGTGGTCCCTTTTCTGTCCTAATTATATTTCTCCACACATCACCCCAACTGGACTTAAGCTTTCAAGCAATGACCAATCCTTCTAACCCTTGTTTCTACTATCTTTGGATATAATTCTCATACTACTTTTTTATATCTCAAAAATGATTGTGACCATTCTCTCTATCCCTTTCCCTCTGACTCATTTCATTCAACACAACACTCTCTATGTCCATACATGTATAAACAAATTTCATGACATCATTTTTTCTAATGGCTCTATCACATTACATTGTGTAGATATACCATAGTTTATTTATTCACTCTTCTGTTCTTAGGCACTTGGGTTGTTTCTAGATTCTGGTTATTGTGAATAGTGCTACAAAGAACTTCAGATGATTTTTTCTGAAATGTGCTTTAGAACCCCTAGGGTATATTTTCGGGAAGTGTATTGCTTCCCAGTAAGTGTATTGCTAGGTCCTATGGAATCTCAATTTTTAATTTTTTGAGGAACTTCCATATTGTTTTCTGAAATGACTGGACCAGTGGGCATTCACACTGGTAATGAATGAGAGTTTCTTTCTCTGCATCTCAACCAGTACTGGTTGATCTTGTTTGTTCTGAACTACTCTTTTTTCTAGGGATATTATTCCCAATTTAAAATTTAGGAAAGTCAAAGTCAAAGAGCTTCTTGAAGAAACAATACTGAGTAAAAAATTCTAGTATAATGCTGTGCTCCCTTCTCTTTCAGAGGTCTATTTTAAAACATTTTGAGGAGCAGAATGAAAGAACTCCTTGAATTTTTTGAGGAGCAGAATGAAAGAATTCCTTTGAATTCTGCACAAGGATTTGAAAAATAAATTAGCATGGGTCGGAGAGATAGTAGAGAGTGTAGAGAACTTAGCTTGCATGCAATTGACCTGGGTTTAATCCCTGGCATAACATATGATTCCTGAGCACTGCTAAAATTAATTCCTGAGCACAAGGCCAGGAGTAACCCCTGAGCTTTGCCAGGTATGACCCACAAACTTAAATAAAATAATCAACTGGCAATAAATAAATATCTCTGACAAGATATTATGGGACAATATCATCACAAGGGTTAAAAGTCAAGTAGCTTTTTGAACAGTATTGGATAAAAAAAATAAGACATAAGATAGCTCAACTGACTGTGCAATTTGCATGAGGGAGAGCAGGGTTTGATCCTGGGTTCCCTGAAGAAGCATTTCTCGGAACAACTCTCAAGCACCTCTAGGGTAAGTTCCCAAAACAAAATGACAAACAAAATTATAAAATATATCAGTTTTGTGAAAGGAAAACTAATCTGTTGTTAAAGTCACTTTTTAAAAAATTTAATGTGTTTTACTCTCTGTAAACACTTAATGTTCAGGAATTTTATCAATGTAATCTTGAACAACATAGAGCTAATATTTTTTAGAAGTCATACTTCCCACTTTTCAGAAAAATGTTAATGGGACTCAGTAGCATGGAAAGACCAGAACAACAGAAGGTCATGTGTGTATGTCTCTTCAGAGTTGATTAATGAGGGTCAAAGTCACCTCCAGAAAGGGGCACAGCAGGGATGTGACAAATAAATCAAAGTATATTCTTTCAGTCCAGAATTACATAGTGCTTAAAAAGCAGAGAGGAAGATATGAATATCTTTGTTTTCTTGTTGCAGGGGCCTCAGTAGCTTGTACTTTGGGACGATATGCCACTCCATGGATCGACCTAGTGCTCACCACAGGCAAAGTGTATGTTGTACCATTTGTGTCACAGTATAAATAGTTCTTTTGAAAATGTCTTTTTTTTAATGCTATAGGGTGAAGAAAAGAAAATGCCAGAACCAACATGTTTTTTCAAGTCTTGTCTATACTTCTTGAAAGCCAAGTGATTTAGGTTATATATGTGGTGACACCTCTTTAGGTCTCCTTTTCTTCTTTCACAACATGATCATGATCAAAATTGCTACTTTAGAATTTTTAGATATAGACAAGTTCATATTTATAAGGTATTTAGGATAGTCATTATAAGCATTTTAGTGTGTTTTTATGTACAATAAAAAATAATTCCTAACAACCTTATTAATGAGTTCATTAAAATATAATGCTTTCTTAGGAATGCTTGAATTCAGATGCATGCTTTATGTCATGTGGGGAAAAAAATCTCTTTCTAAGAATACACAGTCAAATACAGGCAACTTTAGACCAGCTCATAGTAACTACTCCAGCTATTTTTTTTTTCTAATCCATGAAGCACCCTCTATATTTGTAAAGTTAGTTCTTCTCTTTATTTTCCTGGGGTGGGACTTTTCCGCTCTTGGAAACCAAACTGAAATTTACAAGCTCAGTCCCAAGCAAGCTCCTTGGGTTTCAAGGCTGAAACCCGAAGCTGTTCTCCCAAGAACCATGGTTCTTCAGAGTTAATGAGTTAAATTATTTCCACAAGGCCCTGATCTGGATGGCAACTGCTTATTGGAACACTCAATAAATAATTTATCTGAAGAAGAATTAGTGAAGATTGAGACTAGGTTACTAGAAGCTAATTTGTTTTGGGGGAAATGATACACGTAGCAAGTCACAAAGGGAGAGGAATGTGCAGCAGATTTACTTGAGAAAGAACGAGAAATCTGCTGATGGAGCAAGAGGAAGAATGGCTGTTGTTAAGTGGCCACAAGTCTGAGCTGTGTCGCAGACTAAGACACAATAAGACAGGACAGATATTTCAAGGCTTTATTCACACACCAGAATACACTCATACAAGGGACTCAGCACAGAGGGCACTCATACAGGGATTCAGTGCTGAGGGTTCACAAGCCTAAGAGACTTAGGACTGATGGCCAACAGGGAGAGGTTTTTAAACCATATGCCCTCCTGCCTATATCCTTGAGTGCATGCCTGCAAGTCTGGATGCCTCCTGCCAGGTGCATTATCACAGCCTTGAGCAAGCAAGTGAAGGGTAGAGAAGCAAAATAGAGTGGTTAACACAGCTTGTATTTATCTGAAGCATCCTTGTGGTTAGATGTCTGGGCATTTATGTCCATGCCCTTGAGGTCCGGCATATTTTAGGTCAAGGAGGGAAACTCATGACCCTAAGGCACAAAATGGAGTCTGGCTTTCCAAAGTGGAGTCACAGTGGTCCTTTCACTATATGCATTATGGTTTCATATCAGTTGACCATAGGTTTTGTTTCTTTGGGAATATAAAGAATTAGAGACAAAAAAGATAATAATATAGAAAAAGGAACGATGAAATTAGAAGCCACTAAAAGCAGTTTGACTTGGTAATATGTACAGATTTTGTGTACCCACTTTCTTCACAATAGTCTTGCGAGGTGGCTGCTCTTAACTCTACAGTATGGTGGGGAAACTGAGTCTAAAATGCTTTTTAAATCTAGTCTGTTCAGCTAAAAAGAATATCTAAAATTGCAATTTAGGGCGTTTCCATGGAGTCCAAAATCCTTCTGCCACAAAGCCTGGATTTTTCTTTCTATCTCCCCTGGATTCTTCTTTCTATCCCCTACTGACTCAAATGAATGGATTCCTACCATGCAGCATTTTGCTCTTCTTACCCATCTCGCTGCCAAAACCCATCATCACCCTGCATTAGAAGGTACTTGACTGCATGTCAAAGACAGAGGAGAGATTGTTCTTCTTTAGTTAGCTATTTTTAGCACAAATTAACTGACTAGCAGGTTTATCTTAACCGATGTTGGCACTCCTCATGGGTTCTGGACTAGCACTCAAAATACGAGTGCTAATTGCACTGGCAGCTCTCAGCACAGTCTTGACTGTCAGCGCATTCTAATAGGAAGACGGACGATACAGCCGCATTTCATATAAATTTGCATGAACTGTATGATTGTCTTATATTCTCAGACTTACCATCTTTGCCATATTTAACACATTTGCTTCCCTAAATAACTTGGTTGCCTAGAAATTTATTTCATCCATATTTATTGAAAAGATTAGAATAGATTTTTGAAGGCTCACTTATACTGAAAAACATTCTGTGGAAACTAGTTCAGGATTCTATGAAAAGTCATGAATGAAAGAAAAGTAAATTTTTTTCAGATTTCTCACGTGATAAAAATTTCCCTACAGAATGGTAGTGGGGAGGCTGGAGAGAGAGTATGCAGTGGATAGGGTGTTTGCCTTACATGCAGCTGATTCAGGTTTGATCACTGAATCCTATATGGTCTGCCAGAGCATCATGGGTTACTCAGGAATTTCTGAGTGCAGGGATTACTCCCCAGGAGTAATTTCCCATAATTATTTCCCAGAGGAGTAATTCCTGAGTAGAGAGCCAGAAGCAACCCCTGAGTATCACCAGGTATGACACCCCCACCCCAATAGAAAGCAATGGTAATGGTGAGTGTGGGGCTGGAGATAAAGAGATAAAGACACTCATATTTATACTTTAAAATGATGTGACTGAAATAGACATTGTCTTTATGGTATTAGGAAAGGAATACAGTATAGACCCAGGGATTTTTATAATTACCTTAAAATTATCCTTGAACCTTCATTGGCTATTAATGCTTTTGTTATAGTCAAATATAATCATTTGGATTTCCTTTTTATGCATGTTCTCATTAATAATGCTAGACTTCTCTTTTGTGTATTTATGCATCAAGCTATATTTTGCTTTAGTGTATGCTGTTTTTATTACCCAGCACAGCGGTAGGGCATTTGCCTTGCGCGCAGCCAGCCCGGCTGAGCTGGGTTCGATTCCTCCGCCCCTCTCGGAGAGCCCAGCAAGCTACCGAGAGTCTCTTTCTGGAGCTGCAAAGCCTGACAGGCTCCCTGTGACGTATTCAATATGCCAAACAGTAACAACAAGTCTCAAAATGGAGATGTTACTGGGCCCGAGCGAATCAATGAACAACGGAAGGACAGTGTGTGTGTGTGTGTGTTATCAAAAAATAAATTTATTAACAATAGTTAATACTGAATATATACACTGTATTAAGGAGAAAAGAAAAAGAAACAAATAAGTTATATAATACACACAAAATTATTCAAATACACAAGTTACTCAAAATATAAAACTGCATACTTGTGAATTAATAACTTTCAGCTAATAATTAGGAACCATAAGCAGTAGCTTCCTCAAATGCTTAAAAAAATAAAAGATATGATGTTAATAGCAAATCTAATTCTAAGGCTTTTGAGATGCAAATGAAATAATATTGATAATTCTAGTCACATAAGGAATGCTCAAGAAATTTTTAATAATGATTATAAAATATAGTAAACAAGCAACTTCTGATGCCATTTCCTTTTGTTCAGTAAGATGCTTAATTAGATATATAAATAAACATTTTAATTTGGGGACCAGAGTGATAATATAGTGGGTAGAGTGCTTGCCTTGCACACAGGTTTGATCTCTGGTTCTCCTGTGGTCCTAAGAGCCCTGGCAGAAGTGTTTCTGGAACACACTGAACACACTGAACACACGGAACACACTGAACACACTGATGAACAAGTTCTGAGCATCCCAGATTGTGGCCCTCAAAATAATAATAATAATAATAATAATAATAATAATAATTTTTATTCCCATATTTTCCCTCTATAATAATTTTGCTTAAAACTGTACTTAATTGTTAAACAAAATTCTGCTTCCTGCCTTTCCAATTTAATACAATGTCATAAAAACACTTATATATTATTCAGGAATTATGGTTACACAGCATTCTAACAGTAAAGATACTTTATTATATTTGGTCACTGGATGTAGTTAAATACGTTAAAAAATTAAAAACCCAAATTCCTCACTCATTCCTTACCCACACCCAGTTCTACTATCTGGTAAATCTATTTTCTGGTTTACCTCTTGTCGTATCCCTCATGGAGACCATTTCTACCTCCTGTTCATTTTATGTAACAATAGGAGCAGCTGCTTCTGGGAGTTGCTGTCTCAGGTCTCACTCCCTTTTTTTCAATCACTCCTCACCCTAGGAACAAAACACTATCTCAGATAGGACCATTTTCTCAATTTCTCAGAACTTTTTCATATGTACTTCAAGAAATGCACTTATCCACTGCCTGCAAATAAAAACAAGAAATAAAACTCCTGAACATTCAAACCCTGAAGTTTTTCACCAAACCCTTCAGGATCTGATTATCCTCTAAATGATGTCATTCTAATAAAAGTGTTCTCAGAACTTAACTAGATCCATACGATTCTTGGAGTTGATTTTCCTAATATTCCCAGCAGATCTTGCATGCATATTTTTTCAAGTTGAGAGCCTCAGGTTCTGGAAGCTCAGGAGATGATAATGTCCTCCCTAAATTAGAGGAACAATCCATCACCACTCCCTTCAATTAAGCAGAAGAATAAAGATGTGTATTATTCAGATCTGCGCCGTGTAATCCCATCAGCGGCCAAGACTCAGAGACTATAAAATCCAGCTCCCGGACGAGACCAGTGCAGTCTCCTGCCCCTGCACCTGGCTGTTCCTCGCCGGGGTCCCTTGGAGGGGAGCGGGTTGAGCTTTCCTCCCCGCCCCGACCAGGGCTCCGGCGGCCGAAGACCTCCAGGACCAGCCACCACCATGCCGAGACCACTCTCCGCACACATGAAGGTACTGGCAGAGGGACAAAGCCACGCGGGTTCCGGGGCCGAGATATAAAATCCAGCTCCCGGAACCGCGCGGCCGCGACATCTTATCAGGACATCCTTTTATGACATCTTATCATCTCATTCCTACTTTGGACAAACTTGCAGGCTATCGACTGTAGCCTGCCCACAGGGCAGAGTCTGGCAAACTCCCCGTGGCGTACCAAATATGCCAAATACCAGTAACAATGATGGGTCTCATTCTCCTAAAGAGCCTTGAATATAATCTCAGGGCTAGGATGAAAGAGACGTTACTGGGGCCTGCTCGAGGCAATTGACGAATAACAGGATGGATGAACGAATGAATAAATTATTCAGATCTAGGATTATGTATTCAAGAAACCCGCCTTTGTTTGCTTGCTTATTTGGGAGCCATACTGGGAAATCCTAAGGACTTACTCCTGGCCTCATGCATTCCTGGTGGTGCTGGAAACCATACACAGTGCTGGTACTCAAATCAGATTACCCACCTACCCTTTCAGAGTAAATATGAAGCCATCCCCACTTCATTTCCTGCCTTCATCCTCTCTCTCTCCTTAGCACCCAGTTCAGACTCCATTTATTAGTTTAGGATTTGAATTGCTCTCCCTGAATAAAATCAGGATCTGCAGTCCCTCTGGTGTTATTTTGGTCACATTTTCATCCTGAGAAGAACTCAGTGGTATGGGGAATTTGTCCTGGCACCCTACATTAAATATAAGTAAATTAAATCTTGCACAAAGTTTATATTTAAAAAATTGCTAGAGGTCAAAGCAATAGAACAGCATGTAGCATGATTGCCTTGCACACAGCTGACCTGGGTTTGATCCTCAGCATCCCATTTGAGCCTGCTAAGAGTAATTCCTGAGTTCAGAGCCAGGAGTAAGCCTTGAGCATCAGGTGTCACCCACCCATCAAAAAGTCCATTAATATGGAAATGTAAACATCCTCAACTACACAAGAATATTTAATAAATAATTCTAACTAGGGTATGCTTTAAAAAATAATCGTTTCTTATCTTAATTCAAAATAATGCCATATTGTCTCTGAAAGAGAATGATAACTTATTGTAATAGAATCAGAATCAAGAAATAGAGTAGGTATGAAAACTTCATTGGAACAAAAGTGGCACTTTAAAACACAGGACTAATAGAGATTTATAAATTTTGCTAGAATAAATGACTTCTCATAAAGAAACTACACATAAACTTATTGGTAGCAAATATTAAAACCATATAATTTACTATTAAAAATGGAAATGAAATTATTGCAAACCAAAAGGATCTTGTTGTCCATAGAATTTTTTTCAGTTTGTTTTGGAAATTAAACTCAAAATCTTTGCATAGAAATCATACACTGTACCACTGAGATAAACACCCCAATTTCCTTATAAACAAAAGTAAGAAAAACATAGCACTGGAAAAATGTACAATAAAACATAGGATAAATTAAGTCATTTATACTTATTCTCTGAAAATTTTTCTCCAGTGATTTGAAATAAGTCATTTTAATGATGATGATGATGCCATTGGACTCAATCAGCACTCCTCCTGGTGACTTGTGAGGTTTCCCCATGATGTTGTGTTAGTCTGGAGGTGGATCTTTTCAGTTCATTGTCAGTGTCCCCTTCTCACTGTCAGGGAGGATTCTGGGGAACCTCAGTAGATGATATTCTCCTCTTTCCTATTCAAGGATACTACCTTCCTCTTTGGTACTCCTCTGTGTCTTGTGTGGGGCCTCTAGCACTGATTCAGGAGATCACATTTTTTTTTTTTAGTTTGGGGATGTAGATTCCTATGTTACTCTTATTTTGGTAAGTTTTGGGGTATTTTGATTGGGATAGGCTAGTGGACTTTGGTCTAATTTAATTGGGGTAGACAGGCTGCCTTTCTAAGAGTTTGGAATAGGAGGCTGAGATATGGGTCCAATGTACTATGGAAGGGGAAATTAACTGGTGGCTGTGTGAGTGACCACCGCATTAGAGGCCATGCTACCATGTCCCAGTGTATCTGGGAAAGAAGGGGCCACTTGTGGCACATATCCTGGTTTAGAGTTTGAGTCAAACTGCTGGTGCACTTCTAAAGACACTGGTGTCCCCTCAACAATGTCATAGACTTTTATTCTTAGTTTTAACAGTTATAAATAATATAAGAATTTAACTTATATACTCAAAAACAAGTCAGTAGTTACAAATATTTCCTACTCCATAGGCTAAGATTTATTCAAGAGCTTGGTAACTAATGGAAATTAAATAGTAATTGTTTATAATCAGTCAATTCACCAAAGGTTGAAACTCCAAACAGAGAAGTTTCTATATTGTAGAGAGAAAAAGAAAACACGATTCTTGGTAACCAAGCCTTTCAGAAAATTAAAAATTAGGTAGACAAAAAGCTACCAAAAATGTAGAAGCAATATAATTAATGATGCAGATAGAAAATGCAAGGGGAATTTAATGTAAGGGGAAATCCCTATGAGATGGTGGGGATATTTTAGCCTTTAGACTAGTTGAAAAGTTGATTAGTAAATAAAAGTCTATGTAGATCATGTAGAAACTAATTTCACTTAATCACTTAATCACTTAATCATTTAACTTCCCGTTAGTCGTCGATTTGCTCGAGCAGGCGCCAGTAACGTCTGCATTTGTTCCTGTCGTGTGCTAGTGTAGCCCAATGGCATCTCTTCGCTCCGGGAACATGAAGGGCCTCAAACCGATCGTTCATGATCTTGACGAAGAAGTCTGACCATCTGGAAGGTGGGCGGACACGCGGTCTTTTCACATCCTGTGGAATCCAGTCGGTAATAGCTCTAGTCCAGCGGTCATCTTTAAATCTCATTACGTGACCAGCCCATCTGATTTTTGACACCTTGGCATATGAGACAGCGTCCCTGATTCTTGATCGTCAAAGGATGTCAGAACTCCGAATTCTCTCTCTCATTTGAGTGAAACGTGATATTCCAAGCATAGCTCTTTCTATTCTTCTTTGGGAGACCTGAATAGCGTTCTCATCTTGTTTGCGTAGGGCCCAGGTCTCTGAGGCATGTGTTAATGCAGGAAAAACAGTGTAATCAAAGAGATGTGCCCGGAGCCAGAGGTTCTTCGTCCTCTTAGCTATTTCTTCGACGTTCTTGAAGGCGTTCCAAGCCGCTCTCTTCCTCCTGCGCAGCTCAGGTGCCAGGTCATTTGTCATGTTGACCTCTCGACCTAGGTACACATAGCTGTTGCATTTGGAGATGGTCGTTCCATTGAGAGAGAATGGGGCGTCAGGAACGAGGCTGTTTCTCATAAACATTGTCTTCGTAAGATTCAGCTGTAGTCCTACCTTTCCACACTCACGGTCAAAGTTGGCCAGCATTTGTGCCGCTTGGCTGATGTTTGGTGTTATTAAAACAATGTCATCAGCAAAGCAGAGGTGGTATAGTTGCCGACCATCTATCTTCACTCCCATTCCTTCCCATTCCAGTCATCGCATGATGTTCTCGAGGGTGGCACTGAAGAGTTTCGGTGAAATGGTATCACCCTGCCGCACCCCTCTCTTGACATCAACGATCACTTCTTTGTAGAATGGTGAGATCCTGGTAGTGAATCCGCAATACAGCTCATGGAGGATCCTGATGTATTGGGCTTGAATGCCCTGATTGGCTAGGGCTTCAATGACCGCTTCTATCTCAACAGAATCAAAGGCCTTCTTTAAATCAATGAACGTTAAACAGAGCTGCATCTTGAACTCGTGAGAAACCTCAATGAGCTTGGTTATCGTGTGGATATGGTCGATGGTCCTGAATCCTTTGCAGAACCCGGCTTGCTCGCATGGTTGTCCTTCAACTAGTGTTCTGCCAATCCTATTTAGGATGACTCAAGTGAACAACTTGTAGATGACAGACAATAGGCAGATCGGGCCATAGTTGCGAATGTCATGGATGTCTCCCTTCTTGAACAGTAGTACGGTCCTGCTGGTTTTCCATTGGGACGGAACCTTGCATTCAGACAGGTAGCGTGTGAAATGCCGAGCCAGTGTATTGATGAGTACTGACGGCAGGTTCTTCACGTGTTCAGGTCTGACCTTGTCTGGGCCGGTTGCTGTTTGTTTCTTTACCAACAAAATGGCCTGTTGGATTTCGGAAGGGAGAACGTTGGGAACGACATATCCATCCTGTGGAATTTGGTATGTTGGCAAGTGGACATGGCTATCGAAGAGATTTGAGTAGAAGTCATGGAAAATCTTCTCCATTGCTGTTCTGGAGGATGTGATGGATCCATCAGGACCTCAGAGGGCAGTTATCTTGGTCTTGTAGTTGGCGAAGGACAGGCAGGCGTAACGAATACTTTTCCCAGCTTCTGCCGCATCTACCAGTACTTCTGCTCTTCTCTCTTTGAGGTCTTCCTTGATTGCATCTCTGCACTGCTTTGCGAGCTAGGACGTTAGCTTGCGGTTGCCTGAGACATGTGCCAAACCACGCTGGCGAATTAGCTCAAGAGTTTTCGAAGATAGGCGATTTTTTGTGGCTATCTCTCTCTTGGCGTTCCTCGCACTAATACCAATTAGAAACTAATTTAAAAGATCAAAATGGCTATTCAAACGTACTTGCTATTTATACCATATAGATCTTTTTCTTTCTTCTCTTAAATTATGATTGGAAAATTTTACTTAAAATTTATTCTCAATAAATTTCTGAGTCTTGGCCGTTGATGGGATTACATGGTGCCAGGGGGCCAGTTAGTGGGTGTGACTATAAAAACCAGCTCCCGGAAGAGAACAGTCTCCTGCCCCCGCGCCTGACTGTCCTCGCTCGCCGGTACCCCTTGGAGGGGAGCGGGTTGAGCTTTCCTCCCCGCCCCGACCAGGGCTCCGGCAGCCAAAGACCTCCAGGACCAGCCACCACCGTGCTGAGACCACTCTCCGCACACATGAAGGTACTGGCAGAGGGACAAAGTCACGCGGGTTCTGGGGCCGAGACATCCAAACCTACTCGGATTGGGGCCGAGCATCCTCCACCCAGATCCTCCAAATTCCAGTAGGCGGGGGTCACACCCACCAACTGGCCCCCTGGCGCCGTGTAATCCCATCAATGGCCAAGACTCAGAGACTATAAAAACCAGCTCCCGGAAGACATCTTATTATCTCATTCCTACTTTGGACAAACTTGCAAGCTACCGAATGTAGCCTGCCCACACGGCAGAGTCTGGCAAACTCCCCGTGGCGTACCCAATATGCCAAATACCAGTAACAATGATGGGTCTCATTCTCCTAAAGAGCCTTGAATATAATCTCAGGGCTAGGATGAAGGAGACATTACTGGGGCCTGCTCGAGGCAATCGACGAATAACAGGATGATTTGTGATTTTGTGATTTGTGATTTCTGAGTATACTATACTAAAAGTATAGACACTATCTTGTTTGATTAAAACTTTATTTCTATTGAAGAGTAATGTTCCATTTCTTTAAACTGCCAATCCCAAGCAAGCAGTATTCTACTTTCTATGAGTCAATTTTGGAAACATCATTTGGGTCCAAATAAGAAGTGTTTGTCCTGATGATTGAGAAACAGTACAGCAGCTAAGGCATTTTTCTTACTTACAGCCCACGTGCATTTGATCTATAGACTGAGTCGGACCCCTCTCCCCAACTACTCCACAAGTGATCCTGAGCACAGCACCAAGCTGAAAGACCTGACAATAGGTGGATGTGCCCTAAAATAAAATTTTAAAAAAATGTTTATTCTATGATTTGATGATTTTGATTACTATAATATCCATAAAATTCATACTTATTAAATGTGTCAGAATCTCTTCTTTATCCTAAGGCTGAAATTTTATTATTTTTATATGGCACATAAAAATATTTATCTGCCAAGGACCATTTAGGTTAATCCCATCTCTCAATTTTTGTGAATAATCCTGTAATGAAATTGAAACTTCAAGTAACTCTTCAAGATCCTAATTTTAACGTGCTTGAAAACACACCAAAATGAAAGATTATGCTGAAAGTATCAAAAGTAACAAAATCAAGATTTCTGAAGTGTATTTTAGCGCCTTTTCTTTTCTGAGAACAATCACATGATTCTTAGAGAGCTGTATTATTTCACATTTCCTCCTCCAGTGGGGTGCAAGTATTATAATTTTCCAACATTTGCCAATTCTTGTTAGCATATTATTGCTGCTAATGTTTTAGAGGTCCTTCTTAAAACATATGGAGTGATATCCAATTATGGCTTTTATTTTCATTTCCTTTATGATTACAGATATTAAACACAATCTCATGTACCAGTCACTCATTTCTATGTTGTTTTAGAGAGTATCTATTCAAGAATGTGGTCCATTTTTAAACTGGTAATCTTGTGTCTTTTGCTATTAAATATTGGATTTCCTTATATTTTTATTGATTTTGTTTTGTTTTGTTTTGGGGCCATAACTCCTCATACTCAGGGTATACATCTGATATAATCTTCAGAGATCACATCTAGTAGAGGTCAGGGGACCATATGGAATTCTAGAAGATCAAACCCAGGTCAATTGTGTGCAAGTCAAGCACCCAACCCACTATTCTATCTCTCTAGCCTCTAATCTTTATATATTAAGACTATTTCAGATATATGATTTGTGGATATTTCTTTCCCTTTCTATTTGTTGATCACTTCTTTTGCTGTACAAAAGCCATTTAGTTTGGTATGGTCTCATTTATTTTTCCCTCTATTGTTTACGCTTTTGACGTCATTCAAGGAATCATTGCCAAATCCAATATAATGAAAACTCTCCTGTTCCTCTCCCCTATTTTGTAAATGAAATTTGATCATTTCAGGTCATGGTATTTATTACTTAACCTATTCAAAGAGTTCAGAATAGAAGGCAGTCTAAACATACACATACTTGGTGAATGATTTTTTTTTTTAATTTTAAGACCTAAGAACTTTTTATAAAAGTTGAGGATTTGGAAGTGTTTACAGAAACACTCTTACACAACAAATTAAGCCAAGTATAATAAAAGGAGGTAAATTCAGAGGGAAAAACTGTTAAATTCAAAGAAAAGTCCCAATTTTTCCAAGAAACTGTGAGCTGAGAAAGCAGCATTTAATTAAAATGAAAATTATAGCTATAAAATACGTCTTGAAAACAATTTGTCACTAGATTCTCAGAACTTTCCACAATGATGTTCCGATTATCTTAGGCATGGATGTGCAAGTATACTTTGTTTCTTTACTTTTCTAAACTCATTTCATTTTCCAACCCTAGCTTTAGCTCCTACTTTTCAACATTGGCAAATCATTCATACAAGTTGTTCTTGGTAAATACATCTCACTTTCTGGGATTTTCCAACCATCCTGGGGTTAGATTATCAGAACACTTGGAGGTAGATGTCTGTCTTTAGTTAATCAAGCAACTACTGGTAAGATCAGCCTTCCAAGGAATGTCTAAATACCTGCTTCTCAGATCCTTCTGTTACAATCTTGGGAAATCTACAACTTCTTACCATAGCCTCAACTCAATTCTACGTAGCAGTCTACATCTCACCACTTGAAATTATGCTTTTCTTTGCACATAAAACACAGGATGTTTTTCTCTCCTCTCTCATGGGTGCATGTCTTCATGTTTTAAAAATATAATACTGTTTTTGCATTCCAGAATAGCACTGTAGCACTGTCCTCCCGTTGTTCCTCGATTTGCTCAAGCAGGCCCAGTAATGTCTCCATTGTGAGACTTCTTGTTACTATGTTTGGCATATTGAATATGTCACAGGTAGCTTGTCAGGCTTTGCCATGCCAGCAAGATACTCTCAGTAGCTCTCTGGGCTCTTCAAGAGGGGTGGAAGAATCAAACCTGGTTTGGCCAGGCTGGCCACATGCAAGGCAAACGCCCTACCACTGTGCTGTCACTATGGGGGTTAATAATAGCAAAATTTTTCCAGGTGACAGCATAGAAAAAAGAAAGAACAAAGTTACTTTGTTCTTCAGAAGTTCAGTTTCTGACATAGTTTAATAGTCATATGTTTCAACTAATCATTTGAGCATCATGCTATAGAAAATGGAAATATAAGGTGATTCAGAATTTTAGAAATATTAATTAACTATTTTCATCCTTACCTTAGTTTTGGGTTTGTTAAATTACAATTGTCAAAGAAATACCAAAATATCCCGAAGTTTCCTCAGAAGATCAAACTTGTCTTTCTTCTACCTAAACATGGACAGGGAGAGATTTTCTGGCTGTAGTCTAACAAAGAAGAGTATAAAACTGTAAGAGGGACTATGATAGCAGAACCAGCAGCACCATTTTACTAAAATTACTCGGGTAATGCACCTCAGGGGAAATAAAAATAAGATCATTCTAGAGTGATAAAAAGATTTAGAAGAGGAAGGCCTCAGTTAACCCCAATCTGGAGCTTTTAAGGATAAAGTGTTGTTTTGTACCAAGTAAAATTACCACAATGACAAAATTTCCACAAATTGTGTATAAATTGATATTCTTGTCATAACCTCAGAAAAAAGAGAAAAGGGCTAACCTCAACATAATCTCTGCTTTCTTGAATAGTAAGAGGAAAAAAAGAAAGATTTTGTGCAACATCAAAAAAGAAGATATAAGTGGAACTGCTGTTATTGCTGCCACTCTGGAAATATTAGTCAGCAGACGGACCAGAGACACTACCCTCAAAGTTAAAACCAGGAAACCACTACAACAAATGGTGCAGAATTCCAGTGAGAATGGAAATGAACTTGAATAATATAAATAGACCCGTGGCACTTCTGTCTGGCTAGCTTAACACACTTTCTTGTTCATCAATCTAGTAGTAATACCAACTCATACTTTATTTGGATAACTATTTGTATAGGAATCTGGCATAAATCAAAGAGAGTAAGAGAGGGGTGGTGAGTATGTGTGTGTGTGTGTGTGTGTGTGTGTGTGTGTGTGTGAGAGAGAGAGAGAGAGAGAGAGAGAGAGAAGGAAAAATGCCTGCCACAGACAGGAGGGTGGTGGTAGGAAAACTGGGGATATTGGTGGTGGAAAATGTACACTGGTGGAGGGAATGGTATTGGAACATTTTATGACTGGAACCTGACCATGATCAGCTCTGTAATTCTGTATCTCATGATGACAAAATAAAAATAAAATTAAAAGAAAAGAATCTAGTAGATCTTTCTATAACCCAACACTGTTTCTATTTTAAGGATATAATTTATCACAGGAGCACATAATACCGATAAATTTGGAACTTTTCACTTAAATTTAACTTTTTCTGTTACATTTGCTTTATTATGTTGGGTTTTGTTCACTTAATTCCAAGGTAAGACGTATAGAGTGTGAAAAAAAAAAACTACTCAGTAACCTTTGAAATGTCCTTAATTTAAAGTGAGCATCTATCACTGACCATGGGGCTACTTTCATATTTCTGTCCTCCATAGCTTTGAATAGTCTCTGCTAAGTTCATAACACAGCTGAAGACTAGGAATAATTTTCACTGATTCAAGAACTCATTGCCTCATCAGATAGGTCACCCCTCCTGGCCTCTCCCTAGGAAGAGATACAGAGTATAGGTCTCTGGGTCAAGCCTCTCTGCATCCCTTCAACTCCAATCTGGTGCAAGGAATTTTACACTCTTGCATAGAAGTAACCTGGTTCCCAAGGGAGCGACAACCCCAAACCAATTTTACAATGACCCTATTTTCTGGTTCTCTCACTATTTTGGTAGTAGTAGAAGGCAGAGAAGAGAGGTGCCCAGTAATCTCGTTAATATAACCCTCAGAGTAGCCAATCAGATAATGGAAGTGGCTAATTGTCTTAACATGTAACCTAATATTTGACCCTACCCTTTTACTGGGATGAATGACAGCTTCTCTTTCTCCACTCACCTTTGTCCAGGCAGAGACCAGGAAAAGTCATAGTTTTCAAACACATCCATTATAGCTGGAAAATAAGGGAAAACCATGGGGACAAATGAGCAGCAAACACCAAAAAAAAAAAAAAAAGGAGAAACAGACCACATAGTGACCAGGAGCTCAGCAAACAATACTAGACCCCTGGACAATGAAAATGGTCCAGTGGAAAACCAGAGGACAGCAAAGGATAGAACCAGTGAGAGAACAGCAAGGATCAAAAATGACATACTCGAGAACCAGTGAGGAATCAGAATGAAGACTGGATGTAGGACATCAGGTTGAAGTTGTTAAATAAAGAACTATAAACAGTGAAATTATGTGTGCTAATTTTGCAATCAAAAGTCAAGCTGACCAGTCAGGAGTTAGAAATTTCACAGCAATGTCATGACCCTGGGGCTATATCCAAATCAGCCATGAAATACAGACATTTTTAATTCCGTTCATAAGAGTTTGTTTACATCTTCCAAACTTTACATAAGCCATAGTTCGAGGCAGTAGTGATAACTTTATTTTGACCATATATGCTAGACTGGAGAGCCCTGAGCCAGGTGTTATGCAAATAGACACTGCTTTCCTGCTACATACCTGAGCTTTAGCACCTCTAACTTCAGAGAGCAACCCTAGCTGCCCTGAATCCAGTCCCTGCTATCTAACTTACCACTGAAATCTTCTGTTCTGTGGATGATCATTATTTTATTTTATTTTGAGACCAGGAATGGAGGTGAGTTCTCCAAAGCAGTACCTAGGAGACCTGGGGATCCCTGCCCTGTGAATCTAATCCAACCAAGCTAGTGGCTCAACGCAAAAGTCCTACGATACAGTGATGGTCAGGCCCTGGAGTGCCCCAAACCATACTGGCAGTGTTTGGGGGCTGCCAGAACCATACCCAGTGATATTTATGGAATCATCAAGTCCCATAACTCCTGTACTGTCTTTAAAGTCCTATTTTTTTCTCATTCTTTTATTTCTTTGCTATGAGAAGGCAAGTTTGTTCAAATAAATGTTGATGGAGAATAGACTAGAAAAAAAAAACTGTTCTCTAGAGGTTGGAGTCCCAAATTTCCTGTTTTCCATCAACCCATGTTAACTTCTTTACTTTAATTATTTACTCATTAATTATAATTTGTTTTATAATTGAGATAATATGGTTACAATAGTGTTAAGGTTTATGGTACTGATGTACAAAATTACTGAACCCCATCATCACCAACGTCCCTGAGACTCTCTCCCACTATCCCTATGTCATCTCTTGTCTGCATTCAACAACCCTCCCTGCACTTTTGTAAATCAGTTTTGAATAACAAGGCCAAGGGTTATTCATTGTTCTATACAGTTTATTTTATTTTTTAAAAATTTCTTTATTATTATTATTATTTGCTTTTGGGGTTCACACACGGCAATGCACAGGGGATTCTCCTCGCTTTGCACTCAGGAATTACTTCTGGCCGGTGCTCAGGGGACCATATGGGATACTGAGAATCGAACCTGGGTTGACCACATGCAAAGCAAAATGCCATACCCAATGTACTATCGCTCCAGATCCCAATTTATTTTATTTTTAAAAAGGTAATAGGGGTGCATGTTGGGATGTGCCCTGAACTCAGGGACTAACTCCTGGCTCTGGGCTCACAGATTAATCCTAGCAGTGCTCAGAAAACTGTATTTAGTACCTGGTTCAACCTGTACTGACTGCATGGAAGATGTGTGATTTAACCATTATACTACCCCTCTGAGTTCAGTTTGCTTGTTTTGTCTTTCTATCCATGGATGAGTAAGATTACCTGGCATCTGTTCTCCCATTGACTTAGTCCACTTCAAACAATACTCTCCAGTTCCAATCACATTGCAACAAACTACATGATTTCATCTTTTTTCTCGGAGCTATAAAGTTTTCTATTCTGCATATGTCCCAACTTCATTATCAGTTCCTCAGTCATTGAACATTTGTGTCATTTTCATATTCTGGATATTGTGCCAAGCATTGCAATCAACATAGGTGTGCATAATTCTTTTTAAATAAATGTTCTTGCAATTTGAGAATAAATGCTAAGTGGAATTTCTGGGTCATATTTTTTGCTGTTTTGAGTACTCTTCATATTGTTTGCTAAAGAGGCGGCAAGTCAAAACTCTGGGATTTCTATAAGGCAGTATGGTGGGAAGGGACTTAAACTCATTATCTTATGTGGGATAAGAGTAACTATGATCCCCAAGGTTGTTTCAGTGTCTCTTACTATAAACATTTTCCCCAAAGTGTGGCTATTGTAAATTTTTACTACCTTCTTATTCAACTCATGGAGAGTTATATATAGAGCATAGAAGAATTACTTCATTAAATGAATTCAATTCTACCATTTTGCATGGATAAAATGTAAATTAAATGTTTGGTCTTCAACACAGGCATTTTGCAAAGCAAAACTGCACAGGAAGACAAGAGGCTTAGAAAACTAAACACTAATAATAATCTTTCTGAAATTAGTTTAATAAAATGTAAAATCATTGTGAATTTAGAAGATTTTGAACTTTTATGGCTCCCATTCAGGTGAGTGGGTAGTAGCCACAATGGTGAGTTCTACCACAGTCCTGCTTGGCTGGCTGTAATCTTGATGATGAAGTGCCCCAGGAACATGGGGACAGAGTCTGTATTAGCTCTTGCCTGCAGGGACATTAAGTCTTGAAAGTTCCAATAAAGTAACTGCCAAGATGTTCCTGAGACCCACTTGACTTAATGAGAACTAGTCCCTATTTTTGCTTCCAAAGCTGATTGATAGGTCTTCTTTAAGATACCCAGTTGTGGGACTTCTGTGTAGATAAGAGTCAGGAGCCAGAGCTCAGAACACTGGAGTACAAACTTGAAACCTGACACCACTTGCCCCCTGAGAACCCTGTGAAGGAGCCCCAGCACAGAGATAGGAGTAGACTATAAGTAGAGGAGGTGTGCCAGCATAACAACACTTAGCAGTGCCTTGTTAAAGAGGATAGCTGATTATCTTCATAACCTTATCAGGGCCTTTGCTCTGACTGATTCCTTCTCTTCATGGCATTCTCTCTTGATACTGGGCTGCTATTCCCAAATCTAAAGAGAAACCTCATGGCAAAAAAAAAAAAAAACCCGCTTTCTTTACTATGAGAGCCCATGATTTGGGAGAGATTAAAAAACATTTGAATAAGCCATGTTGGTTCTACCTATTACATGTAGATGGTAATGGTATTTTTCCTGTAAAATAATTTTTTCCCCTGCAAGACACTCAAATGTACATTTTAGAACACCCAAATCATTTTTGAAAACAGGGACGTGTCAGTTTATAAAGAGTACTTTCTCATTCTAATTGAAGAATCTAGCCTATACAGTATCTATTTCTCAGCATACACATAAAATGGTCAGAACCACCACTAGAAACCAAAACCTTTTTACTTCTGGTTCTGCACTTAGGAATTACTCTTGGTGATTCTCAGGAGACCATATGGGATGTTGGGAAGTGAACCCGGGTCAGCCACGTGCAAGGCAAACTCCCTACCCCCTGTGCTATCACTCCAGTCCCAAGAAACAAAAAGTTTTGATTCTAGATATGTTTTCTGCTAGTTTATACTTCCATTTGTTGTATCATCTGCCAAGAAGGAAGGTTACTGCCTGCCACTGAGCAAATGAGTATCAGTGAATTAAGTATATGTTTATTCAAAAATATTTTATGTATTTCCAATTTGTAGGATAACACTGTTCTGTCCTTCCTGCATAACCTCAGGAACAGTTGATAGTTTATTGGACTGAGGAAAAGAGAAAAACACCTTAAGAGGTATTTTGCCCTTGAGCAGTCAGGAAGGGCTTTCTTATGTTGATTTGGCTACCTGACTGGGTGGAGTGTCAGCCCAGACTAGAAGGGAGCTGGAGAATGAAAGAGCAAGGCTGAAAGATGGACTACCAAGAGACTAGCAAGGAGAACTTGTGCTTGAGAGAATCTAGGCCCTCCATAACATAAATTTCTTCTATGGGATAAACTTCCTTGTAATAAACTGCTACAAAGATCAACCGGCCTGGGCCTCGTCTCTTCCTTCATCTGCCCTTGGCCAACAGCCGTCCCGATGCAGGCCACACACAGCGGCTCTAGGGCACGGAACGCGGGCGGTGAGATAGAGCCGTCCAGAGAGCCCATGAACACACAACCTTCAGCGTGCATAGTTTTTTACACCAATTGTAGTTCAGGTGTTAAATATGACCAAAATGGTCTTTGCCCTGATACATAAATTCTGTCCAGGGCAAAAAAGCAAAACCCAAAGTTATAAAAAAGTTAGAAAAAGGATCATCTAACTATAATTTTAGTAAACTGAAGTAAAAATATATGATGGACAAGTTTGGAAAAGGAAAATTAACTTTATTTAGAATGATGGAAATCCTCAAGGAACGTCAGTGACCCTAAGCACAAGTATCTACTTATGAAAAATTGGAACTATTATGGAATGAATATGTGGCACTATTCACATGCTGAATTACTCCATCGTTTGATGGTCTGAGAAGGTCGATTCTCTGAGAGATGCTAAAGATGAAACTTATGTCAAAATCAAATAGACCCCAAAACTCTTCAATCCTTATTGACACATATGAATAAATCAAGAAGACCATTTTTAAACCAGTAACCATTTATAAACACAAATCTGTTTTCAATTGCATCTTGTAGGTCGGATTATCAAAACCATGAGAAAGAAACTCCAGTTACTTCAAGCCACTCAGTCTTTGGTACTCTAACAGCCCAAACACACAAAAACATGGTTAAATAAAAAATTTTTATGAAGAAAACCTAATTTCCTTCAAAGTCTCACACATCAGAGTGATATAGTAATGAGGCAGGAAGATAGATGGAAAGGGCCCTCATAGTTAATGGCATACCTGGGAAGTAATTACCTACAAGCCCTAAGGCTTTCAGGATCCACATCTTGGATATAAGAACTAAGAGATCTGTTAAGAGCTTACCTGGAGCCAGCACAGACCTGAGAAGGCTGGACCCACCTCCGAGAGAAGCTCCAGCAGAAACAAAGATGAATAAGAGGAATTTCAATGAAGACCATCAGTTAATCTCAACTCTACCCCGTTGGCAACAACCCAAGAATCAGATTCTTATGTAGGTAGAACGCCTAACACGGGGCAGCTTGAGAAAAACCCTATAAAAACCAATTTGAAGAAAGGAAGTACAAAGTAAGCATATATTCTGCTGAGCCCATATGTTGCTTGCATCCCTGTGTAATGACCAAGCACATACAGTGTTGAGCAAGTGTGTCATTCGTATCTCCCCTTTTGAGATATGAACTTTCATGCTTTTATAGTTTATGTTGGGATATTGAAATGAACTGAAGGCATTCCAATCTGTGTGAAAAAAAATGACACACAAAAAAAATATTTTATGTTGGGGCTGGAGCGATAGCACAGCAGGTAGGGCATTTGCCTTTCACGTGGCTGACCCAGGTTTGATTCCCTGCATCCCATATGGTGCTCTGAGAACCGCCAGGAGTAATTCCTGAGTGCAAAGCCAGGAGTAACCCCTGTGCATTGCCGGGTGTGATCCCCCCGAACAAACAAACAAACAAAAATTTTGTGAGACTCACTTCATTTTATGTGAAATGTAGTAAGTTGTTTACATGGCCACTGATAACCAGACAAGGACCAGACCTGACACATCTAGTTAACTATGCTATGCTGTGTGGCTGCTGCCTTGAATCTGATTTGCCAACTTTATTGATGACTCCCCAAAATGATTGGACACTGAACCCTTAAATGACTGACTTCTCACAGTTCCTATCAGACTCTTCCCTACCTCTGGATCTCTGCCTCAGTCCCAACATGTCTGAGACTGAGATGGACCCTGTCCAACTTGTCTTTAACCTGCCCAAAAGATGGTGCTGCTGAAGACCCCCATCTCTCTGCCACCTTTCTGATGGCAGTACGGACAACCCTGAGCTAGAACTGCCAAGCTCACCGGATGCCTAAGAAAGCCACATGAAGAGGTCTGGGCTGTGGCTTCAGTCTGCTAAAGATGAGGATATGATTTGGAATGTTGTAGTAGTTATATGTATATTTTTAGTTGAATTCACTTATATGTTTAATTTCAGTGATGGTATTGATTGTGTTCATTGTTATTCAATAAATTAGAAGTATTTAGGCTTATCTGACCCCACTGGCCTCTATAATACTCATGGGAAATGTGTGCAAGAGCTCTCTCCATCTTTGGAGAAGTACATGTTCTCTCTTGAGTGTGTTACCCTCTCTCCCTCCTCTCTCCATCCCCATCCCCAAAACCTCCAAATAAAATCTGTGTTTACTTCACTGCTGTGTCATCCTAAATTCTTTCCTGTGAGATGGCAAGGACCTAAAAGGCTTGGGCAAGGTAGAGGACTGACTTCTTTCCTGCAAAAAAGCAACTTCTTACTCCTCCTTGAAGAATTAGGTGGTGGTGATTCAACACCTGTGCAGCACAGGAGAAATGGATGTCAAATCTGGCTTAAGGGCTCCATGTAGTGCAGCTGCCAGGACTGGAGCTCTGGGTCATGTTTAGGCTCATCACAAACTTTCAGTCCTAGACTTCTAGTAGTCTGGAATGACAGAGGTGGATGAGGAGAAAGAGTCTGTCTCTCCTCTCTGCTTCACACAGTCACCCTGAGGTCTACTGGCATCAGCAATACAGGTACAAGAAGAAAATAGGAAGGGTGAGATTAGAATAAATAAACCCAGAGGAAAATTCCAGAAGAATGGGGCCAGGATCAATATATATAGAAGATAATCCTTGCAGACTTCCAGCTCTTACCTTTTCTCAAAGTTTCTATTGAATTCAGCCTTCTCAGTCTCCAGCCCTCTGCGTTCAATCTTAACTGCCTGAGGACAAGAATCTGAGTGCACTATAACAAGAGGCAATTGTATACATTAAAAACTAAAAAAAATGAAAATCTTATTTGGAGGACTATTTGAATAAGAGCCTAGGCCAAGCTTGTGGATGAAGGAAACTTTTGCTCCACATTGCACTTCTAAAATGCAACACTCTTATGTCTCTATATAAGTTTTTGCTTCCCAGGGCCCATAAGAGATGATTACCTGGCATAGATATTTCTTCTTGGTGCAGAAAGGCATTTTAAATTTCAGAAATGATTTACATCTTGCCATTGTACACATTATTTTATGGATGTCTATTGTGTTACTTAAAGATGAAGCCATAGGAACAGATAAATCAACTAGTTTAAGAATTTTGGAGCACTCTATAGAGACTTAATTTCTTCCATGTTTTCATAGAAAATAAGATTCAAAATGGAAAAATAAAAGCCTGAAGTTACAGTCCAAACTCAGTAAGAAAAAGATACACACATTTAAACTCTTTGTATTAACACATGTCCCTGAAATTCCATTGATCACAGAGTAAAAAAACTTCCCCTAACCTTTATTTTAAGGTTAGACCCTGTGGCCCTGTGCTACTATAGTTCTCTTCCTTGATGCTCCAGCATCAAGTTCCTGACTTTCTATGTCTAGCATTCATTCTCTTCACTATTATGAATCCTAGAAACACATAGAAGTTTATCCCAAAGATCACATTTCTCACATTATTGCTAACCAGTTATCTTCCTTTATGTTTAGAATTAATTTTAATGAAAATGAAATGTATGCATTCGGTTTATTTTAAACTTTACTTATTGACCTGATTCCACAAAAGTACTATTTATAATCTAATTATGCAGAACTGTTAGTGATGCAAATGTCAGCTTTGCAAAGAATACCATTTGACAGATGATTACATAGTCACCTATTAATTGGATGAGAAATAAGCATCTGCTGGCACCTATTAACAGCACCTCCTCACTCCTATCATTACCATGTACTGGTAATGGACTTATTCTAAAATAGAAAAATACTCTGAAATAATTCATGAGTGAATACTCAATAGAGTATTTCTGTCTGCCACCCTGAAAATTGACACAAAACTAGAGAATCTAAGGTGCTAGGCTTAAGCACACACCATGAATCCTCTCTAAACAATATCAAAGATTGCTATTGGAGATGCCCTATCATTCTTAGCACTGCATCCAGAGAATACAACCATACCATGAAATTTGCATTTTTCAAGTGAACTTTCACAGTTCATAAATGTCTTACTAGTATCAATGATATTAACTCTGAAATGGATTTTATAATGTCAAAAACAAGTCTGAAGATATCCAATATTGCAGGTGGAGAGATAGTAGAGGCAGTAAGATACAAGTGGTGAACCCCAGTTCAAATCTGTCCCACATGTAATATCCTAAGAACCACCAAGAGTTACTCCTGAACACAATCATATATAACCTCTGAGCACATTCAGTGGTTGTCCCTCCAGCAAGAAGATATTGTATTATAAAAATTTTCTGATTTTCACCAAAATAATTTAATACTTAGTAAACACTTATGATCTGCTAGATAAGTCTTTCCCAAAGAGTGGTTCTCTTACCTTTTTTATTACACAATTTTGTTTTAGTTAGTAAAAGCAAACATATACACACTTATTAATGAATTATTTACTTTAATGTAATAAGAAATTATAACTGAACTTCTGATTTAGATATTTAATTCAATAATAAAAATTTCAGAAATAAAGCTAAATTAAAATCTATAATAGTATAAATGACAAACATTTGGTCACAATTGTATGTTGAAATTTTTCAGCATGAAGAAACAAAATGAATGTTGTGCCTTTAATTGGGCTAGAAACTATAAAGCTTATTGTGTATATCATTGATTTAAGCAATATTCTTTTTCAGTTATATATATTTATATATTGTATTTGCTCTAATCTATTACTTTGATTTCCTCCTTCATGGAATCCTTTAACTATTTTCTATCTCATTGCCTATATTTAATGCTTGTAATTTTCTCTTTTTATCTATTCTTTCATCTCTCTTTTGTCTTAAATTTTGACTTGCAATTGTAGTAAAGCACAATGATAAAAAGTTTCTTTGGAAACTCATTATGTTCCCCACCTCTGAATATTCATATGCTTCTCTGAGTGTGGTCTGGGTCTAGAAACTCACTTATAAATGAAACACGCCATTTATAACAAACTTACATTGAATTTTCTCTTGCTAATTATGGTTTTCTGAACTTTTAGGAAGCATACTTGAAGGATCTTTATTTACTTTAAGAAACTCCATCATTTTTCAATGAAAAGTAGAAATAAAATATTATATACCTGCTCTCAACTTTCTTTCTCCTATTCTCTCTCCATCTGTTCTTTCCTTATTCTCCATTTCTATTAGATTATGCTGCAGTTTTTATACTGCTTTTAGCAGTTTCTTCTCAATTTTGATTCTGGTGCTCCTTTATGGAAACATCTTTTGTTATACAGATTACATATTTCTCCCCATTTTTGATGGGGTTGCTTGTTTTATTCTTGTAAAGTCTACCTCAATGAAGAAACTCAAATTGCCAAAAGGAAAATAAAAAATGCTCTACATCACTAATCATTAGGTAGACGCAGATCAAAACAACAATGAATTATCATCTCACACTACAGACTGGCACACATATAAAAGAACAGAACAACCAGTACTGGTTCAGATGCAGGGAGAAAGGGGCTCTCATTCAATGCTGAAGGGAATGCCAACTGGTCCAGTCTTTTTGGAAAACAATATGGACATTTTTCAAAAAATTAGAAATTGAGCTACCATTTGACCCAGCAGCACTGCTTCTGGGAATACATCCGAAAAACTAAAAACACACAGCAGAAACACTTTTTGCACACCTATGTTCATTGCAACCTATTCACAATAGTCAGAACCTGGATACAACCTAAGTGTCTAAGAATAGATGACTGGATAAAGAAATCATAGTACGTCTACTCAATAAAATAGTATGAAGCTGTTAGGAAAAATGAAGTTATGAAATTTTCTTATAAATGAACAGATATGGAGAGCATCATGTTGTATCAAATGAGTCACAAGGAGAGGGACAGATGTAGAATGATTGCGTTCATTTGTGGAATAGAAGGAAAAAAAGGATGAGACTAATATCCAAAGACAGGGAAAACAGGGATAGGAGGACTGATCAATGGTTGGAAGCTGTAACAAGTGTGTGGAGGACAGAGGGCAGTTAGGATAGAGAAGGGACCATATAACAATAATAGTTGGAAATGATCACTTTGGACAAGAACTTACAGCTGAAAGTAGGTAAAGGGATATACATGATAACCCTTCAGTATCTGTATTACAAACCATAACACAGAGAGAGAGAGAGAGAGAGAGAGAGAGAGAGAGAGAGAGAGAGAGAGAGAGAAAGGAAGGTAGAGAAAGACTTCCCACAGAGGTGAAGGGGGCAGCAGGAAAGAAACTCAGGAAATTGGTGGTGGCAAGTCTACACCGGTGAAAGAATGGGTGTTAGAATATGTCATGAGTAACTTTGTAATTGTGTAATTGTGTATCTCACTGTGATTCAATTAAAAAATTCACAGAATTTACCCCAGGCCACTCAAGTCCTGAGGGTTCTATGTAATAGGACCAGAATGGGAAAAATCTTTTCAATTTCAATTATCATCCTCAATTAACCCACCCAATTTTCTAGTTATCTACTTGTCATTTTTTTGGGATTTGGTTACCTTATGGTTCTCAGTTGCAAAAGACTTTTCCTATTTTGCTTCCTAGTAACCAAATTACTGGGCCCGCTCGAGCAAATCAATGAACAACGGGAGGATAGTGGTTATTCACTACTGATAGTGAATAACCAAATTAATTTTTGCTTTTCCTTATCATCCACTTGTGTATTTAAGATTATAGAGACCATTTGTGACTAAACTTTTGTATGTGACATTTATTTTTATATTTCACTATCTAGAATTGGGGGTGTATTTAAAGAAAGAATTACAAGAAATTTAAAACTTCCCACTGATCCAAATGCTGACATGACTCTTCAAGCTCTGAATCCAGTCTTCATCTAGTAACTCTTCTCTTATATAAGTTTAGATGAAGTATAGGGTAGAGTGGAAGGCAAATTTGTTACATTGATACAATTTATCTCACTATCTATTTCTGTAAATAATGCCTAGCTGATAGTAATTAACAATACAATGTCCAACCTGTCTGCTTAGATCCCCACTGGGCTTCCTATTTTTTAGTGAGCATTCTTTATTTTCCCAAATGACTCTGTTGAGAATAGAATGCTAATTATTTTCTTAGGGAAACAGGAGAAATAGGTTTCTAGAATGTCCTGGAAAGAGAAAATAAAATGCCTATCAGCATTTTTTATTTAATTGCAGAAAATGGACTAAAAATCTTGGTTCATATATGCCACTTCCACTAATAATAGTTTGTGCAGGGTTATGAAAACAGACATCAATATTTCAGAAATAAAAGATGAAAAACAAAACTGAATCACTAGCTTTATTTTTCTTTGATTATTTTCTTCCTTGGTATAAACTTATTTAAGAGTTAGCAATGTTATCCAATACATATTTAACTGTGAGACTATATTTCCTTTGGTGCTTTTTTATGATAACGTTGCAGGGAAAATGGATACAATATTCAATTATCAAAGTCAAAATATACAATTGAGTGTCCCATTAGGCCCTGCCTCTGGAAGAAACTGCTATCTTCTAGCTTCCCTATATTTATGAGCCTCTACTCAGAATATAAAACAAGCTTTGTGAACTCTATATGAGCTGGGAGTAATAAAAAGTGTGGAATACTTTGTAGAAGAAATGGAATGGACCTGCTTCAAGGCTAGGCCTACTCTATTGGTTGTATATTAGTAAACAAGACTATCAATCACACACTGCTGAGCATTCCAATTCTAGTATTTTCTTCAGAAAATTATTCCTTAACAGTCAATTCTATGTTACAAGCAACTTTTATTTCCATAATCAATAGGCTTGAAAGCAAGTCAGAAGTGTTTAAATATGTGCATTCTGTGTATACTAAATAAGTATCATGTATTTGTGTATACATACATGTTCAGGTCATATACTTTTTTCTTTGAAGCAGACCAAGAGGAAGAAATAAAATTTAGAATCCATTAGAACACACTTGATATTCAGCTGCTGAGAAATTTGCTTAGACACCTTAAGAGGAAGTAAAAGGTATTAAATCTAGCTTTTGATTGAGCATGTCTCCTAGAATACTTGAGGAAAATCTAATCATCATAATGATTTTAATATTTCTTTTCTAATAAAACTAAAGAGAGAACAAAAAGCACTATTCAATCAAATAACTTCTGCTAGTAATATCATACACACTTATGTTCTTGTAATATTAAGCAAAAACAAAAAATTAAAGATGAGAATTTTCCAGTGCCAATATTAATAATCTCATATTAAAATTATGATTTGCAAAATCAAAAGAATAGCTACAAAAATATGCTGTTATTTAATTTAGCTGAAAATGCAAAAGACAAAATGCAAATAGATGTTGCCATATATTGACTATTTTGAAAATTTATGAACAATTTCCCGGTACTTAAAATAACTTGAACTTTCTGTTATTTTTTTTCTTTTTCCTTCTTTTGTATAGAAAACATAACCAGTGGAGGTCAGGGGACTTAGGGCCTCAGTGATACTCAACCACATAATGTCGATCTTATGTTTTGGCATTTAAGTGCAGTAATGCAGCAAGTTCTTTTGGTCTAGTGGAGCTCCTATGACCAGCAAGGTTACATGGTGTTCTAGGAATCATGCTATGGCATATATCTAATTCGGGGCCTTCAACATGCTAGATCACTGTTCTATCACATAAACTGTCTCCAATCCCTGCAGTTTCTTTCTTTCTTTCTTTCTTTCTTTCTTTCTTTCTTTCTTTCTTTCTTTCTTTCTTTCTTTCTTAAGTTTCTGTTTTGTTACATAAAGTTCTCTGTACCAAACATGCTTATATAGAGACATATTTTTTTTTCTGAGATATTTGCCTTTTTATAAGTATTTTGACCAGTACAACCTATGTCAAAAGCTTCTTTGGCTTTCCTTGGTCTCTAAAATAAGTATGTAATAGAATGAGATATATATGCTAGTTGTGTTAGGTATTTTATTTCTTTCCTTCCAAGTGTCCTTTCCACTACTTTAAAAATATTATGTGGATCAAAGAGATTGTTTAAGAGCAGCCCCAAGCTCCAAGCTGGCAGTGAACCCTGAGTGCCTACAGTTATAATCCAAAACCATGTTAAAAAGTTCTGCACGTTTCTTCTTTTACCTAATTTCAGCACACAGTTCTTATCCAGAGTGATCATTTCCAACTACCTTTGTTGTAATGATACCCTTTCTATCCCAACTGTCTTTTCCCCAAGCACTTGAAGCAGGCTTCCAACTGTGGTAAAGTAGGTAAAGGAACAAACTTGATAACTCCTCAGTATCTGTATTGCAACAAACCAAAATGCCCAAAAGGAGACGAGAGAAAGAGAGAGAGAGAGAGAGAGAGAGAGAGAGAGAGAGAGAGAAGTGTCTTCCACAGAGGCAGGATGGGAGGGATGGTGGGAGGGAAACTGGGGTCATTGGTGGTAGGAAATGTACACTTGTGAAGGGATGGGTGTTGGAACATTGTGTGACTAAAACCTGATCATTAAAAGCCTTGTAACTGTGTATCTCATGGTGATTCAATAAAAAATAAATTAAAAAAATACCAGCCCACAATCAGATATAACAAAGTTTATATAAATTTATTTATATGGCTCAGTTCTTTCACCCCGCCCCCAATCATTCTCTTTAACACAGTGACTTTATTTCAATCAGCTATCAGGAATTACATTATGCTAAGAACATTATCTCCATACACTAGCAATTAATCTTCATGATCAGGACAGTGACTATGAGACTATGAGAACCAGCAGCTAAAGTATCATCAGGAAATTTACTAGAAATTTGAATCTCATGCCTCCCCTTGGGTCCACTGAAACAGAACTTGTAGTTTAACAAGATCTCTGGGTGCAATTAAAATTTGAAAAGTGCTGATCTACAAGCTCTCACAATGTCTTTAGTATGATGAAACTAGCTTCAATGTCATTTGAGTAATTCCTTCCCATTTCAATTCCAGAAATTAATCTAATGAACTTACATTGCACATATACATCAAATGTGTCATAATGCATATGTGTATTTATATATATATTAAAATTGTAAATTTATCTAAAATGAATGGATTAAGTAAATACCACATTTTGTGTTGAACTGAATAATAGTATTCCTTGCATTCATTTAATAAAACTCTCTTTGAATTTCTTCTTATAATAATCAATTCGTAGCAGTTTGATTCATTTAAACTAATAACTCCTAGGTCTGATTAAACTTAAGGGTTCAACACTCTCATTTTAAGTGATATTGCCTGAACAGAAGTGATCAGACTGTAAGCCATCCAAGTCCTTATTGTTCATTGCATGTCATTCTTCCCATTCCCCCAAACCATATACGCATTTTACTCAGTGCAGGTTAAAACTAATTTTTGGTTCTTAGGGGCAACCAAAGCATGCAGATTATTATTTGAATTACATTTTCTTAGTTAGGGAAAGCATATCTTTGGTGATTTTAATTCAATCAGCATATGGCAATTTGGGAGGCAATTAAAGGGAGGGAACTATGGCTTCATTATTCAGACTTTTTTTTTGAGAAAAAGAAAAGAAGTAAATAGTTTTCCTTCCCCCCACCCAAAAGATTCAATGCTCCAATTAATTACGCTGTCTTAAGTCATTCCCTAGATACTGCAACAAATTAGGAGTGTCTGAGTGGAAATTAAATAAGGTGAAATCTTAACAAATGGCAGTTACATCAGTTGCATAGCCATGACACAGACCCTGCATACTGAGTGAGTGGAAATTTTCCTGCAAGCCCAAATTTCCCTCTATCTCTAATTGGGTATAAATTGCAGCCTATTTATAGTCGATCTATGAATAGATGTCAGTCCAAAAGTGTCCTGGACTTGAGGTATATTGTAAGAGGCTTGTGATGAATTTGTTTCCAGGGGAGGTAATGATTTTTGATAAGTATGGCTTCAAAAGTGAGCAGGGCAATCAGATGTGACAAGAACGTTTCCTAGAGCATCCTTTGCAAACTTTTATGAAATGAGCCAGTGTTAAGGAGATTGGAGGGGATCCACAGACCTTTGGCAGAGAAGGGGTGGGTTAGGGGCAGAGAGGGGGCTCCCATGTGGTGCGACTGTCACTTTTGTTTTAGAAGGTATGAGTATAGAGAGAAACTAAGATTAAGTCATAGGTAAATGCATTTGGGGGAAAGGTATTTGCTTGAATGGATTCAATCCCCAATTTCATCTCAGAGAAAAATACTGATTGCTGCCTATAAATAGATGGTGGCAAGTTAATAGTCCTAGGATAGGCCTCTGGAATGCAAGTGGTAATGAATGAATTAAATGATGTAAACTGTACCAACAGTTCTAGACATAATGTAATGATCAGAGCCAGGACCATTTTACATTAATGCGAATTAGCCCATATCATGTCATATGTCCAGTTCAATTTAAGACTACACAGAACTTGAACATTTAGTTTCTTTTGTATAGAAATATTTCATGCCAGGGCAAAAATTTGCAATGGTATATTCACCAGTATTTGGGGGGCAGGGGAGGGCGGAGTTGGGCTGGTTTGGGCCACAATCAGCATGCTCAGGGGCTATTCTCAGGTCTGTCCTTAGAAATAACCCTTTGGTAGTGTTCAGGGGTTTGTATATGAATACTGAACCAAGGCCACAGCCAAAATAACTATATGCAAAGCTGTATCTCCTATACTACGTTTCCAGTCACCATTCACCACCATTGATGATTCCTTTGGTTCTCAATATCTCTCAGTAAAATATTTCTCCTTGTGAATTCTCAATCCTATTCCAGTCATAGGTATTTCTGTAAGAGATTCATAGGCAGTGCAGATGAATAAATTCTTGGTAATTGTTAGTACACCCAGTTCATTTTACTGACAAATAGACTATTTACCAATATAATGCTGGAAATGATAGACTAGATATTTATAATTAGCAATGAATAACTCTAAAGTGTCTAGAAATTTTCCTAAAGATGTAGAGATTCCTGAAAGTTTCCACTTCTCTATAAAGAAATATGAAACACTTGAGAGGTTCTAGTTTTAATTTCCCTAACTAGTTAGGTTTTCTGGACCACAAAAGCATTAAAAATGGTAACTCCTGGCACAGTGTAATAGAAAACAAAAATGAACTGATTTCCTATCCTCATACTACCAAGAATTTAAAGAGAAGATTAAAATCCTTTAATATGTTCATGTATTTAATATGTCAACCTTGGTGTACAATTTGCAACGATAAAGTGGGACAACATAAGAGTAGTGTTCCATTCATAGTAAGAAGGTTTGGAATGAATGCCATTGCCAATATTTTATTTTACTTTTAAATTGGCTTTGGTTTTTCAAGATCAAAGAAGATGATCTGTTTGTAAACAGGCAGTACATAAAGATGGACTGTGGAAAAAGCTGGAGAAATAGTACAGGGAGAAGAAACTATCAGCATGACTTACAAAGGCTTTGCCCAGTCTGATGCCTGGCATTGCATACTAATCCCTGAGCAGCACCAGGAGTTTTCCCTGAGCACAGAGCTAGGAGTAAGCTCTGAGCACTGCTGCATTGGTCCCCAAATCAAAAATCAAACAACAGAGAAAGATAGACTGTGACAATATAATACAGGGGACACTATGAATACTTTATATTTGTGGTTGTGTCTCTCAGACCCTATGGAGATGAAATGAGTTTTTAAGTATCATAAGTAAGAGAAATGTTGCACAAGTTTTATGTCAAAGTTTATTCTAGAAATTCTTTTTGGGGAAACTAATTTGTATATATCATATCATAGTTTAGAAATATTAAGATCCTTTGCTCTTTGAGAACTAAACTTTGACTGGAAATTTTTGTAATTAACTTCCTCATGTAGCATAGCTCTAATCCACCTTTTCTGAGGCACATAGATATAGCTGTAGATATAACTAGTTCTAAGTCTATTTTAAAGCTATATATTCATAAGCACAGCTCAGTTTAATGTATATCTTACTCTGATATTGAGCCTAAAAATATTAGCAGATTAAAAAGTTGGACTATTTTTATCATCAATGACATTGAAGTTGGAGGCATCATTAAGGAGGCAAAGCCCTTGGCCAAGAAAATAGAAACAAAGATATGCCATGAAAATGCATTAAATTAATAATTTTCTGCACTTCCAAGGAAACACTGAATGACAAGAATACAAAGAAAGCACACAAAAAGGGAAAAACTTTTTGCCCAAAGGACATCTGGCGGAGGGTTAATATCCAAGATAAATAAAGTACTGGTAGTGCTTTATAAGAAAAAACAAACAAACATCCAATCCCATCAAAATATTGGGAGAATAGTTGACCAGAAATTTCCTCAAAGAAGTAATACAAATGTCCAAAGGCACATGGAAAAATGTTCTGTATCAATAATCAGGAAATGCAAATCAAAACAACAATGAGAAACCACCCCACACATCAAGAAGAACAATAGCAACCAGATTGGTGTGGAAGCTATGGACCCTCATTCACTGCTGGTAGGAATGTACTGATACAGCATTTTTTTAGAGTACAATATAGAAATTCCTCAAAAAACTAGAAACTGAACTTCCATTGGATCCAGCAATTCCACTTCATGGAATATACCCAAGGGCGCAAAAACACAATGCAGAAGAGATACCTACATTCCTATATGCTTTACAGCACTGTTCACAGTAGCCAAATACTACTCAGATTTAAGAAAATATGAAGTCTTTATACAATTTGCTGCTACCTGGATGTTTATGGAAAGTATCATGTTGAGTGAAGTTACAGAGAGACAGAGAGAGAGAGAGAGAGACAAAATTATCCCTCTTATATATGGTATATAAAGAAGTCTGCTTCTGTAGGGAAATAACAAATGCCGAAGGCAACAGTTAGGGAAGAGTCCAATGTGACATTGGTGGAAGGAAGCAGCTACTCTGGAGGAGAATGGAATGCTGGAAGGGGGTATCAAATGCCTGCCATAGACAGAGGCTAGGGTGGAAGGATAACTGGGGACATTGATGGAGGGAACAGGACACTGGTGGGCAGACTGGTGTTGGAATATTGTATTCCTGAAACACAATCATAAATAACTTAGCAACTTTGTAAGTCATGGTTATTTAATTTAAAAAATTTAAAAAAACACAAGAATATTCTTATATATAAAAAGAGCAAGCGATTGTCCTCCTATAACCAACAAATCATCCCCAAGTATCCTACCTGTCTATACACCTCAGCAATAAAACCCATTTGTGGTTTCAAGGCCTTGCGAACAGATACTCTCCATCAGTATTGTGTTGTCACTGTCACTGTCCTCCCATTGTTCATGGATTTGCTTGAGCAGGCCCAGTAACGTCTTCGTCATGAGACTTGTTGTTACTGTGTTTGGCATATTGAATACGTCACGAGTAGCTTGCCAGGCTTTGCAGTGCGGGCGAGATACTCTCAGTAGCTTGCTGGGATCTTCAAAAGGGGCAGAGGAATTGAACTCAGGTCCGCCATGTTAGCTGAATGCAAGGCAAACACCCTACTCGCCATGCTATCGCTTTAGCCCATTGTGTTGCAGTATGTATTGCTAAATACTTAGGTCCCTTATTCACCTGTGTCCAGGTCATTATTTTTCACCGACAAAGTATAAATATGCCATCATCTTATTTCTACAACTGCCTTTCTTTCCACAGAGTGGCCATTCTACTATTCCCTCTGCCATTTTATAAATCCTGGTCAGTCATATTTCTCATATTGACTGAAAATAAAGATTCTCTTTTCAGTCTTCAGCTTTATCTATTTTCAGTCACTAACAGTTCTCTTCTCCTCACACAGAAGTTTTGGATTACTTTAGTGTAATTGCATCAAACTGGCCAAGTTCTCTAGGCTTTCCAAGAGTCTACTTTGTTGGAAGCATACTGTAAGCTTCAGCATTCCATTCATATAAAGAAGATGAGGGATGAGAGGTTATTTTCAGTGCTGTAGCAAAAATTCTTCAGATACTATATGATCTAAGATACACTAGATAATTCTTAAAAGAACCAGGAGAACTCAAAGGAGGAATAGATTAGATCATTATTAATGGTATGAGAGCACTATAGATTATAGCTGTTCAGTTTAGATCAGGGTGGTGTTATTTAATTATTTATAAACATATGATACAATTCTGTAGAGTGATATGTATATTTGAGAATGTTAAAAGACACAAGGCAGAAGTTCTAGGCTTCAATTCTATACCTTCCACACCAGCAGACACACCCATGAGAGTACTTTTACTTTTCTTTTTTAGGGGGATTGGGAATTGGGCCATACAGAGGGATAACTCCTGGATCTAAATTCAGGAATTATTCCTAGTGGTGCTCTGGAGACATAGAATGAAGGGGATTAGCCTGTGCTGGCTGCATGTAAGGCACTGCAGTATCTTACCAGCTGTACTCTCTCTCTCTGACCCCCCTAGTTGGTTCTTTTCTCCCTCATCTCTTTTGTCTTCCTTTTTAACTGCTTCTTACTAATATCCTAATTCTATATTCACTTGACTCATTTTGTATTATATTGTTTTTCTATTATATTGACCCTCTCATGTTTGATGACTTTGTTCAGCATGAATCATTACTCCTGACATTTTAGAACAGAGTTTCGCACTTGCCCCGAGACAATCTCTGGCTATTGAAAAAAAAGCCCATGTTGTTCTGCTTTCCATTTATTCAATTGATTTCTATGTAACTGTCACCCAACAAATGAAACCTTTCTAAATTACTTACATTTGTTAAACATTAAAAAATGAAAGATAAAAAGTATTTGATTTATATAAACTAAGCTCTCTTAGTAACAAAAGGCCCCTCATAAATATTATTTTCTATTAAGGTAACATCACTTGATCACTTGACATCCTGTTACTCATCGACTTGCTCGAGCGGGTGCCAGTAACATCTCCATTTGTCCCTGTTACGTGCTAGTGTAGTATAATAACTTCTGCTCGCTCAAGGAACACGAAGAGCCTCAAACCGATTATTCAGAGTCTTGACAAAGAAGTCTGACTATCTCATAGGTGGGTGGCCATGCGATCTTTAGACATCCCGTGGACTTCAGTCAGTAACAGCTCTAGTTCAGCGGTCATCTCCAAATGGCATTACGTGTCCAGCCCATCTGATTTTCGACACCTTGGCAAATGAGACAGTGTCCCTGATTCTCGATCATCAATGAAGGTTGGAACTCCGGATTCTTTCTCTCACTTGTATTCCTCTTTGGAAGACCCAAATAGCGTTCTCATCCTGTTTTCGTAGGGCCCAGGTCTCATAAGGTAGCATCACAATCACAATCACAATCATCCTGTTGTTCGTTGATTTCCTCGAGCAGGCACCAGTAACGTCTCCTTCTTCCTAGCCCTGAGATTTTAAAAGAGCCATTTCAATGCTCTTTCAGGATTAGGAGAATGAGACCCATCATTGTTACTGGTATTTGGCATATTGAGTACGACACGGGAAGTTTGCCAGACTCTGCCATGTGGGCAGGATACTTTGGTAGCCTGCCAGGTTCTCCAAAGAAAAAACAAGATAATAAGATGTCGCGTGGCTGCAAATGCAGCCGTGTGCTTCTGGGAGCTGGATTTTATAGTCTCTGTGTCTTGGCCATTGATGGGACCAACCTGGCGCTGGCAGCAGCTGATGGGTGTGACACCTACTTACTGGAGAATGGGGGGTCTGGTTGGAGAAGGCCCAGTCCCAATCCGAGTAGGCTTCGAGACCTCAGCCCCGGGAACCACATGCCTGGATTCCTCTGTCAGTTCTTTCATGAGCTATAAGGCCAGTCCGGACATGTAGAGAGTGGTTCCACATGGCTGTGGCTGGCTCCGGAGGTCCTCAGCTGCTGGGACTCTGCTCAGGGCAGGGGGGGTGGGAGTGGAAACTCAACCCTCCCCTCTCCAAGGGGCCCTGGTGAGGAAAGCCAGGCACGGGGGCAGGAGACTCTATCTAAAGGTAGCATAGTCTACCTAATAGTACTATTTATTTTATAGTAAGAGTAGTAATGATTATACTTTAGTTATGCAGAGTTATTGCACCACACTCGCCGTCAAAGTACCAATATCCCTCCACCATTGTCCCTAGGTCCCTTCTCATCTGTCACCCTCCTCCCTTGTGTCACTTCTCTCATCCTATCAGCAATCAGCTCTAAGACAGACATTTGTTTTTTTGGCCATTGTGTCTTCCATGATTTCATTTCTTTGTATTCTTCACTAGTATTATCATTTTGCATTTGTATTACCCTTCTTGTTTATATTGTTTAATATGAAGAAAAACGCAAGATTTCATCTTTCCTTATAGCTGAGTAATATTCCACTGTGTACGTTTAACACACCAATTTCATTGTAATCTCCTATGTGCAGAGCAGTGTAAACTCCTTTCCTGAGCTGTGTAAACTCCTTTGGCCTGGGTGAGCTGAGGGATTACACATTAAAGAATGTTTGCAGGCTCTCTGGGAGGCTCTCTCTCGCAGCCCACGTTCGGTGCTCTTGAGCTGCTTCTCCACATGGCATGGCAGTTGCAATGGGCTGACGGAGGAGGAACAAAGACCACGCTGGTTGATGAACAGTTGCAGTTTATTCCAACTCTCGTAGCTTTCCCAAACTCTCTTCACAACTTTCACAGCTCTCTTCAACTCTCTTCCAGCTCTCTCTAACCCTTGCTCTAACTCAATCCACAACTCCTTCTACTTCAATCCCAGCAGCCTCTCTCTATGTCACATTCCCCAATACCACAGCAACTCTCTCTTTTCAATCTCCCACAGCTCTCTGTCTCTTCTCTCACTACACCTTCCCAACTAAGCCTCCTCAAGGGAAGCCCAATCAACATTCTTTTCCAGTCTTCCTGACCACCTGCAGCCCACAATGGCAAAATACCCCTTAAGGTGTGTTTCTCCTCTCCTTAGACCAATAACTTAATTAACATCTTTAAGTCTACTTCCTAATATTTACCTTTCTGTATGGACACAGTAACAGAAACTTTCAGGCCTGTAGGGTGACTCTCCTGGGGACATCTTGCCACAGACTCAGACTACAGTGCTCAGGCCGTATGAATCATTCCTAACCCCAGCAGGGTCCGAGTCTAGTTATTACTTTTTAAATCATGACAGAATTTGCCCATGACCATGCTATCAACTTATAGTTAAGTATTATGGCACTTTAGCCAGGCCCATTTTGAAGCTAGGGTAGCTCATATCTCACAACTTGCCCTGGGTCAATCCAGTTTGGTTTTGGGGATATAGGAAGTAATGACAATGGAGGTTTAAGTCGGGAGAGTAAATGTTCAGGAGGTAATATTATCTGGAGTCAATTAACTCCCAAGTTACAGGCTTGTCTTTTCAACTGTCTTCCTGTAGCCATACAAAAAGTAATTGCTCTGAAGTAACTAACCATGCAAAGAACATTAAAGAGAAGAGAGAAACAATATCTACAAGTCAGTTGAGTCTGAGCAGGAGTCAAAGGTAATCGACAGGTTGGGGGAGCAATCAACAAACTCAAGTTCCCTGCAACCAGGGAGGAAGGGCAAACAAATGTTATCCTACAATCTTTCCTTAGGCTGAGTAATATTCCACTGTGTATGTTTAATACACCAATTTTATCCACTCATCTCTGGATTGTTTGCAAGCCCTGACTACTGTAGGTATGAATACGTCTGCAATGAACATACAGGTACATATATCTTTTTGAATTTGTGTTTTGATATTTCGGATAGATTTCTAGAACTGAAATTACTGAATCATACCATAGTTATATTTAAAATTTTTTTTGAACTCTGAGTGAGGGTTTCTTTTTCTCTATAGCTTATCAGTTCATATAGTTATGTGCCTTTTCTGTATAGGCCTTCGTCACTGGTTTGAGATAATAGCTCACTAATCGCTTGATCACTTGACATCCCGTTACTCATCAATTTGCTCAAGCAGGTGCCAATAACGTCTCCATCCATCCCTGTCGCATGCTAGTGTAGCCCAGTGGTGTTTGCTGGTTCCAAGAACACGAAGAACCTCAAACCGATTGTTCAGGGTCTTGATGAAGAAATCTGATCATCTCGTAGGTGGGCGAGCATGTGATCTTTTGACTTCCCATGGAATCCAATTGGTAATGACTCTAGTTCAGCGGTTGTCTCTAAATCTCATGACATGTCCAGCCCATCTGATTTTAGATGCCTTGGCAACTGAGACAGTCTTCCTGATTCTCGATCGTCAACAGAGGTCAGAACTCTGGATTCCTTCTCTCACTTGAGAGAAGCATGATACTCCAGGCATAGCTCTTTCGATTCCTTTTTGGGAGACCCAAATAGCATTCTCATTCTGTTTTCATAGAGCCCAGGTCTCTGTTAATGCAGGAAGAACAGCGGAATCGAAGAGATGTGCCCGGAGCCAGAGGTTCTTCGTCCTCTTAGCTAGTTCTTCAACGCTCTTGAAGGCGTTCCAAGCGTTTCTCTCTCTCTTCCTCCTGTGCAACTCCGGTGCCAGGTCATTCGTCATGTTGACTTCTCGACCTAGGTACATGTAACTGTTGCATTCGGAGATGTTCGTTCCATTGAGAGCGAATGGAATGTCAGGAGCGAGTCTGTTTCTCATAAACATTTTCTTTGTGAGACTCAGCTAGCTGTAGTCCGAACTTTCCACACTCATGGTCGAAGTTGGTCAGCACTTGTGCCGCTTGGCTAATGTTTGGTGTCATTAGAATTATGTCATCAGCTAAGTGGAAGTGGTGTACTTGCCAACCATCTATCTTCACTTGCATTCTTTCCCATTCCAGTTGTTGCATGACGTTCTTGAGGGTAGCACTGAAGAGTTTCGGTGAAGTGGTATTACCCTGTCAAACCCCTCTCTTGACATTGATGATCATTTCCTTGTAGAATGGTGAGATCCTGGTAGTGAATCTGTAATACAGCTCATGGAGGATCCTGATGTATTGAATTTGAATGCTCTGTTTGGCTAGGGCTTCAATGACCGCTTCCATCCCAATAGAATCAAAGGCCTTCTTTAAATCAATGAACTTTAGACAGACATCTTGAACTCCCAAAAAACCTCACTGAGCATGGTTATCATGTGGATATGGTTGATCATGCTGGATCCTTTTTGGAACCTGGCTTGCTTGCATGGTTGTCCTTCATCTAGTGTTCTGCCAAACCTATTCAGGATGACTCGAGTGAACAGCTTGTAGACAATGGATAGCAGGCAGATCGGGTGATAGTTGCCAATGTCGTGGATGTCTCCCTTCTTGTACAGTAGTACAGTTCTGCTGGTTTTCCAGTGGGACGAAACCTTGCATTCAGACAGGTAGTGTGTGATGAGCTGGGCCATTGTATTGATGAGTAGTGACAGCAGGTTCTTCAGGTGTTTGGATCTGACCTTGTCTGGGCCGGGTGCTGTTAGCTTCTTTACCGACAAAATGGTGTGTTGGATTTCGGAAGGGAGAACGTTGGGAATGACATATCCATCCTGAGGAATTTGGTATGTGGGCAGGCAGATGTGGCTATCGAAGAGATCTGAGTAGAAGTCATGGATAATCTTCTCCATTGCCCTTCTGGAAGATGTGATAGATCCATCAGGACATCGGGAGCAGTCATCTTGGTCTTGTACTTGGAAAAGGATAGGAGGGCATTCCGAATGATTTCCCAGGCTTCTGCTGCATCTGTCAGCACTGCTGCTCTTCTCTCTTTGAAGTCTTCTTGATCGCTTCTTTGCACTGTTTTGTGAGCTCAGACGTTCACATGTGGTTGCCTGAGGTTTGAACCAAGCCATGTTGGTGAATGAGCTCAAGAGTTATCGAAGACAAGCATATTTTTGTGGTTTTTTCTCTCTCTCTTTCTCTTTTTCTCTCTGAATTATCAGTTTGAGGCTGTTTGTGTTCCTAGAACAAGCAGATGCCATTGTGCTACACTAGCATGCAACAGGAATGAATGGAGACATTACTGGTGCTTACTCAAGCAAGTCGATGAGTAATGGGATGTCAAGTGATCAAGTGATCTCTCTCGGCATTCCTCGCACAATCATCTACGTGCTGAACCAGTCAATTGTATACCTCATTAATGTTGTGAACGACAGCATCTTCCCATGTTGCCACAATAGTACCAAAGAGCTCCCAGCTGGTGGTCGTTCTGGGAGTTCTCTTCATAAACTTTGCAGCCCTTTCTTCCCACTTCATGAAGTAGAATTTTGCATGAAGGAGATGGTGGTCTGATTCTATTTAAAATTTTGGGACAACAGCAACATCAGTCAGGCAAAATCATTGATTGAATATGATGTGGTCAATTTCGTTATGGAACCGTCCACCAGGAGACTCCCATGTCCAACACTTAGATTCGGTCTTCTGGAACTGTGAGTTACCATGGATGGTCTTGGTTGACATGATGAACTCAGTCTCTCACCATGTTTGTTCCATTCTAGGCCATGGGTCACAATGTGGAGTTCTTTGGCTGATCTTCTCGGTCCTATCTTGGCATTAAAATCACCAACAATGTTCTTGTAGAAGGTGTGGTCTTCTTTATAGAACTTCTCCAGCTCCATGTAGAACTTCTAAATTTCTCCATCATAATGGGATGTTGGTGTGTAGACAACGAAGATAGAAACTGTCAGCAGTGAGCCACATTTAATCAAGTGTAATTGTCCAATTAGGATTGTTAGATATACAAAATAATCAATGCTCATGGCCAAGTTCGTGTTGACAAGGACACCGACAACACTAATGCCTCTTTTGTCGCATGTTCTGAGGAGCAGTTCTTCTCCATGTCAAAAACGTTATGATGTAATTGATGCCTTCTTGTCTCGGTCAGACCAAGGATGTCATACTTGATCTTTTGTGCTTGTACCATCAGGTCTTCGATGGGTGCATCCAATGCCAGCGTACGTGCTTTGAAAGTACAGACAGTCAGTTTTGTCCTTCTTCGTTTTGGCAGCCTAGTTCGGCCTTGAGATTTTATCAGCCTCTCCTTTCTCATCCTTCTTAATCCGGCTATATTGGTGGCTCTTTCAGGGTCAGGGGAATGAGACCCATTGTATTTACTGGTTTTGGCATATCAAATATGCCATGGATAGCTTGTCAGGCTCTGCCGTGCAGGTGGGATATTCTCAGAAGCTTGCCAGGCTCTCTGAGAGGGATAGAGGGTTTTAGGGTGGCCTCTATTCACCCTTGCAGGTGTTCCCATGGTTCAAACCATATTTGAACCTCATCAAATATGGTGCGGTAATCTTGGAAGCTGGGTAATAAGTGTCTTATGATGTATCCGTAAAGCATTCTGGAGTGTGGCAGGGGCTGGGTAGTGGAGGTCATGGAGGTCTGATGGTGAGGTATTTATCTCTTTTCCCAGGTCCTGTTGAGCCTGGAGCCCAAGGTCACAGAGTTCTGCTTACTTAGTTCTGTGGGGCTTCGCTTGTGTTTGGGTCTCTGCCCGAGCATCCGGAAAACATCCCGGAGTATGGCAGTGGCTGGGTAGTGGAGGTAGTGGAGGTAGTGGAGGTCTGCTGATGAGTTATTTATATGGTATTTATCTGCCATGCTTAGGACACTTTCCGGACGCTAGGACCAAGACCCACACACAAGTGAAGTCCCACAGAACCAGGTAAGCAGAACTCTGTGACCTCGGACTCCAGGCTCAATGGGATCCGGGAGCATAGAACCTCTGCTTGGTCCCACCAATCTTCAGAGACCAAGGGACTAAAACCAAATGCACCACCCTACCCTGCCATGTCTGCTTCCACCAACCTCCAGCTACCCAGGGATTACACACAGAAGACCCACCCTACTGATAACTCATTATTGTTTTTATTTGCATTTCTCTGATCATCAGTGATGATGAATACATTTTTATACATTTTGTTTACCTGTAAATTCCAGAGTACATAAAAAGCAACAAAAGTATGAAGTCTAATCATATTTCTGAATTGGTCTTTAAACAGTGTGTAGGAGGTATTAACTCTCTTCTTCGCCAATAACTATATAGTCATTGTGAAAAAAACTCAAATACTAAAGCAATGTCCAGAATCTTTATAGATATTTCAGGAGTTAGGAAATCAGAGGGATTTCATCTATCTTGTAGTAAGAGTCAATAACATGGAGGAGGTAGGCACAGGATTCAAATTCTTTGGTAAAGTAATTTCTTATGAGAGGTTTTATCCTTGTTGTGATTTTACATTCAAAGTAACCTCAATTTGTTAACTCTGTATGTAGTTAGTAAATATGCCAGTACAATAACTTCTACCCATATGGCAATGGTTTACTGAATATGCTAATTAAGCACTATACATGTGTTGGTGTTAATAAATGCCTTGGTCAACGCAGAGAAATTTGATTAATCATTTAAATCACCTGGGTTTTTCCACGTGGATAATTCTCCCAAGTGATCTCTATAGTTGGTATTTAATTAAGTTATGCCAAAGGAAATTACCCCCATTGATTTGGGGAGTGGTTAAATAGCATTATGACTTATTATGGTCTCATCCTGTTTTGATACTTGCATGATAACACAGAATGTCTTTCTGAGAATTTTGTCAAAAAAGAATAAAATAGATATTCATAAGGAAAAATGTGATGTATGGATTTTCTTTCTTTCTCCGTACGAAAGTTACTGTGAAATAAACTAGTAGACATATTGTAATGGCTCCTTTGGCCCATCTCAAAGAATCTAATGGAGCATTTCTTAGGAATCAGGGACCTGGAATACAGTTATAACAGATACTCATGGAATGTAGATGTACATTATGCATTGAAGCACGCTCCTCCAGGGATTCCAGACTAATTTAGAACAGATGCTGCTGACTTCGTCTCTGTTAAGCAGATGCAGGCAAATACCTTAAATATGCATTAGTTATTTGATCAGAAAGTAAAACCACTGAAACACAATGGAAAAATTAAAAAACAGCAGAATACAAATGATTATTAGATATAATAAATGTGGCATTTTAAAATAGGAGGTAAATGATATTTTCTTAAGAATATACTAGTACAAATAATCATTTGAGAAAAAAATATCATTCTGGATTATATCTCATACCTGCAGAGTAAATGCAAACTCATCAGAAATCTAAGTGCAAAAAATAAAGGTATCCCTTTCTAATCTCAAGGTGAAAAAAATCTTGGCAATAATTTGATCTGAAGTAATTATAAGAAATAAACATTCAGGGGTTAGAGTGATAGTACAGCAGGTAAGGAGCTTGCTTTGATCCCAGCACCAGAATGACCCCTGAGTGCAGAGCCAGGCATATGCCTTAGCACTGTTAGGTGTGATCCTAAACACAAAACGAAAAGAAATAGGAACTACACATTTTAAGAAACTTTCTTTGACTAAACCAGATTTACAGGAAAAATGTGTTACTGTCCCCATTCTTCAAGAGCACATAAAAATAAAATAGAAAGCAAAAAAACGCTCCAATTTTAAATAAATAAAATATCAAATCCCTCCGAAGAAAAAGGAATACAAGGAGCTCTCTACATTATGAAATTCTTCGGGAGTGAGCAATTGCACTATCTTGAGAGGAGTTCCAGGCAGTGGGGAAAAAAAAAAAAAACTTCAAGAAGCGGGAGCAGAAGAAACACTGTGTTGGTTTTGCACAATAAAACACAGTGACTATGTGGAACAGTAATTAGGGACTAGCCAATGAATTGGTCAAGGAATTATAGACTCCTACTAGGGCTTAGGTTTCATTCTGACAAGGTAAGTAACTGGTTTTGTGTAGAAGAGAAGCCTAAGACTTGCATCTCACAAAGCTCTAATTTGGCTTCCAAATGGATATTAGACTGAGGACATACTGGCTCATACTTTTGTGTACTCTGATCATTATTTTAATGCCCAAACACAATAATGTTATGTTACCTGTCTTTGCAAAGTTTTCCAGCATACATGCGCGCGTGCGCGCACACACACACACACACACACACACACACACACACACATTACCCACTATGTTTAAAAACAGATTTCTTAAGTGCCAGAAAGAGCTAAATTATGACATAGTCTTGATGTGGAATAGTTCTGTATATATAAGCAAAATATTTTTCCTCCATAAACAGTTATTCATATGTTGCATGGATTAATAAGAAATAATAACAAAGATTGAGGATTGTATTAAATAAGGCAGATATTTTGTCACCTAGCTTTAGACAAAGTTTCTTTTCTTTCTGTATCTTTCTTTCAGGATGTCTTTATTACCAAATTTTACTTTGTTTTAGGTAAGATTACAGTCAGAGATAGGGAGTCAAATGAGAAGTTGTTTTCTGCCATGAGGGAGAAAGCCCATTTCTCTGAAGCTTCACTGCTCTTGACAATTTCAGAATTTATGCTGAAATTGAAATTGACTTTCTAAATTTGATTGGAAGATTAATTTTTTTTCAGGAGGGCACATCTGGCAGCAGTGCTCAGAGTTTCCTTCTGGTTCTTATGTTCAGGAAATCACTTCTAGTGAGAATTGGACAAGCATAAATGGTGCAAGGGATTAAACCTGTATCAGCGCACATGCAAGGAGAACACGTTCCTTGCTGTAGTATCTTTCTAGCCCCCCAAAATTGTTGTTTTTTTTCCCAAGGAAAAAGAGAAATGGATGTTTGAATGTTGAAGCAAGAAAAGAAGGCCTGGGTGTAATACAGGATCAATGGTCAGGGGTTTTATAAAAGTGCAGATTACCCATATATGTCATCAGTAGACTAAACACTGTTGTATCGTAGGGACAAAATTACAACAATTAAACTTAGAAATACTACTGTCAAGGAGTTAGTAGATGGGAGGTGGAATGGAATCTGAGTCTATAATAGAATGATGGGGATACATATGGGAGGTGGGATTAGGCATGACAAGGGTGTAAATCTGAAAGCCTAATTTACATAGGCAACTATGTAAATTAGTGTCTAAACAAACAAACTGTCATTTCTTTCTTTCCCTTTCTTCACTATGAATCTGAAGACAGGTATTTATGCCTTTCAAGACCAAAATACCCTTCTATTTGATGAAATTTTTAACAGTTATCTCCCTGATATAAGCCCATTATGTCTTTATTTTTTCATTAGAGTTTTTATATTAGAAAACTTGCAGTTATCACTTCTTTCCCTCTCCTTTGAGATGAACATCTTCACAGCCTCTTCCCTGTTGAATAGACCAGGAATATCTTTGTCAGGATGTGAAAACTATCGGCTTAAAATCAGTCATCAAGGGAGAGAGCACCATCACTATTTTCCAGTCTCTGTGGGAGTTTAGTAGTCTAACTTGGATAAGCACCAATTAGCAAACACAGATGGCCTAATCACATTGGGCAACTTCCCCGTGAAAATATTCCAGTACTTTCAACCACTAACTCACCCCCTTGCCTAAACCTTTTCCTGTTTCAGTAGAGTGAGTTTAATCTCTCTCTCTTTCTCTCTCTTTCTTTCTCTCTCTCTTTCTCTCTGTCTCTCTTTCTCTCTCTCCTAGTGCAGCAATATTGGGGGCAGGGTAAGTCTTTCTTTTCTTGTCTGTTCACTTCTATCCTATGCATTTTGTGGTCATTATTTACTCTCTTTTCAAGACATCTCAAGACCCAAATTACACTGAAGGATTAGTTTCAAGCACAGATCCAAGAGTAATCCTTTAGAATGCCCTTAATTGGGAATTTAAGACCCAAGATTTCTGTTTCAATGGCACCTGTGACATTCCTAAAACCAGACTGGTCAGTTACTTATGAATAAGAGTCTACCCTAAACAAATGACCTTGGAATAAATATGTGCCACCCAGAGAACTCCACCACTTGCCAAAAGATATTCCTTATCTATGATATTTTCACTTGATTGTTTCATCTGAGGGGAAAATGAGCTGCCAGCTTTCTATAATTCCCCCATCTCCATGGTTGCTCAGGAAAAATAGTGTCTTAATACTTTTTATCTTTCCTGAAGCTTTGGTCTGGCTACTTCAGCATGTAACTTGCGGGACCACTGCAGGACCACTGGTTGTGAACCTCATACTCAATGTATCCCTTTGATATTAAAGCTGAAGAAAAAGATCCCAGATGCCAGAAACATTTATAGACAGAAGGTTGTCCCTAGTTTCCATTTGCATCTCTTTGTTCTCATCATCAAAGGCTTTAGTTTAACAGTTGCCATAAAGGATATTTTTCTACTTGTTCATTATTTGCTTCTTCCTGCAATAGTGCCATAGCTGACATTTCCCTTGCTAACTCTCAAAAGCTCTGATTAAGGCACTGCCCAGGGCTAGTCGCTTTTCCAGCCTCAGGTAAAACATGAGCCTCTGCTTCTTGGAGTTTTCACTCATGCTATATATGAAGGATCCTTGAGAGGAAAAGAAGGCCCAAGGAATATTAATCTCTCACTAATCAAGACTAATGGGGATCTTGATTGCAGATCTCCTCCCCACTTCTTTGCAAAAAGAAAGGTCACGCTAGACATGAGTGTCTAGAGTGAAAGTTGAAAATTGGGAAATCAAAAGAGGGTGTGGGGAGAGGTTGTTCATTAAGCCACACAGGTGAGACAGGTGGCATCCTCAAATGTAGCCTCCTATCAATGTGATATAGTAGAATTAGAAATCTCTGGCAACTTCAGATGACAAATGAAGGCCAGAATTTGGGGGGTCAGTTTAAGGAAGAAAATATTAAAATGTATAGAACAAGCTTTTGTAGAGAAGTAAAATTATTAAGGGAATTCATGTATGAGAGAATTACATTCTATATTTTCAGAAATATTTTGATTTGTGTTATTTCGAATAAAAAAGAAATTGAGGGCATATGTGAACTACAAGAAATTTAATGGGAATTTTACAAGATTTGCAGTAAATTTGGAAGCATAGTAGAGAAAATGGAATTTAATAGAGACGACCATTTTTTCTTTATATATTATAACAAGTGACATTTCTGCTTGTAATGTATGAAAACAATTGTTTCCCTCAACTATGTTATATCCATAGTTTTTAATCAAAGTTTTGATATTTGTGAACCGAAGAATAATACCAAGAAAAAATATTAAAATTCATCTAGGTCTAGTTTATATATTTCTTAGGATGTGTTAGTTTGAATAGATTTTCATGTTAAAAGTCATTTGTATTTTATTCTCTGTGAGTCGTCGATTGCCTCCAGCAGGCCCCAGTAACGTCTCTTTCATCCTAGCCCTGAGATTATATTCAAGGCTCTTTAGGAGAATGAGACCCATCATTGTTACTGGTATTTGGCATATTGGGTACGCCACGGGGAATTTGCCAGACTCTGCCCTGTGGGCAGGCTACATTCGATAGCCTGCAAGTTTGTCCAAAGTAGGAATGAGATAATAAGATGTCATAAAAAGATGTTCTGATAAGATGTCTCTGTGAGTAATTTGTTAATATCCTTTTTTTATTTATTGAACTGCTTGCCTCCTTCTTTGATTTTGGAGCTCACAGACATTTATCTGTGAAATGATTAGCAGAAGATTCCCAGAGCTTCATGATTGTCATCTTATTTTATTTTTATTGTGTTCTCCAATGTAAAATTTAATGCCCTTTTAAGTGTACTTTTCAGTGCTTTTTCTTTATTCTGCATTACATATGGAATTTTGTCATACTAAAAAAAATATTTAAAACTCTGCTACATGTCTATGATTAATACTTTGACAGATGAGAGGCTTCCCCACCCCAAGAGACCCAGCCCTGGCAGTCGACCTCCACTACCCAACTGCCACCACACTCCAGGTCACTTTCCAAATGCTCTGGCCGAGTCTCACATATGAGTGAACATGTTCGTGAACCACCCAGGCACAAAAGTGGGTCATAAGACACATTATAAAACACACCCTACCCATTTTCCATAATTACCACACCAAATTTTATGAGGTTCAGACAGTAGTCAACAAATCATAGAGGGAAATATATAATATATTATAATATATTATAATATATTATATATATACATATATATATATATCTCCGAGAGTGCGACAAGCTACCAAGAGTATCCCGCCCACACAGCAGAGCCTGGCAAGCTACTCGTGGCATATTTGATATGCCAAAAACAGTAACAATAATGGGTCTCATTCCCCTGATACCTAAAGAGCCTACAATACGGCAGCATTGGGAAAGACGAGTAAGGAGAAATTTCAGTAAACTGTTAAATTTCAGGGCTGGGATGAATGGAGATATTACTGGCACCGACTCGAGTAACTTGACAAACAATGGGATGACAGTGCTACAGTGATTGTATATGGATATGATAGCACTACTTTGATGTAACTAAATACTTTGCAATGTTTTAACATCTATTATAGATATTATGAAGCATCTATAATATTCTTTAATATCTGATATACCTTCTCTTAATCAATGTCCTGGACATTGTTAATCTTTTCACATAAAGTTTCTATAGTAAGAAATCAAACAATGGGTTGGGCTTGAGGGAGAGAATAGCTGGTATAGGATGTGTCTTTCATGCTGTTGACCCGGGTTCTATCCTCATTATCTCATCTGGTGACCCAAACCAAAATAAAAGGTAAAGGTAAAGGCCCTCCCATTGATCATCGATTTGCTCGAGCGGTCCCAGTAACGTCTCCTTTGGAGACTTTGTTGTTACTGTGTTTGGCATATCGAGTATGTCACGGGGAGCTTGCCAGGCTCTGCCGTGCGGGCGAGATACTCTCGGTAGCTTGCAGGGCTCTCCGAGAGGGGCGGAGGAATCAAACTCGGGTCGGCCATGTTGGCTGCGTGCAAGGCAAACGCCCTACCACTGTGCTATCACTCCAGCCCCAAACCAAAATAGGACTGAAGAAATGGATTCAAAGCACTGATCCAGGAGTAATCTCTTAGAATAGCAGGTTGTGCCCACAAACCAAAAAAGGAAGAAAGGAGAAAAGAAAGAACATAAATGAAGGAGAAAGACAGGAATCAATAGATGGAATTGATATTATATTGCTTTTAAAATGGAAAACCAATGGAAAACCAGCAAGACTGTACTACTATACAAGAAAGGAGACATCCACAACATTGGCAACTATCGCCCAATCTGCCTATTGTCTGTCATCTACAAACTATTCACTCGAGTCATCCTGAATAGGATTAGCAGAACACTAGATGAAGGACAACCATGTGAACAAGCCGGATTCCGAAAAGGATTCAGTACCATCGACCATATCCACACAATAACCAAGCTCATTGAGGTATCTCGGGAGTTCAAGATGCCGCTCTGTCTAACGTTTATTGATTTAAAGAAGGCCTTTGATTCTATTGAGACGGAAGCGGTCATGGAAGCCCTAGCCAATCAGGGCGTACAAACTCAATACATCAGGATCCTTCGTGAGCTCTATTGCGGATTCACTACCAAGATCTCACCATTCTACAAAGAAGTAATCATCCATATCAAGAGAGGGGTTCGGCAGGGTGATACCATTTCACCAAAACTCTTCACTGCCACCCTCGAGAACATCATGCGACGACTGGAATGGGAAAACATGGGAGTGAAGATAGATGGTCGGCAACTACACCACCTCCGCTTTGCTGATGACATCGTTCTAATAACACCAAACATCAACCAAGCAGCACAAATGCTGAACGACTTTGACCGTGAATGTGGAAAGGTCGGACTACAGCTGAATCTTACGAAGACAATGTTTATGAGAAACAGCCTTGTTCCTGACGCTCCATTCACTCTCAACGGAACCACCATCTCCGAATGCAACAGTTATATATACCTAGGTTGAGAAATCAACATGATGAATGACCTGGCACCTGAGTTGCGCAGGAGGAAGAGAGCGGCTTGGAATGCCTTCAAGAGCATTGAAGAAATAACTAAGAGGACGAAGAACCTCCAGCTACGAGCACATCTCTTTGATTCCACTATTCTTCCTGCATTAACATATGCCTCAGAGACCTGGACCCTATGAAAACAGGATGAGAACGCTATTCGGGTCTCTCAAAGAGGAATCGAAAGAACTATGCTTGGAATATCACATTTCACTCAAATGAGAGATAGAATCCGGAGTTCTGATCTTCGTCAACGCTCAAGAATCAGGGACGCTGTCTCATTTGCCAAGACATCAAAAATCAGATGGGCTGGACACGTAATGAGGTTTACAGACAACCGCTGGACTAGAGCCATTACTGATTGGATTCCACGAGACATCAAAAGATCACGTGGACGCCCACCTATAAGATGGTCAGACTTCTTCGTCAAGACCCTAAATGATCGGTTTGAGGCTCTACATGTTCCTAAAATGAACAGATACCATTGGGCTACACTAGCACGCAACCGGGATGAATGGAGACGTTACTGGCACCCGCTCGAATAAATCGATGAATAACGGGGATTAAGTGATTAAGTGATTAAGTGAAGTGCTTTTAGAATGGCAAACTTGTATAATTCAAGTCTTTTCATAAATGCACAATTTCATGTAACTCATTTGTATTTTGGTTCTCTTAGTCATATTTTGGGTTTCTTCACATAGATTTTGTTAATATTTCATGTTCGTTCTTTCTTTTTTTTTGTAATTGTTCCTTATCAAAAATGGATAATGGGATATCTTTGATATCCAAACAGATCTTTTTTTCCCCACAGGCAATGTGAAGTGTGAGGGCACTAAGAGCAACAATCAGCAGTGTTCTTGGATCATCCGGTTTTAGGCATCAAACTGTGGCCCTTATGTATTCATACACTAAACTATCTCCCTGGATTCTTGTCTGCATCATTTTATATTTTTCTTTTTATTTTAATGGCAATGCTCATGAGCTACTCCTGCGCAGTGCTCAGAAGTTACTCTCTTTTTGGGGGGGTGGGTCACACCTGGAAATGCACAGGGGTTACTACTGACTCTGCACTCAGGAATTACCCCTGGCAGTGCTCAGGGGACAATATGGGATGCTGTGAATTGAACCCGGGTTGGCCGCGTGCAAGGCAAATGCCCTACCCGCTGTGCTCTTGTTCCAGCTCCTCAGAAGTTACTCTTAGAGTTGTCTTGGACCATGTGGTGCTGGAAATTGAATGTGGGACTCCTGCCTGAAAAGCATGGTTTCTAGTCCTTTGAACAATTTCTCAGAACTAAACTACCTCTGGTTCTTTAAATCAATACTGTGTGCTCTTCTACCATCCACCAATAACTCATTAAAAAACTTAAGCATAAACTTGTTTGTTCTTTGTAATTTATCAACACCTTTCCATAAAGGATATTTCTATGACAATTGATCTTTGCCTGTTTACTATTCACCTGTTTTCTCAGGGACATCTATTTGAACCATCTAGACTCTCCCATGACGACTTGAATTTTGACTTTTGAAGCATTAAATTCAATATTTTCATCATTGCGGTGACATTTGGGCTTCTGTTTATTCCAGACCAATACAAGCTTGGCTGGTTTCTGAGTCAGCATGTCTCACAGATTTAGGTAAGAATATTATTCATCAGTTTGGGCCCCACAGACCAGTCACATCATTTATCTCAACCTTTATACTCAGTTTTTTCAATTTCACATGGAAGTTGATGGAGTATTTGTTTGAATCTTCTAACCCAAGTCAGTAATAAAATGAGGTTCAACTTTATGTGTGTCTGTCTTTCACTGCTTTGATATTTTCCATCTAACAAATGCCGATTCTCAGAAAAGTCCTACTCCTTTTTAACTTGAAGTTATCATTATGCTCTAAAATGCTAGATTTCCAGTGGTTTACACTGTAGAATAACATTAGTTTGTCCTTCCTGCGTAGCCTCAGGTAGTTTAGGTTTATTGGGTTGCTCACATCACAGTGCTTCCTTTCCCCTGTGTTTATTTGTAACTTCTTTGTGCTCTGTTGACATGTAAATATTATTTTTTCTCTTCTCCTTAAATCCTTTGTATAGTTTATTCAGAGCAATGTCCTTTTTGTATGGGCACAGGGAGAGAGTAGTAAATGCTATGCTTTAGTTAAGTGGGAGTCATTTGACTCTAAATGATATTTTCCTCCTGGGCATCTGTTCTCTACACCTAAGCCTCAGCTGCCCTTACTTTCCTAGCACCCCTGAAAGCAGGGTCCCGATGAGGGACTGGATGGACCCACAGCAAGCTATGTGCTATCCTGGCATGGAGATGGGCCTGGCCAAGGTGCCTAATTCACTTCTAATTCTTAACTATAAGTTAAGAGCTTGGTCATGGACAGATGCTGTCATGATCCAAAAAGTAATAACTAGATTTGGACCCTGTTAGGGTTAGGAATGATTAATCTGGTCTAAGCTCTGTAGTCTGAGTCTGTGGCAAGATGTTCCCAGGAGAGCTGCCCTATAAGCTTCAATGTATCTTTTACTAGGTCCATACAAAAATAACTAAAGAAGGAAAAACACCTTAAGAGGTATTTTGCCCTGGCCATAAGGCCTTCTTATGTTGTTTTTGCTTCCAGACTGGGTGGAGCATGGGCCCAAAGGGTAAGGTGGAGAGAGATAAATAGGGGTGGAGAGAGAAGCAGTGGAAGTCAGAATGGAGAGAGGAAAGGGAGAGCCTGTTGTCAGATACAGGGGAGAAATGAGCAAGGATGGAGAAATGAGGGGCAAGGAAGGAAGAGTGCATGAGATGGGAGAGAGGAGATATTGAGTAAATGGTAACTAATCAGCAAGCAGCCTGGTCCTCGTTCTTCCTTTGCCTGCCCATCGCCTACAGCAGACTCTGCGCTATTCTCCCCCGGGAGCTGGGTTTTATAGTCTCTGCATCTTGGCTGTTGATGGGACCAACCTGGCGCTGGGCAGCTGGTGGGTGTGATGCCAATCTACTGGAAGATGAGGGGTCTGGGTGGAGAATGCCCAGTCCCAATCCGAGTAGGCTTGGAGACCTCAGCCCCGGGAACCACATATAGATGTTATAAATGAGCATATAGATGTTATAAATATTTCAGTATTTACTGGTATAATAATTTCATTTCTTAGGAAATATACAAATTCTTGCTAGTATTTCTGACTGGTTCGAAATATATATCAACATTTTTATTCCTATTTTATTCCTTTTCCCTTTTTATCCTCAGACTCTACTGTAGACTTGGCTCACTCAGCAAAACCTTTTCTTTATTCAGGTGAAATGAATCCTGACCTATGTAATCTGTATTTTTTTTAATCATACCTAAAGACCACTATACACATATCCCTGGCCCTAAGTGTGAGTTTAATGATTCCAATGTCAAGCCACCATGCAAACCAGTGGATGAAATGAGGTACAACATTGGAGTAAGGTGAAGATATAGTATTTTTAGTATAGCTCTTATCTGCATTTAATACATTACAGTACCCAGTCCAGACTCAGCAAACTTCCACATAGTCATAAATTGAATGTGCCACCACTTTTCTTAATTTTCTCAAATTGAATGAATTATCTTCTACACATGTTTTTTTGTATCCCTTCTCTTAGATCCTTCACAAATTCCAGATATTTTTCCAGATATATTTTTAATTATATTAGTAGCTTAATATTCATATTTCCATGAGCAAAACACTATCTTTAGCGTTTAAAGATGATAAAATTGAGATTCTAAAATAATTCTTACTTCCTATTTTTCACATGCACTAGAGTTTGTATTCAGGACTGAAACAAAGGATTAATTCCATTTTTTAAAAAGAGATTTCACTTAGGTTATCATCATATTGCTTTCTCGTTCCTGTTGTTGTTGATCTGTTTATTGTCTGTTTAACTTGCTTCTTAACTTTACTTCTCTCTTAGTTCAACAATACCCAAAAGATTCCCTTATTCTATGCATTCATGATTTGCTCGAGACAGGGGTTTTTGAGAGATTTGTATTTGTACACTGTGGGTTTGATTCCTGTTATTCTTTAGAATAAAATGAAGAAATATCTTGTGTATATTGACCCTAGAGTTTATGTTCCAGGAGACTATTGAATACTCAATAAAAGAATAGCAACAACAAAAGCCATAGTTTCTTCTATTTCATCACACTTTCAATGTCTCAGTACTTCCTCTTAAGCATTATTAACAACCAATAAATTTTAAATTCTGAAATCAGTTAATTATAAGAAGTCAGCTTTTAGAAATACGCTTTTCATAAAACCAAGAAAGCTATGGAAAGTAGAGTGCTTTAGAAAACTAAAAACTAAAGTTAATTTGTTAATTTTCTATATATTCAGACAAATTATTTTATACACATGCAGGTAACTGAGGGAGGAATGTAGAGTATGTAGATTTTAATCCATAACAATTTTTTAAATGCATGCCACAGTTGGTATTTCTCTTCTTCAATTAAACTTTCCAACACAGAGTCTGAATATCAGATCTAACAAATGCTTTTTTCTTAGAACCTCATATGTCCCAGATATTCTTATAGATATTTGCAATTACATCAGTCATTTAATATTCATAATTTTGTGAACAAAATACTATCATTGGCATTTAAAGTTGAGCAAAGTGAGAATCTAAAATAATCCATACTTCCTATTTTTCACATCCACTACATTTTGTAATCAGGTCTGAAACCAAGGACTATTTCTATTCATCAAATATCATTCATTATTTTCTACAAAATAAAATGCTTAGAAGTTTCAACAATAAGCCTTTGTGCTTATTATGCCATTTGGAAATTTCTATAATTGTCCTCAGTCATTGTTGTGTCCTAGTATTCATGCAAGCCCCTCTTGGGTGAGGACAGAATATTGCGATGTGCTTCAAAAAACACAGTAAACGTAACCCTATCTCACTTTGGCAGGACCTTTCAAAAGTTTGTGACCTCAATATTTTTCTTAGCACAGCGGGTAGGGCATTCACCTTACAAGCGGCCGACCCGAGTTCGATTCCTCCACCCCTCTCGGAGAGCCCGGCAAGCTACCGAGAGTATTCGATATGCCAAACACAGTAACAACAAAGTCTCCAATGGAGACGTTACTGGGCCCGCTCAAGCAAATCGACGATCATTGGGAGGGCCTTTTCTTGGAATATATTTTGAGACACTATCATTTACAAAGTTGTTTATAACTGTTTCAGGCATACAATATTCCAACACCAACTCACCACCAATGTCTCTTTCTCTCCACCAATATTCTCAGATTCCCTCCCACCTCCTGTGTATACATTTGTAGACATATTTTAAATTTATTTCATATTGCTTGGATCAATCAAACTTAAAAATGGCAAATAAAATTACAAGAAAATCAATCAATAAAAATTCCACTTGTGATGATGAATTGCTATGTGTTTTTTTAACCTTTCTTAATCTAGTTTGGTGTTATTAAAACAATGTCATCAGCAAAGCGGAGGTTGTGTAGTTGCCGACCATCTATCTTCACTCCCATTCCTTCCCATTCCAGTCATCGCATGATGTTCTCGAGGATGGCACTGAAGAGTTTCGGTGAAATGGTATCACCCTGCCGAACCCCTCTCTTGACATCAACGATCACTTCTTTGTAGAATGGTGAGATCCTGGTAGTGAATCCGCAGTACAGCTCACGGAGGATCTTGATGTATTGGGCTTGAAAGCCCTGATTGGCTAGGGCTTCAATGACCGCTTCCATCTCAACAGAATCAAAGGCCTTCTTCAAATCAATGAACATTAAACAGAGCGGCATCTTGAACTCCTGAGAAACCTCAATGAGCTTGGTTATCGTGTGGATATGGTCGATGGTGCTGAATCCTTTGCGGAACCCAGCTTGCTCACATGGTTGTCCTTCATCTAGTGTTCTGCCAATCCTATTTAGGATGACTCGAGTGAAAAACTTGTAGATGACAGACAATAGGCAGATCCGGCGATAGTTGCCAAAGTCATGGATGTCTCCCTTCTTGAACAGTAGTACGGTCCTGCTGGTTTTCCATTGGGACGGAACCTTGCATTCATACAGGTAGCGTGTGAAGAGCCAAGCCAGTGTATTGATGAGTACTGAAGGCAGGTTCTTCAGGTGTTCAGGTCTGACCTTGTCTGGGCCGGGTGCTGTTTGTTTCTTTACCGACGAAATGGCATGTCGTATTTTGGAAGGGAGAACATTGGGAACGACATATCCATCCTGCGGAATTTGGTATGTCGGCAAGTGGACATGGCTATCGAAGAGATTTGAGTAGAAGTCATGGATAATCTTCTCCATTGCCGTTCTGGAGGATGTTATAGATCCATCAGGACATCAGAGGGCAGTCATCTTGGTCTTGTAGTTGGTGAAGGACAGACGGGCGTTACGAATACTTTTCCCGGCTTCTGCTGCATCTACCAGCACTTCTGCTCTTCTCTCTCTGAGGTCTTCCTTGATCGCATCTCTGCACTGCTTTGCGAACTCAGACGTTAGCTTGCGGTTGCCTGAGCCATGCGCCAATCCACGCTGGCGAATAAGCTCAAGAGATTTCGAACACAGGCATTTTTTGTGGCTATCTCTCTCTTGGCGTTCCTCGCACATTCATGGAGGTGCTGAACCAGTCAATCGTATTGCTCGTCAATGTTGTCAACAATGGCATCTTCCCATGTTGCTGCAATAGTGCCAAAGAGCTCCCAGTTGGTGGTCGTCCTGGGAGTTCTCTTTCTAAACTTTGCAGCCTTTTCTCCCCGCTGTCTGAAGTAGAATTTTGCACGAAGGAGTTGGTGGTCCTATCCCGTTCTGAATTTTGGGACAACAGCGACATCAGTCAGGCAAAACCATCAATTGAATATGATGTGGTCTATTTCATTGTGGAATCGTCCACCGGGAGACTCCCATATCCAACGTTTAGATTCTGCCTTCTGGAACTGTGTGTTACCATGGATGGTCTTGGTCGACATGATGAACTCAGACAGTTTCTCACCCTGTTTGTTCCATTCTAGGCCGTGGGTCCCGATGTGAAGTTCTTCATCTGATCTTCTCGGTCCTATCTTGGCATTAAAATCACCCACAATGATCTTGTAGAAGGTGTGGTCTTCTTTATAGAACTTCTCCAGCTCCATGTAGAACTTCTTGATTTCTCTTCCATCATAATGAGATGTTGGTGCATAGACAACGAAGATAGAAAGTGCTGGTAGTGAGCCACACCTATTCAAATGTAAACATCCAATTTGGGTTGTTAGGCATTCAAATGAATCAATGCTCATGGCCATGTTTGTGTTGACAAGGACACGGACGCCTCTGACACCTCTTTTATTGCATGTTCCGAGGAAAAATTCTTCTCCAGTGTCGAAAACAGCATCGTGAGATTCATGCCTTCTTGTCTCGGTCAGACCAATGATGTCGTACTTGATCATTCGCGCTTGTACCATCAGGTCCTCGATGGATGCATCTGATGCTAGCATACGTGCATCGAAAGTACAGACGATCATTTTTGTCTTCCTTCGTTGTGGCAGACTAGTTCGGCCTTGAGATTTTATTGGCCTCTCCTTTCTCATCCTTCTCAGTGCTGCCATGTCGGTGAAGCCTTCAGGGTCAGGTGAATGATACCAGTTGTAGTTACCAAACATCAGCCAAGCGGTACAAATGCTGGCCGACTTTGACCGTGAGTGTGGAAAGGTAGGACTACAGCTGAGTCTTACGAAGACAATGTTTATGAGAAACAGCCTCTGTCCTGACGCCCCATTCGCTCTCAACGGAACGACCATCTCCGAACACAACAGCTATGTGTACCTAGGTCGAGAAGTCAACATGACAAATGACCTGGCACCCGAGCTGCGCAGGAGGAAGAGAGCGGCTTGGAACGCCTTCAAGAACGTTGAAGAAATAACTAAGAGGACGAAGAACCTCCGGCTCTGGGCACATCTCTTTGATTCTACTGTTCTTCCTGCATTAACATATGCCTCAGAGACCTGGGCCCTACGTAAACAGGATGAGAATGCTATTTGGGTCTCCCAAAGAGGAATTGAAAGAGCTATGCTTGGAATATCACGTTTCACTCAAATGAGAGAAAGAATCTGGAGTTCCGACATCCGTCGACGATCAAAAATCAGGGACGCTGTCTCATTTGCCAAGGTGTCAAAAATCAGATGGGCTGGTCACGTAATGAGATTTAAAGACGACCGCTGGACTAGAGCTGTTACTGACTGGATTCCACAGGATGTCAAAAGACCGCGTGGCCGCCCACCTACCAGATGGTCAGACTTCTTCATCAAGATCATGAACGATCGGTTTGAGGTTCTTCATGTTCCCAGAGTGAACAGATGCCATTGGGCTACACTAGCACGCGACAGGGACACATGGACACATTACTGGCACCCGCTCGAGCAAATCGACGACTAACGGGAAGTTAAGTGATTAAGTGATTAATCTAGTAGAGAACAACCATGCCACATGATGGGAAGCAAATCCTGTACTTTAAGAATTTCTTTTAACATTTATTGCAAAATGGGTTTCAAGGCTATGAATTCCCTAAGCTGTTGCCTGTTTATAAAGCTCTGTATAGTTCCTTCAAATCTCAATGATAATTTAGGGAAAGTATTCTTGGTGAGGTGTTCATCATTGAGGTTTATTTTTTAATACACCCTTATTCTTTTAGCTGAATCATAAAGTCATATTTGATAGATCTGTTGTACATCTAATAGGCTTTCCTTTATATATTATTTCCTTTTTTGATGTTTATGCACTCAGTACCCTTTCTCTAACTTCAGATTTTGTCATTTTGAACATGCCTTGGAGTTTTCCTCATTGAGTCCATTTTTTACTTGGACCCATCAGTTCTCTTGGATCTCACTGCCTGTAATCCTTAACTCTGGGAAGTTGCTACTGCTGATTTCTTTAACTATTGTCTCTCATCACATTTGCCTTCCAGTTCTTCAGGGACTCTGGTGATTCTTATATTGTTCTTCTTGAACTTATCCCATAGTTCTCTGGTATGCTGCTCATTTCCTTTCAGGCTATTTTCGACTTTTTGCTATTTCCTAGAAAAGTGATTTCCTGATTTCCTCCTTCTCATTTTGGAGCTTCTCACTCTTTTGATCAGCTTCTGCTATTCTGCTGTTCAGAACCTCTATTGACTTTTATTATATTACCTACCATGTTCTTCTACGCAACTGCTGCCACACTACAGGTCACTTTCCATACCGACCCATTATAAAACACTTTCTACCCATTTTTCATAATTACCATATATAATAGATGGGGTTCAGACAGTAGGCAACAAATAATAGAGAAATATATAAATATATGTCTCTTGAGAGCCCAGCAAGCTACCAATAGTATCCCGCCTGCAGGGGCAGAGCCTGGCAAGCTCCCCATGGCGTATTTGATTATGCCCAAACCAGTAACGACTACAGGTCTCATTCCCCTGACCCTGAAAGAGCCTTTGATCGTTGGGAAAAGATGAGTAAGAAGAGGCTGCTAAAATCTCAGGGCTGGGAGGAATAGAGATGTTACTGGTGCCCACTCGAGTAAATCGACGAACGGTATGAGTGACAGTGGTACAGTGATACCATGTTCTTCATCTTTGTCATTTATGTAGTAGATTTTGTACATTTCAACTCTCATATTTTCTTGTGTTTTACTAACTACCTGTACTATCATTTTTTAAAATTCATTGAACATTCTCATTATAGTATCACTAAAAAAACTGAGTATATACTAGTGTTGTTCATGGTTTAAGTGATGATGTTTTCATTCTTTGAACTCAGTAACTTTCTATGTGTTCTCCACATTGGTTTTCTAGGGTTCTTCTTGTGCTGTTTTTGTAGTTACCCCTCATATGCCTCCGTCTCTCTCGGAGAGCCTGGCAAGCTACCGAGAGTATCTCACCCGCACAGCAAAGTCTGGCAAGCTACCCATGACATATTCAATATGCCAAACACAGTAACAACAAGTCTCACAATGCAGACATTACTGGGCCCGTTCGAGCAACTCTATGAACAACGGTAGGACAGTGGTACAGTGCTATTGAGGGATTAAGCTTTGTATTTCTCTATCTTTGCCAGAATAACAGGAAGAATAACTGTGAGCTACATGCAATTTGTTGAGTATAGCTGTCATATGGTCACAAAAGTCTCACCTAGAATGGAGGAATAGCCAGCAGAAGGGCAGACAGGAACTGTTATGCAGATCCTTAATATGCTCAGATCAGGTGTGGAGGCTTTTGGGACCCAATCAGTAGGAAAGGGCTCTTCCTCCATTCTAGAATAGGCCCAGTGATATCAGCCAGAGGCAAGCCTCACCTGGGATGGTGGAGCAGCACGCAGAAAGTCATCAATACTGTTCTTATGCTCACACAATCTTTTGCTTTTTCACTATTTTTCCCATTGGAAATGAGATGCTATATGGAAAAATCCACATGGCAAGGGACCAAAACCATGCCTAAGTCAACAGCTTGTGATCAATTGACACCTTAGTCCAACCCTCTGTGAGGAAGTAAGTTCTGCCAACAACAACATGCATGATCTAGGATGAAGATTCTTTCCAGTGGATCCCTACTAAGACTATGGCTCCAGCCAATATCCTGATTACACCTAATTATATACCTTGAGATAAAGCACCCAGATACCTAGATGAACCTGAACAGATTGCTGATATATAGAAACTAAATTAATAAGAGTAATTTCCTAATCTTTTTAATTATTTCTTTTAGGGTCCACACTCAGTGGAGCCAGGGGCAAGAGCAGTCAGGAGCCATATCAGTGATATCTGGTTTTTCAGGTCACATGTTTTGGTGGTGGGACCCATTGATGAAGTGTTACTGTAATCCTATGGTGCTAAGGACCCACAAAGGTGGAGCTGTGATAAAGCTTACAACTTCATACATGCTAGTCATGTGCTCTATCACTTGAACTGTCTCATAGATCTTGGGAGCATTTGTTCCAGAGCCAAAGACAATTTACATACATGAATCTTATTTTTTTTCATTATTTTCTACTGCTATATAACAACTCATTACGAAACATAGTTAATGAACTAAATTCTATATTTTGCATTAGAATTTCTAATATGTTTAGAAATTATTGGGTTGGGTTATCTTTGGTACATGCTATATTTAACTGGAATTACTATAATTTCTGGAGAGAGAAAGAAATGAGCCATCATTAGACAGCTCTCTCTCTTCACAAAGTCTTATAACCATAAAGACTTTCCAGGTTATATCTGTATAGAGTAGCTCTCAACAAGTCAGGCCACTTAGGAACTCAAGTCCACCTCCCCCACAACAAAAAAGCCTTATAAGAGACCATAGTAACTGCTACAAGGGGTCTGATGACTTAGGAGTCACACCATACCATGTCTCCCATATTAGTCACCCAGGCCAGTCACAAAAGGTCACTGTAGTAGAAACACTATGTGAATAGTGAGTACATCTAGAAACTATCTGGGCAACTGGATCCCCTACTACTTTATATTTAGTCTCACTTTCATGTTTCAATACACCTTAAATGGAACCTTCAGAGGAGCAGGTCTCACAAAGAAAAAAGTTTACTCTCTTTCTGTTAAGTATAATAACTTAGATATGCTCTCCTGCAGCGAAACATAAAATTGAGCTAGTACCAATACTTTTACTAGTATTGTAAATAGTGCAAACCCTTAATAATAAAGTGCTAGCATATAATGAACTGCACAGAGATTTGATAATCCTACTTTTCTAATTCTGTTTCCTTCCCTAGTCCCATAGTTTTTCTAATATTCTCTGATAGAGTTTACCACAACTTATATTATATGTGCATTTATCTTATCTAATAAATTATGACAAAAAATTTAAAGAATTAAATTTAACTTTACAAATTAATTTGGTATCTGCTAGTATTTAGTATCTGATAGATAAGTCATGTGTTCACTATAATTGGTAATATTTCTCTGGTAAGAGGTATTTATGACTTGAATACATCTTCATTAATGGGTATGCACGTTAGCAAAAGTGATGGTACATTATAAATTTTTATGTCTCCATTGCCAGCCTCTGTTCTCTACAAAGTGTTCTCTAACTGAAGTCTATGATTCAAACTGAGTTAGTCTTTAAAATTCTTAAGATAGTCCTAATTTCTATGGTTGGATTCTTTCTCCTACTAGGAATAATCAGAACAAATTGAAAGAAAGGAGTAGAATAGAGGGGTTAGGAACTCTTATTCTGAGGCTTTGAACTAGTTACTACATGTAAACTTAAAAATTATTTACTATTTATTCTTTCTAAGCTTTTCTTTATCAATCAAAAAATAGAGCAAAAAATTTTTTCCTCATCAGAGAGTTGAAAAAATGCGATTATATACATATATGTATATATACATAATATACATAAAATATATATATAATTTAAGATAAAGCAAGTACATGGAAACTTTTGATTTTTATTTACATCACTACTTCTTAAATTTCTCAAACTGAAACTATTATCAGAAGACCTATGCAATTTTGACTTTTTCTTATGAAAGATATCTATTCAACCCTTAGTATTTACTTGGATTTTTTTCTTGTGTGGGTTATGTGATATCAAGTACAGGACCTGGGACCTTACATATGTGAAGCATATGTTATAGTGCTGCTAAGCTATATCCCTAGCCCATAAAATGTTTCATTTTATTAGGTATATAATATAGAATGTTTTTAGGTATTTTGCAAAAGATCTTATTAAAAATTACATGTAGTTTTATTTATAGTAACTATATAAACTAAAAGAAATAGCTGTATTATTTGTTGATATTTGATATTGGGAAAATTTTAGCAGGCAGCACTTTTAATTTTGTGACTTTACTGTTCTGTTGATAAACAGAACAAAACTTTCTTTTGTAACTAGCATCATACTCTACTCTTCTCTCCTTCCTTCCTTTCTTTGATGCCACAATTAAGTTTTGATTCCAATATTTAGTTTATTGTTTTCTCCTTTCTTGGAGATGAAAAGTTACATAAGCATCAAAAGTACATTTTACAACAAAACTTTAACCAGAGAGTTCTTTCTGGCTCAAAGCATTCTGTCAGTATTATTTACTTGTTTCTAGTTCCCTGTGTATATTTCCTTTGTTATAGAATTCTGCTGGAAAGTAAGGTAAATAGAGGACAGGATCTTGGTTTATCTTAGTTCATGGACAAAACACCATTAAAGTCCTATAACTTGCACACATAGTGTATAATACTAAGAACTCTAGTAATAAGAGTAGCAGTTAATATTTACCCAGCTTCTCATATATTCTAAATATTTCACCTGAGCTAAGTCATGAAACCTACATGTAATTATTCATGTAATTAGTTCCGATGAACCAGGAAGTACTGAGGCATGAATAAGCTAATCGCCTCATGAGTAAGCTAAACATCTCAATCAGTGAGTAAGTCATCTAATGCATACAAAAGCTGTCATCCAAACTCAGAAAATTTGGGTTCGCCAGAGAGAACATGCATCCTTTGTTGAATATTAAGCCTCACAGGTACTTGCTAATAAAGGGTGAAAGCTGAGACTGATCTGTCTTAATGTATCCAGTATTGTTCAAAATTACTTAGCTAAGAAAAGTCCCTGCTATCTAAACCGTTACTGAGTTAGACAGAAGTAAATTGAAGATCTATTTCCAGAAATAATAGGAGTAAAACTTTGAGGCTATAGGATAATATTAGTACATCAATAGTGTGAAAGCAAGAATATAAAATCTTGATATAGTCAGTTATAGCTTCCTTCCTCATCTGGATTTAAAGGTCTCTCACTTTATACTGAGAAGGAAGGAACCATACTTCTATATACTGAGTCTTCATGTTAATCTAGGATTTGTCATCTACTAAATGAGAATGTGTGTCACCACATATAATTTATGCCACTTTTCTCTTTCAGTTGGTAGTGTATGAACCAATATACCTTCATTATAATACTAAGAAGTATGATATTAGAAAATGTATTGAAGTAAGTTTAAGTAAGGTCCTCCCGTTGATCATCAATTTGTTCAAGCGGGCCCAGTAACGTCTCCATTGGAGACTTTGTTGTTACTGTGTCTGGCATATCGAATACTCTCGGTAGCTTGCCGGGCTCTCCGAGAGGGGTGGAGGAATCGAACTCAGGTCGGCCATGTTGGCTGCGTGCAAGGCAGACTCCCTACCTGCTGTGCTAATTTCCTGCAAAGTACAGAGCCATGTTGCATTCTTTTCAAGATTTGCAATAGGATTTACAATCTTTAAATAGAATACCCGACAATATAAACATTGCCAATTAACTGATGTGAAAAAAAAATGTCCTGATGACTGAACAGTGTTCATTCACTGGTAATCTGTTAATGAGGAAAAAATATCAGCAAATCAACACGGAATTCTCAAATGCAAATTGGAGCCAGTTTTCCCAGCAGTACAATAGAGAACCAGGTACAAGGCATTCCCTCTAAGCTTTGAGTTTGCTTAGAGAAATGAGAAATAAAAACAAGGATAAACACAAGATAGTAATAAGAGGTATCATAGGAAGCCTTGATGGAGAAAAAGTCATAATATATTTCAGTTCAAAGTGAGAAGACATAAAAGCTATATAACTGTTCTGGGCAATAACAATTCATACATATATTATTACCTGAATATGTAAGTTTCAAAAGAAGTTTGAAGTTGAGTATTTTAAAATTTTGCATTTGTTATTAATAAAACAGTGGCTAAAACAATAATATCTTGTGATATATGTATTGCAAAAAACGAGAAATGTTAATAAGCAAAGAAAACAACAGCTAGAAATATAAAAGAATATTTTGTTGTTCTTACTCCACAATAAAATTGTTTTTCTAAAAGAAGGAACCTGTGATTTCCCTCTGTGACACAGATGGGTATGATACCTAGTAAATTATTTGTGATGATTTGTTTAATGACAATCTTGTCCTTCTAGCAAAAGAATCTTATCCCTATCATATCACACCACAGAGACTGGCACACATTCAAAAGAACAAAAGCAACCAGGAATGGTGTGGATGTGGGGAAAAGGGCATGCTCATTCACTATTGGTGGTAATGTCCTCTAGTCCAGCCTTTCTGGAAAATAATATGGACAATTCTTTAAAAATTAGGAATAGAGCTTCCATATGATCCTGCCATTCCACTTCTGGGAATATATCTCGAGGATGCAAAAAAGCACAGTAGAAATGACATCTGTACCTATGTGTTCATTGCAGCACTGTTCACAATAGTCAAAATTTGGAGACAACCCAAGTGCCCTAGAACAGAGGACTGTTTAAAAAATAAAAAAAAGAAAAAAAAAGAAAAAAAAAGTCGGTTATCTTGTAAAAAAAAATAATAAAGTGAGTATGAATTTACAAAAAAAAAATCTTTGGTACATCTACACAGTGAAATACTATGCTGCTGTTAGGAAAGATGAAGTCACAAATTTTGCTTACAAATGGATAAACATTGAGATTATCATGCTAAGTGAAATGAGTCAGAAAAAGAGGGACAGACACAGAAACACTGCAATCACTTGTGGTGTATAAAACAACATAACATGAGGCTGACACCTAAGGATAGTAGATACATGGGACGGATATATTGCTCCATACGTGGAAGCCTGACCCATGAGCAGAGGCAAGAAGATAGCTGGAATAGAGAAGGGATCACTAAGAAAATGATGGCTGGAGGAATCTGTCGGGATGGGAGATATGTGCTGAAAGTAGATAATAGACCAAACATGATAACCTCTCAGTATCTGTATTGCAAATCATAATGCTCAAAAGTAGAGAGAATATGGGGATTATTATCTGTCATGGAGGCAGGGGGAGGGTAGGAAGGGGGGTTTTACTGGGAATATTGGTGGTGGGGAATGTGCACTGGTGGAGGGATGGGTGTTTGATCATTGTGTAATTGTAACCCAAACATGAAAGCTTGTAACTCTCTCATGGTGATTGAATAAAATTTAAAAATAAAATAAAATAAATATTGATGTAATTAATAAAAAAAATTGTATCTCTTTTATTTTTGCCACTTGTCTCCAAGGTCTATTATGGCATCTAAGGCAGAAAAACTACAAAGTAAGTAATTGTTGAACAAATGAATACATAGATACTGGATAAAAATGTTTGTAAATAACTTAGCTACTTAATTTATATTATTAACAACTATACAGTGAAAATTACCAAACTGCATGCAGAAAGAACTCTTTGACTGTATAATGTGCAATTATATGCGTTCATATTAAGCACAGATTCCAAGTAAACTCACACATGGATAAATCCACCATTCTCCATTTGTGGCTCAACCATGATTTGCCTAGCCGACAAGATAGTGACATTTTCCTGAACTCCAGAATTACACTGAGGGAACCTGTTAAATGGTGTGTTGTACAAATGTCAAACACCCCAAATAGTCAGCATTCCCCTGTCATTTCATAAACAAACTTCAAAAGTCAATTGGTTTCATTGAACTGTCAAAGTAGGTCAGATTGGAAGGATGGAGAGTACATAAAAATAGCCCAATATCTGTCAGTTTTGGGAACTAGTCATTAGATTTCAATTTGACAATAATTAATATTTTATTAAAATCCTTACAAAATAAATTGCCTTCATTTAAATCAGAGAACCAAAGTCACGCAAAAGAAATTAGGACAGAGAATATTTGATCAAAGCTATATTTACCTTAAATTACAAATTTGAACAAACCTACATGTGTTACATTATTTTTATGCTTAGAGAAGATGAGTGGTAATTTAGTTTAGAAACAATATACTTAGAAATTACAGCCTTGGAAACTTAAAATAACATGCCTTAATTTATCTGTGTAAGGTCAGAATCATGATTTTTCTCAAAGGTTTTTATCAACAATGAAAGAAACAAATGGAGTGTTTATCCCATCTGCACATCAGCATCAGAATTAGCTGCATCCTTAAAAGAAATGTGTGTCTCAAAAAAAAAAAATACAGGAGTAGATACATATGAATATTTGCTAGAATGACTAAAATTTTAATTTCTGAGAATAATTTATTCAAGCATTTCCCCAAAGTTTTGCTAATTTTGAATTGGCATTTTCTTCACAGTGATATGTATAGAAATTACATAATGGACTTAGCTATATAAATGCGTAATAACATATTTATAAAGGCAAAAAAAAGGTAAAGGCCCTCCCGTTGATCGTCGATTTGCTTGAGCGGGCCCAGTAACGTCTCCATTGGAGACTTTGTTGTTACTGTGTTTGGCATATCGAATACTCTCGGTAGCTTGCTGGGCATTCCGAGAGGGGCGGAGGAATCGAACTCGGGTCGGCCATGTTGGCCGCTTGTGAGGCGAACACCCTACCGCTGTGCTATTTTTTAAATTTTTATTAGTGAAACACCATGAGGTACAGTTGTAGACTTACAAATGTTTGTGCTTGGGTTTCAATTATACAATGATTGAGTACCCATCCCTCCACCAGTGCCCATTCCCCACCTCCAATGCTCCCAGCATCTTTCCCACCCCCCACCCCATTCCACCCCACCCCACCCCTTTTTATAAGAAATTTTAAGAAAAAATTATATACACCAGGCACAATATCTCATTTTTACCTCATAACAACCTCATTTTAAAAACAGTGCTACTGGTATGCCTATTTCATAAATAAGGGCACAAATGCTTTGAATAACTAAGCAAATTGCCTACTTATTCAGTTAAAAAGTGAAAAAGCCAAGATTTAAACAAAATCCTTATATTCAAAATATCAGCTTCTTTGACCTCCAACTTTCAAATTAAAATCAGTAAGTGATTTTAGAAGCACACTCCCTTGATATAGTGTTCTTGTGGGATCAATGTGAGGGACATGGTACAGAGTAGGAGAGTTCTTATTTTAAAAGAGATTCATGAGCTCCACCCAGACCCACTGATAGCCATTATCCAGACTCAACCCAAACTTGACAAAGTAAAATGAAGTGCTGCACTCTGAAAGCAAGTCAAAAGAAGGAAAATTGTATTTTTGATTGAATATTACTGATATTTCAGATCAGATATGAAAGACAAATCTATTATGAGTTTATGGCAGCCTAAGACTATAAGTTTGAAGGTGGATCTCTGTCATTTCAAATATTACTCTGGCATAGAAACAAAGTTTAACATAGAAAGTTCTGTATTCCTGAAAAGATGAAAATGAGTTCCTAGGGTTTGGAAAGACAGACTGGGTCTCCAAAGCCCCGCTAGGACTAACTACCAAGTGCGGAGCCAGGAGTAACCCCTGAGTATATCCCCCAAAACAAAAGTAAATAAATTCCTAAGATACCAATTTGATATCTTACTGGGTGATACAGTCACGGTCCTCCCATTGTTCATCGATTTGCTCAAGTGGGCCCAGTAACATCTCCATCATGAGACTTGTTGTTACTGTGTTTGGCATATCGAATACATCACGGGGAGCTTGCCAGGCTCTGCCGTGTGGGCGAGATACTCTCGGTAGCTTGCCAGGCTCTCCAAGAGGGGCGAAGGAATCGAACTCTGGTCGGCCATGTTGGCTGCGCGCAAGGCAAATGCCCTACCGCTATACTATCGCTCCAGCCACACAATATTTAAACCTTTTTGGAGGCTTGGGAGTGTTGGGTTTCACTTAGATGTACTCAAGGCTTTCTTCTGGCTCTGTGTTCAGGGATCAATATATGGGGCTCTTGGAGGACCATATACAGTGCCGAGGACTGAACCGGTATCCACATGCAAGGTAAGTATACTTGAACTATTGCTCTAGCCTGATTAAGCCTCTTTAAGGCTCAGTTTGCTCATGTACAACATGGATGGACCTAGAGGGTATTATATCTAGTGAAATAACTCAGAACAAGACCAAAACCACATAATTTTACTTACTGTTATTTATATAGAATGAACTATGTCTTTAAAAAATGAACTTTTAAAAAGAGGCATTGAGTGGCAATCATGTTTGGTCTACTTTTAGCTTGCTTCTTCCATCCTGGGAGGATCCTCCCAACACCCTTTATTTGGTGCTCCCTTCTCTATCTGAGCTCCCGTTTCCCCTAGCATGTGTGGCTGGCCTCCAAGCCATGGAGCAAAATTCCTGTACCTCATGGTGTCTCACTATTAAAAAATAAATTAATTTTTTTAAAAGTTAAAAAAAATAAGAGAACATGGTGTCAACTTGAAAAAAAAAAGAACTTTTAGACTCTGAAACCAAATTAGTGACATGCAGAAGGGAAAGAGAAAAGCAGAGTTGATTAAATCAGGCAAAAATGATCATCTGTATGGTAGCACTGTAGTACTGTTCTCTCATTATTCATCAATTTGCTCAAGCGGGCACCAGTAACGTCTCCATTGTAAGACTTGTTGTTACTGTTTTGGGCATATCAAATACACCACAGGGAGCTTGCCAGGCTCTGCTGTGTGGGCGGGATACTCTCCGTAGCTTGCCAGGCTCTCCGAGAGGGATGGAGGAATTGAACCCAGGTATGGTAAAAGATAAAATCTTAATTTAGAAGTAAACAATGTAGTAGACATAAATAGTAGATAGAGAAATTTATTTATAGTGATACACTTTAGCACTGTCCTCCCGTTGTTCATCGATTTTCTTGAGTGGGCAGCAGTAGTATCTCAAAACAAATTGTGAGACTTGTTACTGTTTTTGGCATATCAAACACGACATGGGTAGCTTGCCAGGCTTTGCCATGTGGGCGAGATACTCTTGGTAGCTTGCCGAGCTCTCCGAGAGGGGTGGAGGAATCAAACCTGGGTTGACCACATGCAAGGCAAATGCCCTACCCACTGGGCTATTGCCCCAACCCATAATGGTACACACAAACAATATTAACAAGTAATATTACTTCAATAAAAATTAAAATAGGAGATAACTTTTATAAAGTAGTAATGATCTGTAACAAAGTTTATTGTTGATGGATTGGCATACAATAGGCACTTGGCTAGAAACATCTTTTCTCTTAAAATAGTTTAATACTCCTGTGTGAATAGCTCCAAATTCTCAGTCTATTTCTCAGTGCTCTGTCTTATTTAAACTACATAGGAGGCTAAAAGACTGGTTCTATAGTTCTATTACTACTGTAAAACCATCTTACACAATGAAAAATGAAAGAAAACCATGAGATTGTTTTATAGGTCCCCTGGAATATAAATGTGTTCATTTTCTTACAAATCTAGTGCTCTTCACAAACACTGACCAACTAAGGTCATCCCGCCCAGATTTCTAAAAATGGCATAAAAACGTTTTCAAGTTAACTGTATTGAGTCAGCCACATGACCTTGGAGCTAAAGCAACAGAACTTTCTAGAAGAAATTCAGCAATATTATTTTCAGTTCAGTTGGGTGGAGGATACTAGTAAGAACTGCATCATGAGTTCAATCCCTGTGTGAGCCTGTTATGTTTACTTTCTTGTAAGATCTCCTAGCCAGTATGACTTAGCTCATGGGAGAGATATAGAACAGAGGCCAAGGACTCAGTAGATGTACTTATTTATTCTTTAAAAATTTCCATGAATTAACTAGAAGTGCCCTCCCGTTGATCGTTGATTTGCTCGAGCGGGCCCAGTAACGTCCCCATTGGAGACTTTGTTGTTACTGTGTCTGGCATGTCGAATACTCTCGGTAGCTTGCCGGGCTCTCCAAGAGGGGCGGAGGAATCGAACTCAGGTCGGCCATATTGGCTGCGTGCAAGGCAAACGCCCTACCGCTGTGCTATCACCCCATCTGGAGCGATAGCACAGCGGTAGGGCCTTCGCCTTACAAGCGGCCAACATGGCCGACCCGAGTTCGATTCCTCCACCCCTCTCGGAGAGCCCGGCAAGCTACCGAGAGTATTCGACATGCCAGACACAGTAACAACAAAGTCTCCAATGGAGACGTTACTGGGCCCGCTCGAGCAAATCGACGATCAACGGGAGGGCCTTTACCTTTTACCTTTTAACTAGAAGTGCAAGCATTGCTGTCATTTTCCCTTGGAAGAGACACCGATTCTTCTTTTTTAACTCCCCAAACATCTACAGAACCTATTTTCATTGCAAACAAAAGTTGAAGTAAAAGTACTGTATCAAATCAATGACCGGAAAGTGGGCAGAAGAGAAATACATATATATGATTTGAAGCTTAAGAACACATGGAAATCATAGTATTTGTATTTTCAAAGAGATATGCTTCTGGTGATCTTCAAAAAGGGAAGAGAGAAGGTTGGGAAAAATAGGTAAAGGCATTTACATTTATTAAGCACTGTGAGAACTATTTTATAGAACCTTCACATGTATCTGTCCATGAAATATTTCTAGGTATCATGCCCCATGATAATAAGCACTGGGAAGCAGAAAAACATGGCAGACGATTTTTCTTGTTTATAGAACTTACTTGCTGGCACGGAAAAGAAATTCTGAACAATTAAAAGTGTGATGTTTGTTATTTAGACAAGAACAAAGAGCATTATAGAAGCATATGACAAGAGATAGTGCTAGTTAAGGTTTCTGAGTGTAAACTAGAAATCATTTTGACCAAATATAAACTGGAATTTTTATGAAAAATAGTAATCTGACAAAACTCAGAATATCTCACTTTAAATACCTCTAACATTTTGGCAAGCAGAGAAAAACTTTTTTTAAAAAGAAAGAATAATGTTTCCAAGCCAAAATTAAATATTTCCTCTCTTATGCCTCCTTAATCCAAATGGCCTTTTTGAAGATCATATGAATGCATCTTTATATTGTCAAATTCCTTAAAAACTAAAACTTGCTTTTACTACTTTTAAAAAAAGAATTTCAGCTTATTTTCTATCTTCCATATACAAATTTTACAACTTAAAGAGAGTTACAATTTTATTTTATATCTTCTATATGTAAATTTAGACAAAAATTCTTTAAAATAGGAGACAGGTTTGCTTATTAAATTATAAATGACACTCACTTCACTCATATAAATGATAATATCTAAGATTTCAAAAATGAAAGCTGACTGAACAATCAAAAGTCATTCGCAGAATAATTGGACCTTGCACTAACTCTTAGAGATGGATCATAAATCACGTCAGTTTCTTTTTCCCCCCAATTTGTGCACAGTATTAAATAATGGAGTATAATTTGAGTTCTCATTATCAAAAAAGGTATCAAGGTCACCTACAGAATCCAACTCATAGCTATTAATCACATTCTGAGAATATACCATAGTATAAAGGCCTTGAGTCAACTATGTTCAAATCATGTTTCCTTATAATGTTCAATGTTTTTTAAGAGAAATTTCCCATTCTACATATATTCTGTATTCACTTGCATTCACATGTTATCCCTAGAAATGGTATGCTATTTAATTATTGAATGATTTTGTATATATATATATATACACACACATATATATTGCTTTTTGGGTCACACCCAGCAATGCACAAGGGTTATTCCTAGCTCTGAGCTCAGGAATTACTCCTGGCGGTGCTCAGGGAACCATATTGGATGCTGGGAATCGAACCCGGTTCCGCTGCGTGCAAGGAAAATGCCCTACCCACTATGCTATCCCTCCAATCCCTTTTGTATATTTCATCTATAGCTTTTGGCTTGTTTTTAACAAACATTTGTTGAGGAGATGCCATATTATGGGCACTGATTAGACATAGTGGGGTATTAATAGTGAAAAAAAAATGTAGAAATTAGTGATCTCCCAGGATTATAAATTTTAGATCTTGAGGATATTCCTTCAAATTATTTTCTGTATATTAAAATCGATGTCTGTGTATGTCCACAAGAGCTGGAAATGCAAAGATGAAGCTGAGTTTCCCCAGCAGGTAAATGAATATATCAGGATGTTCCACAATATAGCCAAAGAAAAACCTAGAATGAGACATTTCACATTTCATTTCATACATATTTTTGTTTTCTATTTTATTTTGTTTGAAGTTGTTTCAATAGTTAACATTTATAGTATTAATGTATAAAATTAATGTACACAATGTGCTCATGAACTTCCACCAGTGTCCCTATGTCATCTCCGCTGGGATCTCCTTTGCCTGCCTGTCCCCACCCCCCAGTTCAATGATACATTTTATAATACAAAAAAAGAGTTCTCCATTATTTGGTACTGTTTATTTCCTTATTTAGTTTCTGTTTATTCCACAGATAAGTGAGTTTAACTACTGTTTATTCTTTTCCCTCTACATATTCACTTAAAATAACATCATTCCATCCATCCATCATGTTATGAAAACTTCATGATTTCATCAATTCTAACAGGATACACACACACACATACACATCCATACATATATGTATATATATACACACATATATATGTAAATGGGCTGGAACGATAGCACAACGGGTAGGGTGTTTGCCTTGCATGCGGTCAACCCGGGTTCAATTCCTCAGAGAGCCTGGTAAGCTACTGAGAATATCTCACCCACACAGTAAAGCCTGGCAAGCTATCTGTGTTGTATTCAATATGCCAAAAACAGTAACAACAACTCTCAGAATTTGTTGTGAGATGTTACTGCTGCCTGCTTGAGCAAATGGATGAACAATGGGAGGACAGTACTACAGTGCTACAGTGCTACATATATGCAAATATTTGTGTATATTTATGCATATATATATTCACACACAAACACATATATTTCACATTTAAAGCAAAGACATTCCATATCTTGCATGCTTCTATTTTAGATCTTGTTGAATTCCTAAATCCAAAATTATTTTTAATTTGCTACTATGATCTGGTAGAAATTGAACATTATGTTTTGGGATGAAATGTAACTTAGACATCTAATCAGATGATTTACAGATAATAAGGTTTTGGAGTCTCAGAGACAGAAAAGGGTTGCCTGCCTTGCATGCAAGAGTTCCAATCCTCAGAACCACATAAGGTCACCTGAGAACTGCCAGTAATGATCTCTAAACACAGACACAGAGCACTGCTGAGCACTGGTAGGTGTGACCCCACAATTTAAATGAAAAAAAGATAAAGGAAATATGATCTTTATAGGAGAGGTAGAAAGAAAAATTAACACTCATGACCTTGTGATGAAAAGAAAAATAAGGGTACTATACTATCCTTGCTTTCTCCAACATGGATTATTTACCTGAAACACAAACATTTGGGATAAATATAAGTATTTCAAGAGTATATGAAGCTGGAGAGTTTCCAAGCAGCTCTGTCTCCAGAATTCTCATTGGTAACCAAAATGCTATAGGAGTCCAGCTCAAACGTTGACTTAGGCTCCATAGTGCAACTACATTTTCCAAAGATATATTAAGTACTACTAGATACATCAGATCATAAAAATCATATTGTGCCATAAAAGAACTGTTTTTTACTTCAGGCTGGATAAGCTACAACTTATGATAGAACTTTCTCCTAATGAGGCACTTGCTGTAACTATCACACGTCCCTGCTTTTACAGGGGAAGGAATGAGCACTTTATCATCTTTATAGAACAATTTCATGTGTCAGATTTCTGTTGTAGTTTTAAGTTTAAATACTTCCTAAATGTGAATGGCAAAATGATGTCCTCCATATTTGTCATAATATTAGAATATTTTGAAATATTTTACTTAAAAATATCAGGTCTTTTGCAGATGCAGTTTTGTCCCAGGAAGCACATATATGTCTATATCCTACAGTAAATGGTACAGGGAATCCAGCATAATGCTTCAGTCCAGAATCTCTGTATTTAGCCTTCCGAATGTAGAAACAGTCTCCAGAAATTTTTCCACTATGGCAACAGTTTGGATATATGATTTTGGAAATTGTTTCTATTTGAAAGTCTCAAAATTTAGTCTCCTTATCCTTCTTGGAACCAAGAAATACCATTTCTCTCAGTAAATAAATTTCATGTTTAAACAAGTTGACCTTGCTAGTAATTATAGGAATGATCCTCTATTGAAATAAACATCAATTATAACCATTACTTATTAGTATTTGGCATGAATTATATCATTTAACTGTCAAAACTTAAAGATAAAAACTGTGGTTATTTTAAGATAAAGAAAATAAACAAAGTGGAAATAAGTAACTTGTCCAATGCTGTAAAGTTATCAAAAGGAAAAATCAAGGTTGCAACCTTGCCAGGGATGTAGCTCAAAGGACAAGAGTACATGCTTTGCATACAGACACCTCAAATTTAATCTCAGGCACTACAGAGTCGCTCAAACACCATGAAGAAGGACCCCTGCTGTGGGGCCATATCCTAACTTCCCCAGGAAAAGAATGTAACACAGATTTAATCAACATTAATGCCTATAGTCTAACTTTGTTTTAGAAAACTTACTAATTTAAGGTCTTTGACTTTTATATTTCAGTTGAACTGTACTTTAAATACTTTAGAAAAGCACTGTAAGAATTTAAATTCATACTGCAAAACCTTAAATCGGAAGAGCTGCTTTTTTGGTCTGGCTCTTCTTCATCACTTGAACTTCATTCAGTGGCCCAACTTCCTGGGTCTGAGATTTCCTCTCTGTACAATGAGGAGTTCAGGCTGGAGCAATAGCACAGCAGGTAGGACGTTTGCCTTTATGTGGCCGACCCAGGTTCGATTCCTCTGTCCCTCTTGGAGAGCCCGGCAAGCTACTGAGAGTAGTACTGAGAGTATCCCACCTGTACGGCAGAGCCTGGCAAGCGCCCTGTGACATATTTGATATGCCAAAAACAGTAGCAACAAGTCCACAATGGGGATGTTACTGGAGCCCACTCAAGCAAATAAATGAACAATGAGAGGAAAGTGTTATAGTGCTACAATGAGGAGTTAGATCAACTGAGGGTTAAGATGCTCTAGAGCCTTGCCATTCCACAGTTCAAGCTCTCTAATTAGAAGTTTCATTCCTATTTGCCTTATTAGAAAGAATCTACATGAAAAGCTATTAACAATCCAAAGTTTTGAAGCTGTCCTTATATCCTCCCAAACCCTTCCTTTTAATGCCTGGCTAGAGTCATGTTTTTATTAAAAGTCTACAGAACTTTTTAATGTGCAACCTAGATAATCCAAGGTTATGCTTCAGAAGTTTTTTGTAAGTCCTGGTTAAAATCAATAGTACATAGCCGATATTCAAGGACACACACACACACACACACACACACACACACACACACACAAATACAAAAGGACAAGTCACTTTAGGATAAAATTTGGTTCTTTGATTTTGAAATAGAAATACTTAAAGGTTAAAATCTTCTTTAAATGATCACAAAAAGTCAAGGAATGCCATGGGGGTGGTTTGAAGCTTAATGAGATTAAAAACCTATCTTTGTTGGGTCATCATACCCATAATGAAGCATACCAGTCATCACACCAGTTCATTTAACACTACGGCTGCTGTATCAACTCTAAAATTACTGTTAATTTCATTACTCAAAATTAATTTTTAGTATCCATTTTAGACTAATAACATCGGGATAATGTGTAATTATATTATGGTATTTAAAGATGACATAATTGGTAATAAAAATAGTAAGTAACTATACAACTTATTTACTTTTCTGGGCATTGGTACCGGAGATCTATAAGTATTATCACTTTAGAAACATTTTTGCCTTGTTAAGTAGCCTTTATTATTATGATCTACCATATATGTAGAGAAACTGAGACTTGAACAAGGGGAAAGTTTTTCAATTCACATAAATTATATTATACATCCCTCTGATTTAAAATTCTACACTACTGATTTCATCATTATTGAGACAATAATTATCACTGAGAATCAGCCTATCTAAAATATACATAAAGACAAAATCTAGTTTAAAAATTGTATTAGAATCACAAAATTCAATTTCTCTTCACTACTGAAGAAAGTTTTTACTTTTTTTTAAACCTGAAAAACATTCTCTTAGACTGTTTTAATAATGGGGACATGTGATCTACAAAAGTTTACTAGGTAATAGCAATAATGGCAAGACCAAAGAGCATCTGAGGACAGAACAGTCATCTAATTTCAGGTCCTATCTCAGACACACAGTCTGAGGACCCAAACAAGGTCATTTATGCATTCAGTGAACATAGCAAATGATGAAAGAATTTATGAAATCATTTATTAGTCACAACAAAAAAATCTAGAAATGAGTACTTATAGAATTTCAGAGTGTTTCAGCATAAGATCAAATTAGCTTTGTGAGTTCAACATTGTTTTTAAAGATAATGAAGCATTCCAATACAAAATATCTGAAAATAGAAGCTAAATTAAAGAGTTGAAAAAGAAATAGACATACTACACAGCTATTTGGAGAAAAATTTACAAAGACAATTTCAATATCTAATAAATTAGATGGGCCCAGATTTGGAAACACATAGCTAGTAGAAAAGGACAAATAATCTAGTTATACAAATTCCTAAATACCTATTTATATCTTATTCTATAAAAATGCATCTTTTAATAAAAATTGTCTTACTGAATAAGTCTACCTCGGTTGGGGCTGAGGGAGTTATGATGGGTACAGACCGATACTAAAGAGTTTATTGACAATTTCTTCCATGTTATAAGTTTAATCATTCCTATTGTTGTGTGGCAAGCATTACATATATTATGAGTTACACAAATATAATATTGAGCATAATTGTACTCAGGAAACTTATAGTCAGAAGAACAAAGGAAAAGATCAATGATAGCAGATGCAAGGAGACATAATCATAATTACCAGCTTAGTGGTAGATGTTCAGAAGAAATTAACATTGTATGGAGCTAAAGACGTGATGAAAGTGATTTTAGAGCACAGAAGAGTATTTCTGGAAGGAGGAGCAACATCTGAAAAGGTCCAGAATCTGCTGAAAGCAGAATAAATTCTACAAAGTATCAAAAGTGTAATAGGCTTCCAATATGATTCAGGAAGAGTAGGATAACATTGGTTTGCCCTTCCTCCCTGGCTGCTGGGAGCTTGTATTTGTTGACTGACCCTCAACCTGTCAATTACCTTCTTCTCCTGATCAGACTTTGACTTGTAAATATTGTTCTTCTCTTCTCCTTACTGTCCTTTGCATGGTTAGTTATTTCAGAGCAATTGCTTTTTATATGGATACAAGAAGATAGTTAAAAAGACAAACCTGTGGCTTGGAAGTTGACTGACTCCAGATAATATTATCTCCTGGATATCTGCTCTCTTGACTTAAGCCTCAGTTGGCCTTACTTCCTAGATCCCCAAAAGCAGAGTCCCTATGAAGGACAGGATGGACCCAGGACAAGTATTGAGCTATGAGCTACCCTGGCATTGAAATGGGCCAGGCCAAAGTGCCTAATTCTTAACTATAAGTTAAGAGCTTGGTCATGGATAAATTTCGTCATGATCCAAGAAGTAATAACTAGATTTGGACCCTGCTGAGGTCAAGAATGATTAATTCTGCCTGAGCTCTCTAGTCTGAGTCTGTAGCGAGATGTCCCCAGGAGAGTCACCCTATAAGTCTAAGAGTGTCTATTACTGTGTTCATACAGAATGGTACATATTAGGAAGCAGGATTAAAAATATTAATTAAGTTGCTGGTCTAAGGAGAGGAGAAACACACCTTAAGGGCTGTTTTGCCCTTGCAGGCTGCAGGTGGTCAGGAAGACTGGAAAAACATGTTGATCATGCTTCCCATGGGGAGGCATGGTTGGGGAGGCATGGTGAGGGAGAAGAAAAGGATCAGTGGTGGGGAGATAAGGGAAGAAAAAAGAGCGAGACACAGAGAGAGACAGAAGAAGGAGTAGATTGAGTGAGACAAAGAGTTCAAGAAAGATTGAGGAAGAGACAGAGACAGAGAGAAGAAGAGACACAGTTAGAGGAGAAGTTTGCGAGTTAGAGAGAAGAAGGCTGAGAGATGAGAGTAAGAGTGATTGGGGAGATTGGAGAGGAGTCACAGAGAGAGTTGTAGAGTGAGTTAGAGAGATGGTTGGGTAGAGCTGGGAGAGACAAGAGATTGAATAAAGGGCAACTAATCAACAACCAGCTTGACCAGTTCTTCCTTTGTCCCTCCAACTCAACAGCAATCCTGGGTGGGGAAGTGGTTTGAGAGCACTGAACAGGGGTGGCTAGAGAGAGTAGCCAGAGAACCGTCAAACATCCTTTGATGTGTAATCCCCCAGTGAAGGAGTTTACACAGTTCTCCGACAGAGCGGGGTTGTCACAACAAAGGAAACAGAAAAACTATAAGGATAAACACATTCATGAAAGGAATCACAAGAGAGTCTTATAGTGTTATATCAAATTTGTACCTTTTCTTGAGACTGATAGTCAATGGAGAATGCCAACAGAGTAAATGACATAATCTTCATATTTGCATTTTAGAAAGAAAAGAAAGATTTATTTTTATACCTTGATAGTTTACATGGCATATGCCATTTCCCCGGGAAAAACTGATAAGTATCATTGGTCACTCAGAATAAGCTAATGAAAATTATATTATAAATTCATGAAGTTGACACAATTATCCCAAGGTGGTACTATCCCAGATAGAACCAGCTTGGTGTTCTCATTCTTTGATAAATAAATTATGCAGACAATACTAGTAACATGGTAGTCCCAAGCACCCTGTTTTAAATTAGACCCCTCCTTCATTTAGTTAATTCTTTCACACTGGCAACTAAATAATGCAGCTGTTGCTTATAATTAAAAACAGGTTGAAAACAGAAAAGGTCAAAAGACAATATTAGCTTTTATGGGCCAAACTGTTTTATAGCTTTACACTTTTAAAATGGATTCCCAAATGATAACACCTACTCTGCTTTGTAATGTAATGTACTAATAGAAACTTTATGTGCATTTTCTCATTTAACTTTATAATTCTTTGAAGTTGGTACATATTATTTCAATTTTATTAGGTAAGAAAACTTAGATGTAATAACACTAAATAAACAACTCACTGAAGAACAAACGGTTCTGTTCAATCAAACAGTACTGTTTCATGTAGCAAAGCTTGTCTGTAAATTCAGATATGTACTATTTCAAAGTTTAGGCTTTTAAATATTAATTTAAGTTTGGGCAGGAACTATACTTGGTGATGCTCAGAGTTTACTCCTGGCTCTGTGCTCAAGGATCACTTCTGGTGGTGCTCAAGAGACTGTTAGGTTCTGGGGTTCAAATCTAGTTTAGCCACATGCAAGGGATGCTTGTGCTTTCAATCATTATCAAACTCTGTTTATGCATAGAGAAGTGTGATAAATGTCTCAAAACTAACTATTCTGTCTTAGGATAGAGGAAACTAGCAGAAGTTTATCAATTTTAATTTTAACCATACTAAAATTCAAATGTAAATGTGCTCTAGGAGTTCACATGGACAACTCTATTAAAAATGATAAATACATGCAGTTTCTAATAATATCTTCATTTCCCTTGTGAGCAGTCAATGACTTGGAAACTAAGACTTAGCTGGGGATTACGAGTGCCAAGATTAAATTAATATATTTTCTCTCTGGGGATGGGAGATTATTAGCCTGTATCTTTAAAAGAAGAAAGAAGTGCTGGGGGGCAGTTAAAATAGAAAATGTTTAATAAAAAGAGGGAGTGAACATAAAAACAAAATTTGAGTATAAATTAAAGGTTAAAAAAGTTCTCTCAGAAAAACTGATCAACCTCTGTAGTTGGGAGTGTAAAGAGAGACAAAGATTGTTTGATATTAATCCTAAGTGTTTTATACTTAATCTGTGAATCCCCTTCTCCCCTCCCTCCCCCCAGAAGCTTACAGTGGTCTTATGAGCACACCTAATCACCCAAATATATCTTTTTTTTAGTTTTTTTTCATTAACCCATTTGCCTTTTATTTATTTTTTTTAAATTTTTATTAGTGAAACACCATGAGGTACAGTTGTAGACTTACAAATTTTTGTGCTTGGGTTTCAGTTATACAATGATTGAGTACCCATCCCTCCACCAGTGCCCATTCCCCACCTCCAATGCTTCCAGCATCCCTCCCCCCCCTCACCCCCCCCATCCCAAATATATGTTTAACCTTTTCTTTTTTGCTTTACCTCTTCTTCTGTCAGCTATAATTTCCCCAAGTCAGGCTTGTTTACTTATAAAGTCAAATCTTCTGAGGACTCTTGACTTTGTATTTGTCATGAATTACTTGCTTTCCTTTCTCCTATAACCCTTCCATATTTTGCTATAGAGTGATGTTCTTTGCTTAAACACAGAAAGATCATTAATGCTGTGCTCCAAATATTATATTTGAGAGTTAATTGACTTTGTAATACATTTACTTTGGGACATCCATTTGAGTCTACCCCTCGCCTAGAATTCCTCATGGGGGTCCTTCGGAGGAGGGTGGGTTGAGTTTCCCTCTCCGCCCTGAGCAGAGCCCCAGCAGCTGAAGTCCTCCAGGACCCAGCCACAGTCAAGCTGAAACCACTCTCCATATGCTAGGACATGCTTCAGGCATGAAGGAACCGGCAGAGGAACCCAGATGTGCAGGATCTGGGGCTGAGATCTCCAAGCCTGCTTGGATTGGGACTGGGCCTCCTCCATCGAATTCCCCCATCTTCCAGTAGCTAAACAGTTACACCCACCAACTGCCGCGTAACCCCATCAATGGCCAAGATCCAGAGACTATAAAACCAAGCTCCCGGAAGTATGTGGCTGCATTCGTGGCTGCGTGGCCTCATATTGTCTACTGCTGGCTCTCAAAGGACCCGGCAGGCTACGAGAGTATCTTGCCTGCATATATACCTGACTGGGAACACCTTTAATGGTGATTAGAGGCTGCCCCCAAAGCCTCCATTCCTCTTGAAGAGCCCAGCAAGCTACCGAGAGTATTCCGACCGGATGGTAGAGCCTGGGAAGTTACCTGTGGCATACTCGATATGCCAAAAACAGTAACAATGATCGTCCTTATTCCCTTGACCCTGAAAGAGTCCCCAATATGCCATAGGGATACACCAGCACGTGACATGGACGAATGGAGATTTTACTGGTGTCTGCTTGAGCAAATCCATGAACAATGGAGTGACAGTGATAGTGATAGTGATAGTGATAGGGACATCCATCATAATTAATTAACTCAGGTTTTAGTCACCATAGTTCTAACACCCCAAAAAACTGGATCTCACTGAGGGATCTCTGGATGTATCCGGGGCAAAGCAACAAAAGTACCCCAGCATCAATGAGACAATCTAGAAAGCATAAATCCCAGTCTTTATACAAGCTGTGATGACCTAAGAGACAATACCCTATGACTTAGGAAAAGCTAAACCGACCTGAGGACTTCAGAGCCCAGGCATATACGTTTTGCAATCTATTTGTCTTACTATTTTTCTCCAAATAACTGCAAATGTCGGTAAGAAGTGATTAATATGTTAATCACTTAATTGTTTAATATGTACTAGCAGCAAGAGAAAGAAAGAACTATATAGAAGCTTGTCGCCACTGAGTGAATTTCTTAGTATAGTCTCAGAAAGAGTATCTCCTTGAGGTAATCCCTCAAAAAAAATGCCTCTGTTGAAACACTTTACCTCTGTAAATGATCAATCACATCCATGTGCAGTTCTACAGCACAACCTCCCTCAGACATTCTATAAATATGCTATTTAATTCTGAATTAAATGCCCACTGTCCATTGACCATCAGTGGTCCACGCCTCCAATTGCTCCAGTGGGGAGGTGGCTCTTGGCCACTGAATCCATTGTACACCTTTACTCACAGAATATTATCAGATTATCTTCTACTCAGAGCAAGGACCTCTTGATATAAAACTTTATGTAGTTAGTTTGGGCTCACCATCCAGTTCAAAACAGGGGATTTACCCAAGATGCATTGATGGAAATATTTTCTCTACAATTAAAACAATTCTAACTTTTAAATAATATCAAAATCTAAGTGTGTAATAGTTAACTATAGAAATAACTTTGAATCTATAGCCATACCACTCTTAATGTGCCAAATCTTGTCTGACCCCAAAAGCTAAGCAGAGTCAGACTTGAATAGGAGAATTAATTTTGAGTATTTAAATTTTAAAAATTTATTACTTTACAAGAACCATGCCACCGGACTCCATGCCAGGCTGTGGGGTGGATGAGAGCCCTCCCCACCTCAAGGGACCCAGCCCTGGCAGTCAATCTCCACTGCCTAACCAGCACCATGCTCCAGGCAGCTTTCTGGACCCCGTGGCCACGAAGTTATAAAACAGTTCCTACCAATTTATGCCTCTTGGAGAGCCCAGCAAGCAACCAAGAGTATCCTGCCGGCACAGGCAGAGCCTGGCAAGCTCCCCGTGATGTATTTGATACGCCAAATACAGTAAAGACAATAGGTCTCATTCCCCTAATCCTGAAAGAGCCTCCAATCATTGGGAAAAGACGAGTAGGAAAAGGCTGCTAAAATCTCAGGGCTGGGAGGAATAGAGATGTTACTGGCATCCGCTCAAGTAAATTGAAGATTAATGGGATGACAGTGATACAGTGATACAGTGATTCACCTGTACCTAAGGGAAGTTCATTCAGATAGATTAAGATCATAGGATGCAGGGTTTTTTTCCCCTTTCTGAATCCACTTTGAAGGAAGATAACAGCCGTGAACAAAATCTCTAGAAGCAAACTTCCTAAATTTGACACACAGCTTCAGACTTGCTTGTCCTACATCTTCTGATTTTTTCCTTATGCTTCAGTTACCTTATCAATGAGTTAAGTAAAATAATACTTTAAAAACATGCATCATAATTTTGTTACCAAATGTTCGTAATTTATGTTTCTTACTCAAGGGGATGTAGAGACCAAGTTATATGTTATTGCACTATAATAGCTCTGGCAGAAATAAAAAGAGTATTTTTTTCGAGCAAAGAGAGGGGAACCATAATGGAGTCCTCAATAAGCCCTCAACATTTTTTAAAAAGCTATGTATGCACAGTTACATTTTCACAAATAGACAGGTCCAGGTTTGACTCACATCTTTTAGAAGGTATTTCCATTCTTATTTTATTGCCTACAAAACTCTGGTTATGTAATTCAGTAAGGTAATGGAAAATAACAGAGAACTCAGATTATGTACTTGCCACTAAAGCATGTACAGTTTACATTGTTTATTTCTCCAATTTACTCATTAACACATCTGTTGCCAGAAAATCTCGGCTTTTGGAAGCCAGGAAGCTTTGTAAATTCTCATAACCTGATATGTTGGAAGAAAACTCAAATATCAGGTGGGCAAAAATTAGCAAGTAAGCTGATAGAGCTTGTAACAACAACCTCAAAAAAGAACTTAAAGCCATTTACTTGGTTTTACTGATAGTCATATGAAGAGAATTATGATAACTAAGAAATTTCTCAGAGTCCCCGAAATACTGAAGGACAGAAGGTGCTATCTTCAGACTTCTTCTCCAGACTTCTGTCACTCTGAAAGTACATTTGGCCAAGTATGTTGGCAAAATTGGCTGGAAAATATATTCTAGGCTCAGACACCAGTTAGTGTGATCCCAGGCCCAGACTTGTAGAGCCATCACACTGTATGACATCTGGTGCTTACATTAATAAAGAATATTTAAATTATGGTTTCTTAGCCCAAGTTACACACCAAAACTATTAAAAGGCTTAACTGTGTACTGATGTCTGAAGACAGATAGTCAAATGCCACAGTAAGAGCAGATTCCAAATTAAGTAAATATAAGTACATAACAAGCAAACATTACATTCTTATCTCCCACCATTCCTAAAAAGCCTTTCATTTCAGTCATTAGAGTATCTTTCTATATGTTATGTACGGTCTTATAATCCATTTTTTGCTTGCTGATTATCTCTCCTCTCTATTTATCAAAACCTTATCAATATTTTTGTTGAAAATGGTGGTTTTGGGACCACACCCAACTGTGACCAGACTTACTCCTGGCTCTGCACTCAGGACTCTCTTCCTGTAGGCTCAGAATATTATCTAGTATACCAGGAATCAAACCTAGGTGGGCCATATACAAGGCAAGTGCCTTATCCACTGTACTGTTTCTCTGACCACAAAATCTTCTCAATTTTTTAAGATGGCTCTAGAGACTTCTCCTACACAGAAAAAATTCGGAAGATGACAAAGTGACAGTGCAATGGGTAAGGTGCTTTCCTTACACATGGGCAACCCAGATTCAATCATGGCAACAATTATACTCTCTTGGACATCACCAGGAAGATGTTCTAAAATAGTTGATTGTGGCTCCAAAAGCAATGAAAGAAAGAAAGAAAGAAAGAAAGAAAGAAAGAAAGAAAGAAAGAAAGGAAGGAAGAAGGGAAGAAGGGAGGGAGGGAGGAAAAGGAAGAAGGGAAGAAGGGAGGGAGGGAGGGAGGGAGGGAGGGAGGGAGGGAGGAAGGGAGGAAGGAAGAAAGAAAGAAAGAAAGAAAGAAAGAAAGAAAGAAAGAAAGAAAGAAAGAAAGAAAGAAAATCATCTGGATTACTTTACCCCATTGTAGCATAATTGCCTTCCATCAAATTATTTTTGAATTCCTTTGATGGGCTTAAAAAGAACCCAAATACCACATAGTAAATACATATAGAAAAAGCAGCATGAAAACTGCATTTTCACACCCAACAGTGCAGGTCTTACTCCTAGACCTGTTCTCAAGAATCATATGTTGACTGTGCAAAGGGAAAGAGACTTAACCCACGTACTATCTCTCTGGGCCCAGTTTATTTAGTTTTTAGTGAGAAACTGTTAAAAGCAAAGATATCAATATTTGGGGGTAATTTATGGAAGTAAAATGAAAGATAATGAATATATCTGTTAATTTCATTATTTCTTCTGGGACCTGGAACAAAGCAACCATGAAGAGATTTCAAGTTTCTAATATCTCAGTATCATCTATAGAATACCCATGTTTATTCTAAATATACTGGGACCCAGTGACCCAGATTCTTTAACAGCCTTTGTTCAGATCTTTCCAGTTATATTTAGTCTGTTTCCTCCAGACAGAAACAGCTTCCTGCACCAGGCAGGAACACCAAACTACTGGTGTGTTTGCAGACAGGACTTAATGTTTCACAGACCAACTGGCAAGTTCCTCTGGAAATATATACATTTAATTGAAATAGACATAAATAAATAAGGAACGTCTATTGAGTTCTGGGAAGAAAGATCCTTATTAATGACAAGAACAGAATTTTATGATCCTTATAGAACTCAGAACAGATATTCACTTACTTTTGGGATATCTGAGAGATAGCACACTGTATCATAGCTAACTATAGTGATGAAATCAACGCATTACAGAACTAAAAATAATGCAGAAAATAATCTTTCCTATTAGATCATGGTAGGACCACTTGACAAAGGGCTGATTGTTTCACTGCTGGGTAAGATGATGTCATTTCTGTAAAGACAGCTCAAAAAGATGTTGTCCTCACTGTTCACTCTTCTCAAAACCCAGGAAAACAGATCTGCTAGGACAATATTATCAAATGGGATTTAAACACATACACACGCCACGTGCTGAGGTCTTCAAAAAGAGAGTCAGATTTTGAAAACACAAAATAAGATAAAATGTGTATATCTTTGTGTTTCTTTCTCCTACTTTCCTAAAATACATATTATCTGAATTAGAATCAGTATATGTGTGACCACGACAGGAAACTGGAAAAAGAATGTGTTCCATATGCAAAGTGGAATAGCTTTTTCTTGTTGAGATTCATGATACACCCTGCCTGAGGGATGAAGGAAGTAGCCAGGTTCTGTTTGAAGCTTGCCACCAGTTCATGTTCTCAAAGGGCCAATTAAACAGGGAGCACGGAATGCAGGATCTGTGTCAGCAGCAGCTCTCCTGGCTAGATCCTTGACTGCCTGCTGAGTGAACTGCAGGAAGCCAAAGGTTACAGACAAGTTGGCAACTGGGCTAAAAACTTGTTTCCCAGTCCCAGCAGCCTTGAACGGGGTGGGGGTGGGGGTGGGGCGTGAGGACACTGAATTTCAACTTTTAAATTGGTTTCAATCAATTAACTTCTAATTTTCTGGGACCAGAATAAAAGCAACAACTCTCAACTTACGTAGAAAATTAATTTACTTCAGACCCATAATTTACTCTCCTAACCCCATGCTCTTCCATATACATGTCATACACCATATTTCATATTATTTCACTGTGTTGAAAATCCTTTGGTATTACTGTGCATAGATATGTGAATGTGCATGCACATATATCTGTGATATGATATGAAATGTGTGTCATTATTTCATAGCAAATAATTGTAGATAACTTTCAAAATGGATGGGTCTCTGTATTTAATGATATTAAATATCTAATTATGTAGATCCAGAAGCAAAATAAAATCAAACATAAAAGAACTTGATTGTCTTAGATTTTATCTTGAGAATACTCGAGAAAGTAATTCAATTTACATTGAGTTCCAATTATCTACCTAATATGACAGTAATTTCAGATCCACCAGTATAGAATGACTACATAAAGCCACAAGTAAGAAATCTTTTTAATGTTAAGCACCAAATAAACAATGAATTCTCAGAAAATTCATAAGATGAAGAAAATTTATGATGATTAAGTTTATTTGCCTGGATTTCTTTAATCAATTGTACAGAATTCAAGTCCCAAGTCTGTGAGACTTATTAGCTCCATAAACTTTGTCAAGCCTTCAAAATTGAGCATTGGCTGCCTCATTTGCAAAGAGAAGGAAAATAATAATATTTACCTCACAGAGTCATTTTGTCAGGTTTAAATTACATAATGAATATGAAGCCCTTAACAAGTGTCTGGCAAAGAATAAGTGCTTAATAAATCATCATCCAAGTCCCCTTGGGAAATATATGGCTCACATTGTTTAGTTTAATTTGACGAGAATTTAATAAAGGGACGATTTGCAAAGATATGCAGAAGACATTGGGAAACCACAAGAGAGAGTGCAGGAGTATTACCATAATTGTATGGGGAATAATGAAGCTTGGGGTTATCTGACAAAAGAGAACAAGTGAGTTGCATTGACAAGACTAAGAGCTTCCATAATATTCTTTAGCTGAATTAGCCTTGCAAAAAACTCAATCTCCATCTTTCCCTCCTTTGGTTCTGTACTCCATAACCAACTCACTTGAACTTAGAAGGTGAGGAGCTCATTGATGTAATTTAGACATGAGAACATTTTTTCTGTTGAGTTCAATAGCAACTTTTTTCATTTATTTATTCAGGTACTATGCACAACAGTGCTTAGGGACTGCTCTCTGCTCAGCATTTTTGTATTATTCCTACTGGTACTTGAGACCATGCAATGACAGGAAGCAAGTATGTACCACCTGCACGTAAAACATTTACCCTGGCCTCTTAAATGATCCCTTCACTCTCTTTTCTCCACTAATATGTTTTAAGTGTAGAAACCTCCAGAATATCTTGGAGACAAACATAGGCACTGCACATACCCGGTGAGTGAAACTATTTCAATAAAATTCTCTTTACATCTTCAGGCTGTAGGTTTTTTTTTTCCTGCCCATTGTGACTATACAAAACAGACTTTTGCTATGGCAAGAATAAATATACTAAAACCTTGTTTACCTATAAACAATGTTCTGGAGGAGCAGTTGAAGGATATATAGCTAAAATCAAGGTTAGTTATTCTGAGTTGTGTTTTACTTGCTTTTGTTATGAATAGAATCCTGAATCTTTACCAGATATGAATTGGGCATATTCAGCTATTATAGTACCCCTTCCTTTATCTTGAGCATACATTCCAAAACCCCTAGTAGATATAAAAATTTAAAAATAAGAAACTCATAACTTTTAATATAGTTACCTAATCAGTTACCTATAAATTAGATATAGTAGTCAATTAACAATAGCAACAATTAATAAAGTAAAACAATTATAGCAATATTCTGGAATAGAATCGATCCCTGGGTTGTTGATGGAAGAGACAGGGCAGGGTAGGGTGGGGCTCCTGATTAGAATCCCTTTGTCACCTGTGGTTGGTGGGAGCAAGCAGAGAAGCTCTGTCCCTGGGTCCGCCGAGCCTGGAGTCCAAGGTCTCAGGGAGTTCCGCTTATCTTGTTCTGTGGGTCTTCAGTCGTGCGTGGGTCTCGGCCGGAGCGACTGGTTCAGCACCTCCATGAATGTGCGAGGAACGCCAAGAGAGAGAGAGCCACAAAAAATCACCTATCTTCGAAAACTCTTGAGCTAATTCGCCAGCGTGGCTTGGCACATGCCTCAGGCAACCGCAAGCTAACATCCGAGCTCGCAGAGCAGTGCAGAGATGCGATCAAGGAAGACCTCAAAGAGAGAAGAGCAGAAGTACTGGTAGATGTGGCAGAAGCCAGGCAAAGTATTCCTAATGCCCGCCTGTCCTTTGCCAACTACAAGACCAAGATGACTGCCCTCAGACGTCCTGATGGATCCATCACATCCTCCAGAATGGCAATGGAGAAGATTATCCATGACTTCTACTCAAATCTCTTCGATAGCCATGTCCACTTGCAGACATACCAAATTCCACAGCATGGATATGTCGTTCCCAATGTTCTCCCTTCTGAAATCCGACACACCATTTCGTCGGTAAAGAAACAAACAGCACCCGGCCCAGACAAGGTCAGACCTGAACACGTGAAGAACCTGCCGTCAGTACTCATCAATACACTGGCTCGGCTCATCACTCGCTACCTGTCTGAATGCAAGGTTCCGTCCCACTGGAAAACCAGCAGGACCGTACTACTGTTCAAGAAGGGAGACATCCATGACATTGGCAACTATCGCCCTATCTGCATATTGTCTGTCATCTACAAGTTGTTCACTTGAGTCATCCTAAATAGGATTGGCAGAATACTAGATGAAGGACAACCATGCAAGCAAGCCGGGTTCCGCAAAGGATTCAGCACCATCGACCATATCCACACGATAACCAAGCTCATTGAGGTTTCTCGGGAGTTCAAGATGCAGCTCTGTTTAACGTTCATTGATTTAAAGAAGGCCTTTGATTCTGTGGAGATGGAAGCGGTCATTGAAGCCCTAGCCAATCAGGGCATTCAAGCCCAATACATCAGGATCCTCCGTGAGCTGTATTGCAGATTCACTACCAGGATCTCACCATTCTACAAAGAAGTGATTGTTGATGTCAAGAGAGGGGTGCGGCAGGGTGATACCATTTCACCGAAACTCTTCAGTGCCACCCTGGAGAACATCATGCGATGACTGGAATGGGAAGGAATGGGAGTGAAGATAGATGGTTGGCAACTACACCACCTCCGCTTTGCTGATGACATTGCTTTAATAACACCAAACATCAGCCCAGCGGCACAAATGCTGGCCGACTTTGACAGTGAGTGTGGAAAGGTAGGACTACAGCTGAATCTTACAAAGACAATGTTTATGAGAAACAGCCTCGTTCCTGACGCCCCATTCGCTCTCAACGGAACGACCATCTCCGAATGCAACAGCTATGTGTACCTAGGTCGAGAGGTCAACATGACCAATGACCTGGCACCCGAGCTGCGCAGGAGGAAGAGAGTGGCTTGGAACGCCTTCAAGAACGTTGAAGAAATAGCTAAGAGAACGAAGAACCTCCAGCTCCGGGCACATCTCTTTGATTCCAATGTTCTTCCTGCATTAACATATGCCTCAGAGACCTGGACCCTACGCAAACAAGATGAGAACGCTATTCAGGTCTCCCAAAGAAGAATAGAAAGAGCTATGCTTGGAATATCACGTTTCACTCAAATGAGAGAAAGAATCCGGAGTTCTGACATCCGTCGACGATCAAGAATCAGGGACGCTGTCTCATTTGCCAAGGTTTCGAAAATCAGATGGGCTGGTCATGTAATGAGATTTAAAGACGACCGCTGGACTAGAGCTGTTACCGACTGGATTCCACAGGATGTCAAAAGACTGCGTGACTGCCCACCTACCAGATGGTCAGACTTCTTCGTCAAGATCATGAATGATCGGTTTGAGGCTCTTCATGTTCCCGGAGCGAACAGATGCCATTGGGCTACACTAGCACGCGACAGGGACAAATGGAGATCTTACTGGCGCCCGCTCAAGCAAATTGACAACAAACGGGAAGTTAAGTGATTAAGTGATTAAGTGATTCTGGAATAAATGTTAAGCGAATGTGTTTTTCTATCACAATATGTCTTTATGCACAATATTTTTGGAGCCTTGTTGATTGTTGCCTTTTGGGCAGGTGAAATCATGGAAAGTAGAATTATATATAAGGGACAACTATATTTTCCACTCCATAGTGATTACTGATTTATCACAATATTACATTGATGAGTCATAGAATGCAATAAGTGGCAAAGAAGGTAAGTATCATTCTTCATTCACATCTGAAACTTCTGGGTTGAACTCAGTATTGTGATGTATTGAGTGTTTAGTACATGCTTGACAAATTAATGAATCCCTGGAAGGTATTCAGTGAAGAATTTGGTCAGCATTTTACAAAGTAGTATAACATAGTAAAAAAGTACAGTACTGTACTGTACTATCCTCCCATTGTTCATCGAATCGCTCGAGCAGGCAGCAGTAACGTCTCACAACAAATTGTGAAACTTGTTACTCTTTTTGGCATATCGAATACGTCATGGGTAGCTTGCTATGCTTTTGCTGTGAGGGCGAGATACTCTCAATAGCTTGCCGGGCTCTCCAAGGGGAGTGGAGGAACCAAACCCTGGTTGTTGGCTGTGTGCAAGGCAAATGCCTTACCCACTGTGCTATCGCTCCAGCCCGTAAAAAAGTGCACAAAATTTTAATGCATAACCTCTATAAAATTTAACAAATGCACTCATTGCCATATAGATCAGATAAAAAAGGTTTTTTTTTTCAGAGGTATGTATGACCAAACATCAATTCCTACTCTGGCTTATCTTTTTATTTTCTAAACAATAAGTTCTGAAGATCAATGTTTTTTATTCTTAAGTTTTTGTTATTCAGTGTTGTTGAATTTATCCACTTTAGTTCACAGTTTCTTTCATGACCTCTTTAAGAAATAGTCTTATACTCCAATAATGACACATTTTTATCTGTATTAACTTCTAAACTGAAGACATGTTTTATGGATAGTATGAAGAAAAGATCTAGATTTAGACTTCAGGGGTTAGAGAAATATTTTAGTGGTTAAAGTGATACTTCCATGTGGCTGACCCTGGTTTTATCATCAGTGCCACCTGATTCCCGGAGTACCACTTAAGTTACTCTGGAAGTCCCTGAGCACTTGAGAGTGACCTATTTAGTACCAAGAACCTGGGGGACCAGGCAGCACTGCATCTTTGAAGCCCTAGGTCTGACTTGTTGAGTGTCAGTGGCAGAGATTATATGCTTGAAAGCCAAAAACTTAATGAAACAAATACTTACATAAATATCAACATTACAAATTTCCCAAAATATATCAAATTTTGGGTGGGTCACACCCACCACCTGGCCCCCTGGCGCCGTGCAATCCCATCAACGGCCAAGACTCAGAGACTATAAAATCCAGCTCCCGGACGAGACCAGTGCAGTCAGTCTCCTGCCCCTGCGCCTGGCTGTTCCTCGCTGGGGTCCCTTGGAGGGGAGCGGGTTGAGCTTTCCTCCCCGCCCCGACCAGGGCTCCGGCAGCCGAAGACCTCCAGGACCAGACACCACCATGCTGAGACCACTCTCTGCACACATGAAGGTACTGGCAGAGGGACAAAGCCACGCGGGTTCCGGGGCCGAGATCTCCAAGCCTACTCGAATTGGAGTCGAGCATCCTCCACCCAGATCCTCCAAATTCCAGTAGGCGAGGGTCACACCCACCACCTGGCCCCCTGGCGCCGTGTAATCCCATCAGCGGCCAAGACTCAGAGACAATAAAATCCAGCTCCCGGAACCGCGCGGCCGCATTTGCGGCTGCGCGACATCTTATCAGGACATCTTTTTATGATATCTTATTATCTCATTCCTAATCTGGACAAACTTGCAGGCTATCGAATATAGCCTGCCCTCAGGGCAGAGTCTGGCAAACTCCTCGTGGCGCACCAAATATGCCAAATACCAGTAACAATGATGGGTCTCATTCTCCTAAAGAGCCTTGAATATAATCTCAGGGCTAGGATGAAAGAGACGTTACTGGGTCCTGCTCGAGGCAATTGACGAATAACAGGATGATGAATGAATGAATGAAATGTCAAATTTTTAGGGAATATTGAAAATTGGTGTATTTAATATTTCTTGTGATTTTTAAAGAATTTTTATTAGTGAAACACCATGAGGTACAGTTGTAAACTTAAAAAGTTTTGTGCTTGGGTTTCAATTATACAATGATCGAGTACCCATCCCTCCATCAGTGCCCATTTTCACCACCACTGATCCCAGTATCCCTCCCACCCCCCATGACCCCATCCCACCCTGCCTCTGTGGCAGGGCATTCCCTTTTGTTCTCTCTCTCCTTTTGGGTGCTGTGGTTTGCAAAATAATACATTATTACATTTAATACCACAACTTTGACAAGAGAAACTTTTTGTGGTTTTAGGTCTATGCTTTAGATGTACAAGATCAAGATATCAGCAGGTTGGGCTTCTCATCATATATTGTCTCTTGGCTTATAAGTGGCCATTATTTCACTGAGGTTCCATCCCCACAACCTCCTAGTCTTGCCTCTGTGCTCTTGGTGAAAGGGCAACCTCTGATGACTTTGCATTCTTTTTTCCCACAGTGCTTTATTAAAGCATTGTGATTTACAAAGTTATTCATAGTTAAGTTTTAGACCTGCTATATTGCAGCACCAGTGTCAACTTCCCGCCAACACAGTTTCCAGGTTCCCTCTCATGTTTCCCCTTCCCTACCCACCCCCATACCCCTGCAGCCTGCTTTCCTGACAGATACCTTTCTAAGTTTGTTTTTTAAAGTTTGGGTCTTTTGATTTCAGTGTTCTTGACTCTGTGGTTTGGATATTTGGCTCTAGCATTCCTTAAAACCTCCCTTATGCCTGGCTCTTTTGTCCTGGCCCCTGTCATCTCTCATCTGTCTCTTTTCCTTCTCTCCTCCACTCTCTCTTTCTTTATCCTTCCTATAATTTGGGGCCAAGTTTTATCAGAGCATCCCTTCTCTAAAACATGCATTTCCTCATCCCATTATTCTAAATACTACACATGAGTGATATTATCCTGTATTTATCTTTCTTTTTCTGGCTTGTTTCACTTAACATGGTATCTTCTAACTTCATCGATAAAACTGGGAGGCATTTCACTAGCCAACTTAAATCTATACTTTAAAGCCATTGTGATCAAAACATCATGCTACTGGAATGAAGAAAGACTCTGACCAATATGTCAAAATAAAATAGAATAGAAAAGCCAAATATAAACCTCATTTATATGGTTAGCTAATTTTTGGCAAAGGAGCTGAAAGCGTAAAATGAAATAAAGACAGCCTTTTCAAAACATGGTGCTGGAAGTCTTGGATAACCACATGAAGAAAATTAAAGCTGGATCTATATCTTAAACCTTACACAAAAGTCAATTCAAAGTGGATCAAAGACCTTGACATCAGACCTGAATCTGTAAAGTACACTAAGGAAATTACAGGCAGAATGCTCCAAGACCTAGACCTCAAAGTAGTCTGCAATAATACAATGTCATTGTCAAAGGCTACAAAATCAAAACTGAACAATTGGAACTGCATGTAACTTAAAAATGTCTGCATGGCCTAAATAAATAAATAAATAAATAAATAAATAAATAAAAGCTAAAACTAAATGACAGCTAACCGAGAGGGAGAAAATATTTGCAGTCAACATGTGAGATAAATGGTTAATATCCAGGATCTATAAGGTATTCACAGAGAACAATAACAACAACAAACTAAAAGCTCCAGCAAAAAATGGGGAGAGGAAATGAACAGACAACTTCTCTGAGAAAGGCAAACAGATGGCCGACAGGCACATGAAAAAATGCTCATCACTTATTATTAGGGGAATCCAAATAAAAACAACAATGAGTTATCATCTTACAACAGTGGGGATGTCACGTATCAAAAATATTGAGGACAGAAAAACATTCATTCAAAAGAATGTATGTACAACATTATTTATTGCAGCACTCAGTACAATAACTAAAAGTTGGAATCTACCACGATGTCCAATGGCAGATAAGTGGATCATGAAGATTTTGTATATACACACAATGGAAAACTACACAGATGTTACAAGTGATGAAATCATGACTCTCCTTTCTAATAGAGATATCAGTTTATGGGGTCGGGAGCTTCCCTTATGACATTAATTGATCTTAATTTCCTAGTCTTTACTCCAAATACACTCCCACTTCAACTTAAAGTTTCAACAAAAACTCTGATGGGAGACAACCTGATACACACAAAGATAAAACGAAGGTAGGCAAAGTCCTTGATTCATCAGTGACTCATTTTGGCAGGTTTTCACACCAGCTTTAATCTTTATCAGGCAATGGACTGTTAAAAATATCTTGAAATCTCTCATTTTAAAGGAGAATCAAGGTAGTTTTTTTTTCCACTGGCAAAAAGGAAATAATTTTATTCAAGAAGATACAGAACATTGTTTGCTCAAATTTTAATACTGCTTTACATAGTTTGTGAAACAATTTCCATCGTGTTTATTACTCAAAATGTCAATGGATTACGATCTTTCACTGGTGAGACACTTGATAATCTCCAGAGGAAAATACATCAAAAGCATATATACAATTATAGAAGTTCTTAAAATACATGTAGCCCTGATGGTACATTATTTATCACTTTTTACAGAACTAGAAAATATTCAAATGAACATAAATAGATTCAGACTGGATGATAACCTTCTGATGGTTCAGGTCCTTCATTTAAATTTTTCTGATAAGAATATCCAAAATTATTAATGTTGAATTTCTCATCATACATTCATCTAAAACCACAGTGGAAAAAAGTAAACTTTGTAAAGACAGTAAATTGGTTATTTTAGGTGTTTCACAAGTAGCTTGCTATCTAATCAACAAAATTTACATAGAAAGAAGTGAGGAGAAAGAATATGTGTTCAAGAGAGTGTGCAGGCTTCTCCAGAGTGGGGTAAAAACAGAGGGGGGGTGTGTTTTAGGGGTGAGCATGAACTTGAAAGAACAAGTCACTAAGCAAGTAAAGAGACAGAGAGAGATATGTGTTCAATAGAGAAGACAAGCTTAAGAGAGCAAGCCAAGGTGTCTTAGCTACTTAGCAACCACTCAACTTCTTACCCTCTCAGTTCCCAACTCTAGGGATCTATAAGGGCCTCAGAAAAATAACAGGGTAGGAAATTAATCAGGTTCACTCAACCCAATGGTACTGTTCTCTAAAATCTTCACCCCTTTGTCACAACACTTAAGAGCTCTTATTTATTTTTAACTACTCTCTCTGGCTTTGTCCATCAATAGGTGAATGAGTTATGCAAAAGTGGTTCATTATAGCTAGAAATTATATAATTATATAATAAATTTACAAATTCATTATATCAGAAGTTCTGGAGAATAGGCAGATTGAACAGGAACTTAGTAATAAGTATACAGCATAGAGGTAGGAGAAAATATCTAAAGAGATAGAATGATATCAGGAAAGATGATGTATATTAGAAACTATTTTGAGCACCAACTCCTGAGACACATGCTAGTAAAAGGGCACAGACTGATTTCTCAGAATATGTATCACTTCAGGAGAAATGGTATATGTTCCCAAACAACTGTAAATCAATGCTTAATGAATATATACATTATAGTTTGAAGATTTTAATTCTAAGAAAATTCAGAGAAGACAGAAATCAAGGAAGGTGGCTTAGATGCCCACCACTGCCCCAAAATGTTCTTGATTAAAGCATGAATTAGACTTTCTTAAAAGGATTAACCTGCAGTTTTAGGCAATGCATTCTTCAGAAATGAAAACAAATAATGATAACTATTTTAAAACACACATAATTCATATTTGCAAAAATCACTGGCATTGCTGGTCTTAAAAATATGGTTTAGAATTGCTTATATAGAATGACCATTAAAATAAAAATAAGGAAATGTGTAAATAGCAGCTAATAGAGAGGTAAAGTTTAAAAAACTTTTTAAAATATTTGCCTCAAATAATTGAAGCATGTTTCATTTAGTTGAAATACAGAACATGATCATTGTGTTATGGCATATAAAGTCATTCATAAATAATTTGGATCCAGGATTAAAAAGTTATACTCTATTAATAATACTATGACCATGCAACTAGTAAGAACTTCAATTACTTTATAAATCATATTTCCTGAGCGAGCATCCTGTTTTCTTTAACTTTGCAAATAGTGCAGATTTTTCCATCTAATATTCATGCTCAAATTTAACCTGATTAATTTAAGAACTGTTAGTAGCACTTTATGATAATTGAACATATTAATAACTGTGAGGAAAAAATACCTATATACTTTTTTACTTTAATTACATATCATTTTACTATTACTTTATATTGATTACGTTTATGGGACAGAGTTCATTGGATTCATCTTGTATGATGGAGTGAATCTATATGAAACAAATTTCCTTGTGTATCAGGAAAAATTAATATTGTTGTTGCTATTATTGCAGTTTTACTTGGAGACCACACCCAATAAAGCCTAGGGTCTACTCCGTGCTCATTGTTTGGGAATCAATTACATTGGCTAAAATAACCATTTCCAGGGATCAAACCTTTCTATGAGGACTTCTTCATAGAAAGAATGCCCTCCAATGCTCTGAGTCAACTCCCTGATCCCAGAAGAAATTACCTTAAAGGATGTCAACGTGGAAAAATTTGACAATATGCCATGCATTATACTTATGTTACTGGAAAGTTTAAGAAAATGCTACTTCGTGGTAAAATTAAACTTGCATTTTTAAAAATAATGAATAACATTTTATTCTGGATAAAAGTCTTAACTCTTTGCTGATAAAAGTCAATCTAATTTTTGTTTTAATAATGTAAGAATTTTCTCCATGTAAAATTCACCTGATTGCTGCAGCAAAGAAGGAAATGTTTAAAAAAGGCTCAAACTCTCTGACTAGTTTCACTGGCTCTCATTTTGGACTAGCTTAACAGCTGGTGATGGGTTAATCCACAGCATTTCTGAAAATTTTTCTGTAGACAAAAATCACTTTGGGAATTGCCAGAACTCAGTACATTAGTGCATTAACAATTTGAGGAAAGGTAATGAATCTGGAGTCAGAATAGATGAAAACCTGGAGAAATGTCAATTGTGATAACATCAATAATGAAATTCATTTTATTCAGGTGCAGATGAGGTTTGGTGAGCTAAATCTCTCAGCTCTTCAACATGATTCTAAAATGTCTAATATTATTTATCCCCTTTCATCTGGGTTGATTTTCTAACAGTGAAGGAAAGACAAATTGGATTTCTAAGATGTAAGTACCAGGTCAACAAATTCCTTATAGGTTCTTGGGTCTTTTAAATAATTGCATGTGATTTTATTAAACAGACATTAAGTTCATAGGAAGTAAAAGACTTTGTGGTATGATATGGATGAACAAATACTTTGCTTAATAGATATAGGATGCTCTATTTTTTGTAGTAAAACAACAAAGTGTTTTATTATATACTAAGAAAGAATATGAAGAGTCTTGGGATTTATTGCCTCCCTGTGTAAAGTACAGTGTGTCCTTTCAAAAGGTTCCAGTCTTTTATGATCGAGCAAATGCAGCTTCTAGGTCACCTGATGTTGATGAAGTTCTGCTCCCTGTGCATTATAGTTGAACTTCCATCTCATTAGACTCTCAAGGGACATTCCCATCTCCAGTTTCCCACAAAGAAAATTAGACCTTATAATACAGTTCCCTTTCTCCATAAGCTATGTACAAATGATAGGCAGTTAAACAACATCTTTATTAATTGCAATGTTTCTTGACTAGATTTATTATTTTCCTTCTAAACAGCAGTCGAGAACAATAAAAATATTTTTCCTCTCATAAATTAAATGAAATGTCTCTGCTACAAACTAAGTTTATTTTATAAGTATACAGTTTTGAGAAATACTTGGTTTCAGAATTCTCCAATAATAATAACACTAAAGAGGTTCCATACCATTAATTTATTACTCTTATCTTATAAGATATGAAGAACAATTTTTTGGAGGTTAGTGGGACACATTAGGAATACTCAGGGACTGATCCTAGCCCATCGCTCAGGGGACACTTCTGGTGGTTCTCAAACATTGGTGGTCAAAGTTAGGTCTCCTGCATGCAACACATGCAACTCCAGCTTTTAAGGGATAGAAAGTAGGCAGTTTTGCATTCTATGTGGTCTATACAGTAAATATTTGACTCTGCATTATAATAGACTTCAAACTGGAAACAAGCAGATCTGAGTTTGAAGTCTTGATTACTCATTATGTGAACTAGAGAAATATATATAATATCTTTATGTAGTAATTCATCTGTACAATGTAGCATTAAGGTCTTTCTTATCAGTTTAAGATTATTGAATCCCCAGTCCAAGAAAAAAAAACACATCCTTCTACCTGGCAATCGTCAATAAAAGTATTTATTGACAATTGTCAATAAAACTGTACTTTGTAAAGTCATGGCACAAATTATCTCTGAGTTACACTGCTAACACTATAGAGTTTGGTTTCCAAACTGAAGTTCCTGGGATGCGGAAGTCTTTACTTCCTACCAGTAATTACTGGCTCCTAATAGACTTGCTGTTATACTTGAGAGAACATGCAAAATTTAATGAAAATAAAGGTGACCAGACCATTTTGTGGCCTGAGGTTTGTAACTAAATAAATGTTGGTTGGACTGGAGAGACAGTACAGTGGACATTATTGCTTGCCTCACATGGGGCTTACCTGACACCCTATATTTATCTCCCACACCCTGTATGTTCCCTCTGAGACTGTCAGGAGTGATCACTGAGTGCAGTCAGAAATAAGCCCTGAGCACCACCAGATATGGCTCCAGAACCAAAATAAATAAATAAAAATGTTGGTAATATTTTCTTCTCTAAAGAAGCAACTCAACGCTTATAAATAGCAGCACTAGAAAGAAAGCTTGTTAAATCTTCCTGTTGGAGAGGAGCAAAAGGGGAAGAAGCCTATCAGATTATAGAGATAGCTCTAAGGAGAAAGCCTATGTCTAGCTCTCAGAGAGGGCTGTTTCTAATGGACATCTAATTAGGACTTGCGACCCAAGCCATAAAGTTTACAGAAAGACTATGTCTCTTAAATTTTCATCCAGATCCCATCTCAGATTTGTGGAATTCTCATTACTTTCGGTGACATCTGTTCTGTAGGCCTAGAAGTTAGCAACAGGAAGATTTTCCCTTAAGCTCGCATTTTGTTCCAACTGCACAGAGAGGAGCCAAAGTATGTGGCAAGGTCAATGCAAAGAAAGGAGACTCCTGTCACAATGTCCCTGAGATAAATGGTTTTACATTATCCCGAGAACATAGCTACCTATGTATTATCTGCTTTTTTTTTCCTAGATCACCTTCTAGGGTGTTACATTCCTGCTTTGTAGTTATTTGTTTTGTGGCTAAGCTTGGCAGTGCTCAGGGATTTAATCCTGGCTCTGTGCTCAGGGATGGTGGAGCTCAGGAAACCATATGGGGTGCCTGGGATGGTACTCAGGTGGGTCACATGCTAGACCAGGTCTCTGCCTGCTGTACTATTGATCCAACCCTACATTACTGTTTAATAGGGTGCGACAGGCCTTTGGAGAACTCAACTATAATTACATAAGCCATGTGGCTGTGTTTTTATTATGCACTGTGACAAAGATATTGCATCAGTCATGGTGAGCCAGGTGGTACTGAGGTCTTAAATTAGACCTAAAATCTCAGACATACGATCAACAAAAATTGCTTTTCTGTTTTTTTCAATTTTTTTTCTAATAAACTTTCATCCAAGTTGGTGAGTCTCAGAGAGGCTGGGCTCCAGCAATGACTCAGTTCACAGGCTTCTTCAACACATGCTTGCTGTTCAAGGTTTTGGAACAGAGAGATGTGCAGTACTAGTATAGTAGAAATAGTGCTTTATCCAATGCAAAACCAGTGAAGGCTTTTTCACATCATCCTTCAATTCTCCAGAAGGACTGTAGTGAACAATGCCCTAATGAAATGCTACTGAACAACTCATTATGAAAAATAGGAATCCTTGGCCTTGCTGAATGTACTTTGTCCTTTCACTAAATTAACACCTGGAATATGGGTTGTTTCTGTTTTATGACGACCTAGGACAAACAGATGTCACTAGGAGAACATCATGGGACAAGTCTGCCTTGGGGGGCCTCATCTAGATTTCTTTTCTTTTCTTACTTTCTTTTTTTTTCTTCTTTTGTTATCATGAGACAAATGAGCCTTGGGCCTCATTTATTTGTATTACAGAACAAGTCTGTTTTGGGTTTCATCTATATTTTTATTTATAGTAGAGAAATAATGAAAGGAATTGTGGGTTATAGGTCAAACTTTGAGTTCATTCTTATTTTCTGGGAAAATGGCAAGAAGGTTCGATCTTGACACCAATATCTGCAAAACTAGAGTTAATGTAAAAATTTTATCTACCACTCTGGCATAAAATTAGGAGGGTCTCAGGGCTAAAAAAGAGAATACAGAAGGAAGAACACTTGCCTTTCATGCCATTTACTGAGGATTGATCATCAGCACTTAATATGGCCCCCAAACCTTGCAAGGGTTAATCTCTGAAATAACTAAAGAGATCGAAGTCAAATACAGCTTTTAGGGGAAGACACAGTTATTATTTTGATTTGTATTGTTTGCACCAGATCATCCAAAGGAACCAGAAATAGACATACTGGGGAAATCTAGTTAGGATAGAGAATGAGAACTATTTTTTCTAATATACAACCCGGGTAAAGACAAAGTAAACTGGTCATTCACTAAGATGTCATCTTCACCAGATGATATTCCCCAGTTGTAATTTTCTGCAGGCATACATATATATGTATGATATATATATGTATATATATCTATATATATCTATATATATATGTCACTGTCACTGTCCTCCCATTGTTCATCAATTTGCTTGAGTGGGCCCAGTAATGTATCCATTGTGACAATTGTTACTGTGTTTGGCATACCAAATACATCACAGGTAGCTTGCCAGGCTTTGCTGTGAGGGTGAGATACTCTCCGTAGCTTGCCAGGCTCTCCGAGAGGGGCAGAGGAATCGAACTCGGGTCGGCCATATTGGCCGCTTGCAAGGCAAACACCCTACCCGCTTGATTCCCAGCATCCCATATATGTATGTATGTATATATATACATACACGTATGTATGTATATATATACATACACACACATAGTGTGTGTGTGTGTGTGGTGATTGCAGAGATTTAATCTAGATCCTCACACAAACAATGAAAGTTTTCTCAACTTCCAGGTTTCATTCCCAGCCCTGACAATAAAAGTTTTGAAGTAAATGACCAAACTGTGTCTTGTGGTGTAAAGAATTAAAGAATGATTACGGGAAAATCAGAACACCTTTAATTGGCAAGAAAATAACTGATGTGCTAAGAAATGTTATTTATGAAGAGAAGAGCAGCACTGCTTAAGGTGTAGCCATTCTTTTAGAACCAGTCCCACTACACAGAGTTGCTGATGATGGCACCATTACAGGGGGGGAAAAATGGAAAAGCTTGCTTCTGGAACTGGAGACCTAAGACCTGAATTGACTTGAAGGAATGTTGCTGATAAGGATTTGGTTTCTTCCACCAGCTTTATAGCTGCAACACACAGAGAAGCAGAAGCTCTGAGCTATAACTTGATGCTCTGAGAACCGACAGTGGACTACCACAAGAGTTCGGATATTACTTGGAAGGTGTCTGCTTTGACTGAGAAATTGTGGATCCACACCTACTTTCAAGAATTGTGGGTCTGGAGTGATAACACAGCAGGTAGGGCATTTGCCATGCATGCAGCCCACCTGGGTTCGATTCCCAGCATCCCATATGGTCCCCCAAGCACCACCAAGAGTAATTTCTGACTATAGAGCCAGGAGTAACCCCTGAGTATTGCTGGGTGTGACCCAAAAAGCAAAAAAAAAAAAAAAAAGAAAAAGAATTGTCAAATTTAAATTTAGTTATTCTAAATAATTTAAATAATGATCTTTATTATTTAAAGTGTTGAAAATAATTGTTAAAATTGTAAAGAGTCTATTACTTGGAAGGCTCAGTTCTGTCAGACCCTGGCATGTAAATGAGGGGATATGTATGTGGGTCCTTTCATTACTGAAAGCTCTGAAAATCCTTGGTCGCTTTCAGAATCAAAGATAGGATGGATAACAGCATGAAACAGGAAGAGAGGAACACTATCAGCAAACTGCCTGGCATGTTCAATCATTGCTTGCTCCCTATTCCTGTTCCTGTCAGCAGGCACAGCCACCCTGTCAAATAGCTGCTCCCAATTCACAATGGCAGTGCTTCACTTAATGACAGTCAGAACCATGTATTGATTCCAAGTGATGCTTGAGATTAGTTGGTGAGGCTGCGATTTTTGTTTTGCCCGTGCAAATAGCAAAAATGCAGAGCCAGTGCTTGCAAATCCCAGCGCACTTGTTGACAGAAGAATCTCTGAGATCTCTTTGGAAGTGGCCCCCAGTCAGTCCTGCTTCAGCAGCAACAAGGTTTGTCTCCCAGCCCCACCCAGGTGCCCCATCTATTCCCTGTATAGAAGAAAAGGAGCCTGGATGTTACAAGGTCCCTGAGATAGGGAAGCCACCGCACAGCTCTTTTCCCTTTGCTAGCTTGGATCCAAAGTACAGCACTGTCTTCATCCTCAGTATTGCATTTCCAGGCCTCTCACCACAAGACCCAGGATCATTTGGATACAGCACAGCCTGCAACCTGCCAATATGATCTTTCTTCTAGTCTTGATCAGTAAGTCACAGGCCTACTTGGCCTTTCCCCAGTCATGGAAGAATTGGGGCTTGAAGTCAAAAAAGAAAGGGGAGGAAAGAAAGAAAGAGGCCAAAAAAGTCTCCCTCCTCTGTTTTGGATTCCTCCTGCCAATTCCCAGACAACATCCACTAATCCCTACCCCACGAGGTGTAGGATATTCCCCATGCCCAAACATCAATTTCTTTCTTTCTTTCTTTCTTTCTTTCTTTCTTTCTTTCTTTCTTTCTTTCTTTCTTTCTTTCTTTCTTTCTTTTGTCATATCTAGCAATGCACAGGGGTTACTCCTGGCTCATGTACTCAGGAATTACTCCTGGCAGTGCTTGGGAGACCATATAAGGATGCTGGGAATTGAACCTGGGTTGGCCCCATGCAAGGCAAAAGCCCTACCCGCTCTAGCCCTGTGCAATTTATTTCTGAGGGAGGAAAGAACAAAGAAAAACAAATTGGCAAGAGGAATTGAAAAGACAAGCAAGTGTCAGGGCTCAGAAAGGAAAAGGGCAAAATGGAAGTCATTATTTGTTAGGTATATACACACAGGAAGATAAAAATTTATCTTCTGTCATGGAATTAGGGCAACACATGTGCAATCTTTTCACCAGAAGCCATAATTCAGCCACAGCCTAAGCCATGTCCTTAGCCACATACCCTTATGCTTCTCTTTGAACTAACCCTATGATCCCTATTTTACTTTTTTAGGCTTCCAGTTTCCCAAACTTTGAGATGATAGTTGACCAAAGTTGACCAACTGCTTTTAGCTGACAACATAATAGCTCTTAGCAATGAATGGCTCCCGATGATCCAGGCTCCATTCCAAGTACTCTATAAGTATTCTTTTGTTGTCAGTGCCTTCCTGTAATTTACTATCAAATCAACTTTATGACAAAGAAACTGAGATTAAATAACTTGCCTTAGAGTACAAAGCAAGTAGGTCATAATTCAACCCTATCTAGTCTGCAGCTGGAATTTAAACACCTAACTCTCCTCAACTCTGCTGTTCGTGAAGGATGATAGGGGCAAGACAGAGGCTTGGTTCAGACTTTGTCCTCGATTCAAATTTTCTTCCATGAAACGTAGGAGTTCATAAAAATCAGCAGACTTTTCTCAGACACAGACACTCTGTAAAGAAAGTGCTCAGTAGCAAAATGGAGCAGAAGTTTGGTCAAACAAAAGAACTTCAAAGATGGATAAAAAGTGGGAGTCAAAAATGCTTTAGAAGGGGGAAAAGGCCCAAATATAAAATTCTCTAAAAATTCTCCAAGGACTACTAAGAGCACAGGTGTTAAATTGAAAACCTATAGAAATAAATGACACCTGGGAAACCATCCAATATCAGCCATGTTGACTTTCTCTTTATAAATGAAGGCATTAGGAAGTTTAAGCATCCGGTCCATCTATGAATCATAGTATCTCCTTTTCTAAAAATACAATACAGGAATTATTGTAGACAATTTGGGGTGTATTACAGAATAGAGTTAGAAATAAGTAGACCAAGGAAAGACCTAATGTATGTGGTGCCTGTATATATAAAGGATAAATAAAGAAATGGTAGATGAATGAATGAATGAATGAATGAATGAAAATTTAACAATAGAAGCAGAAACAACTGGCTTTTCCTGAAATCCCAAATATTCCAATTGAAAAAGAGACTTTTATAAAGACAAAAGACTTCTTTAAAAAAAATCTAGCATTTTTCTTATGAAAGAACTCTTTGTGTAAAGATAAAATAAGATACTGTTGAGAGTGGTATAGAAAATTTAGTGAAATAAAATAAATCCCACTGCCATCAATCTGGCACTCCTGTTGGTCATATTAAAATTATTGAAATAGGAGAGAGGGTTCAGGTATTGTATGACCTACGGCAAGGTTCTTGCCTCAGGATCCTCATGTAAGACTGACCTTGTTGTATATCTCTCCAGTGTTTTTGTATTTCTCTGTTTCCTTTTTATCCCAAGTCAACTGGTTCTGTTAGACATCACTAGGTGTCTCTTCTGTCAGTATAACATATGGCATATAATAAAGTGACTGGTTAGGATCTTGGGCTCCTACTTAATCTCAGTCTGATAATTCCTTCTTTTCTGACTTAATAACTAAGATTCTAAATTTTGGGCTCCATTCACAATCCATCTATAAAATGGGTGGTTGTGATAATAGCCATTAATATAACAGGTTCTTGGTGCAGAAAGGTAAATACGATGGCATTTTTTTCAGAAGTCTTATATCTACCCTCCAAGATGTTCCCTAACTACTCCAAACTTGACCTTAGAAATCCCTCTCCTCACCACTTATAGACAGTGAAAGAATAACCTCATCTCCCTTTACAACTTTGTTTTTACAAGACAATCCTTTCCTCCAGTAGCTCATTAAGATACTTAATCCCCAGGCATTTACTATCTAGTTGGAGTCTGAATCAAGGCCATTCCCCAACTTAAAAAGATAATTTCAGGCTAGAGTGAAGACAAATTGCTTGAGAAAAGAGATTTTATTCCATTTAGGTTTATATTCTCTGTCCCCATGGTCAGTGAACAGTGTCTCATTTAAAATTCAATTTAGGGAATTATGATGCTTTTGGATGAGAAGAAAGGAAACATACATGAGATCACCACAAAGTGGTTTTTGTCTTTTACAGGTTGGAAGTCACTGAAAATAGAAGAATCTTGCTCAAAGGTATCTTCTGGGAATATTTTTAGAAGGAGAACAAAATTAGGGGAAGAAGAAAGGCAGTTCTCTCGAAAGATTCTGAATGCTTAGGGAGACCCAATCTGTTTTCCTTGTATTCACATGAACTGAAATATTTAACTGCAGCTCTTAATTTGAAACTTCCCTGAAATCTCAACCTTGCCACTTTATCCTTCTCAGGAGGGACAATAAAAGATTACAAGTGCAGTCTTTTCCCCCTATACCTGCCTTTCATGGGTACAGAAAGGCAGCCCATCTGGAATGACAAGTTTCCACTGGCCCACCAGGGTAGCCTGCCTAATCTCCAGTACACAGAGCCCAAGCATCATCATAGCTTCAGGCACTTGCCTTGAACAGCTGGGCCAGATGATAAAGAATCTGTGGATGTTGAGCCTAGAGATAGTACTAAAGATTGGGCACATGTCTTGCATGTGATGGACCCTGGTTTCATCCCTGACACCACATATATTCCCCCTGATCCTTCCAGGAGTGATCCTTCTCAGGGGACCGAAGATGCAAGAGATGTTCATCTCCAGGTGATACCTGAGTGAGCATTGACAGGTATCATCCCTCACCCCACCCAAAAAAAATAAGAATTTCTGGAAGTGACCCACAGGAACACTGAGCACTGCTTGGGAACCCCCAAGTATAAATAATTAAAAAGAATTGCTTCACCCCAAAGAGAGAAAGAAACAAAATAGGACTCAGGATATAAGGAGTGAGAATTTAAACATCTACAGTAAAGTCATTTTAGGATTTGTAACCTAGACAACAGTCACAATTCAAAATTCCAGCTTTATCGTGACTGGAAATAAAATCCTATTCTTGTCAGCGAGAACATGGGAGAACTAGTTTGTTTAGCAAAACTGAAACGTGAAATAGGTAAGGTTATGAGATCATTATTCCCATGTGTTCCTTCTTCTTGCCACATCATTTTCTTTCCTAAGTAGTTGGAAATGTCAGTCAGAAGAACAGAGAATTTATTCTTAACAGTCTTTGGAATGTTGATAAATGATTGCAGCTGGAGGGAAAATTCTATAACCTTTATATACATACACATACAAACACACACACACTCACACTCCTAATTATACATCTAAATGTTTAAAACAAATGGTAGTTTCTGAGCCAGGAAGATAAAACAAAGGGCAGAAACACATTTTTTTTTTTGCATTTAGGTCCCCCCAATTTGATCTCTGGTACCAACAGTGCCCTGAACACGGTTATAAGTAATTTCTTAGCATGCAGCTGAGACTAACCCCTGAGGACCACCAGGCATTCCCTCCCCCTAATAGTAGAACTGTCATAATCATAGAAAGATAGTGCTTACCTAGAGTGGTAAAGATAATCTTTGTCAATTGTACAAATGTTTCCTTATCCATGGTTGCTCTATATTTCCACCAAAACAAAATTCATGAGTTATGATCTAGTAAGTTCAAAAATTTGACTTTCAAATTGTACCTTTCTTAATTTTCCCTTTTTTCCTCCAGTAAAAGGTTTGCTGAAACCCTAAAATATGCAACACCTATACCCATGAATGAAACTTTCTTCAAAGTCACATGTATCAGCTGAATGGAGCTTTGAAACTAGGGAGGATATAAACATTGGCCAATTGATCCCACAAACAACTGTGAAGTCATGGTCACAACCGTAACACTTGAAACTAGAGGGGAGGGGTTGGGACTTTGAGAGATGACTGGTGAGTGAGGGCAAGGTAAATTTTCTTTCTTAAGAAAGGACACTTGATAAGGTTCAGTTGAGCTGTCACCTTAAAAAAATGAGTACATAAAGGATAAGTAGGCATCAACTCTCCAAAAAGAAAGGGGCATGTACTCGGGTCAGCAACTACAGTGGTCCTGTTCTAAAGGAGAGTGTGGTAAATTGGAAAGAGCGATGTGTAAGAGGAAGAACATTTTTTGTTTCATTTTTGGCTTTGGGCCACACCCTGCAATGTTCAGAGTTAACATTCAGGAATTATTCGTGGTAATATTCAGGAGACCATGTAGGATGCCAGAGATTAAACCCGGGACAGCTGCTTATAAGGCAAGAGCCCTGTTGACTGTAATATCCCTCCAGCCCCTGAAGACAAAGGCCTTTTAAGATGAATCTGGAGAAATTAACCATAATTTAATAAAGACACATGGCAATTAATGCAAAGAGATATCAATTAAAGTCTCAGAAGGGTTCTAATTTGAAAAGAGATGCTCAGGTTTGTGTCCTTAGAACTTCAATGTAGTTTAAATGTGAGCAATTGACACTCTGGGCCAGGGCTTGTGTGGAGTGTGCAAATTAGTTATCTTGCTGATAACTTATTCTCTAAAAACTTTGTTCTCAGTGAATTTCTTATTTCACTCATTACCACACATCCTGTGGCTACAATTTGCTCATTTATCTGTTGATCCTTGTAATGGACATTAACCTGTTTTCCATTGTCCTTTAAGCTTTGCCAACATAGGCAGTTTGGGATTTATTTTCTTCTATGTTTAGTGATTATAAAGGGATTTCAGCAAAGCAGAGAGGAAGGCATAAACTGAATATTGAAGAATTGACTTGATTTTCTTAAAGTTCTTTGGATAATGTCTAAGAGGGTTGCTTTACTGGCTTCACACCTTTTGTCACATCTCACTTCAGTTTGGCTACCTCTCTCTTTCTGTTTTGGTCTTTCTCCAACTTCTTCAAGACTCAAGACTCCTCAGATTTCTGTCTATCCTTCATCATGAAGTTTATCCTTCATCAGTATTCAGACTCAAAATTCCTATTTTTGTGGATCTAAGTTTCTTGTCTAGAAGGGGAAAGGATGAAGACAGGATGAAAGATGGAAGACTTTGCTTCTTCCAACAGCCAAGTAACCCCAGGAAGGAGTTGTTTTTAAGCAGAGACAAATTTTGTCCTAAAAGGAATTCTTCATCCTAGCCACAGTTTAAAGTATGGTGTTTTTAGAGTAGTAGTTTTCTTTCTTTCACATATGCAAGTGACATTTGCTTCTAGTTCTCTTACCTGGCAGTATCTGATTATGCCATAACTACAACAAAATACAAAAATATAGGAATGCTTCTTAATAGTAACATGAGTGTAACTAATCAAACTAGAATAAATCATATGGTCATTACCAAGATTTACATGAGGAGATAGCAAGCATGTCCTCGTAAACAAGTAAAATGAGTGTTGCATGAATTTGGAGATAGAAAAAAAAAGTAATAAGCTGTAGGAAGCGTGAGCTCTCAAAAACATTGAGAAGTGACAGCATAAACAGCCATAGAGGCAGGAGGGAAAGTGAAAAAAAGAGAGAACAAGAAAATATGAAGGCTGCCAAGATGAACAGAGCAATTTGCCAACATGTGTGTCATTCCTCTCATAAATTAACTTCTTTGGTAAGCTTAATTGTTTGAACAAATGGGATGGAGCTATTTTCAGAGCAATTATTTATTCTAATCACCAATCCCCTTACAGCAAAGAGAAACCATGCTTTTCTAGGTTTCTTCCTTTCAGTTAAATATTTACACTGTTAGTGATACTTATATAGTTGCTATATCTTCGGCCTCTGAATGGCAAGGGCTTGGGGATAATTGACAGCATAAATGGTTGTAGGTGAGAACCTTAGAAAAATTCTTATCTATACATACACTTCTTTCCCTGGCTGGCAAATAAATAAATTAAGAAGAAGAAGAAGAAGAAGAAGAAGAAGAAGAAGAAGAAGAAGAAGAAGAAGAAGAAGAAGAAGAAGAAGAAGAAGAAGTTATTTCTAATTCAGTAGTTCTCAAATGCCAGTTTGTGGATCAGTGTTGATCCACTGGTATAAAAATATTGCAACCTACTACTCTACTATGTGTTTATTTATTACTGGTTTTAGTTCTACGGAACTGATATTCAGATGGGTGTTGGCCCACAGATGTCAAAGGATTAAAAATCACTGATCTTGTCCCCTTCCATCTGTCCCATTCACAAATCCGTCCACCTGGTTCGTAGACTGTGATCAAATCATCTCTACATCCTCCTTACTGCATTTGTAAAATTTTAATTTCAATCCTCTGGGTAGTGTATCAAATTGCCAATGAGAGGAAAAATGAAAGTACAATAAATATGCTCAAGAGGATATAATAAAATATGTATACTGCGTATTTTTAAGTCCACATGAGCATGAATCAGCTTAATTGTGTAGACTCTAGCCACATACAGCTTAGGTTCAATTACTGATTCCATTATTCCAAAGCTTTATGATCTTGGGAAAGGTCACTTATTTTCTCCAAACCTCAGCTTCCTATTTGTAAACTAAAGAAGTTATTATTTGCTATACCTTCATGTTGAGTTAATAGAAGAAATGATGCTGTTAAAGTGTGATAATTCCTCAGGTTATGTTTCTCTTCTTGTGTGCAGCACAGAAAGTGGACTGAATACAGGGTTTAATTGTATAAATGAAAAAAAAGTCATAAACAACTTTGTGACTGTATTTCTCAGGTGATTGAATTAAAATAGAAAGACATGGTTTAAGTTCAAGAGGTTTATGTGGAAAACACAAGGACATGACATGCAGAGAAATAGATCTATGCAATGGGGAGAAAAGGCAGGCAGTACAGTTTAAGTCAGTCATCACATTGGGTGATAGAAGCTTAGTTTTGCATGGAATGCACAAGAATTTTTGTATGTCATCTGAATGCTGAGAGAGTAGTTGTTTAGACATCTACTTACTTCAGTAGTTAATTGAAGGTACTAATTCCTCACCTTTACCAACTGCCTTGTCAATGTGCTGACTCTTGCCTCCTGAAAAAGTGCTGAAGCAAAGAGATGCATATACTGGACGTTGGTAATGTCCAGAGCACTGAATGGACCCATTGAATTAATACTACATTAGGGAATTAAAAAGAGCATTCAGGGGGCAGTTCTGATTAGGTGAATGACTTCCTTATAAAACTAAGTATAAATTGGTCTTTAAAACGATGAAAGGTAAAGGTAAAGGCCCTCCCGTTGATCGTCGATTTGCTCGAGCGGGCCCAGTAACGTCTCCATTGGAGACTTTTGTTGTTACTGTGTCTGGCATATCGAATACTCTCGGTAGCTTGCCAGGCTCTCCGAGAGGGGCGGAGGAATCAAACTGGGGTTGGCCATGTTGGCCACTTGTAAGGTGAACGCCCTACCGCTGTGCTATCGCTCCAGGCCCAAAACGATGAAACTGGCTATATTCTAAAAGTCCTCATTCTGTGGATTTATTGATAAAGAGGGTCCTATATCACTCTCCACAATCCCTAAACAGATAGGGCTGAAGAACTGATTATAAATGACAGGATAATATAATGAAATAGAAATCATTTGGGGTTAAGTAAATACTTGAGTCTTAGCTATGTCAACTACTAGTTAATGATTTTTAACCAAGTATATAACTCCTTTGAGTATCTTTTATAATAATGTCATTTAAAAATGTCAAATTGGGACCAGAGCAATAGTACTGTGGGTAGGGAGTTTGCCTTGCACATGGCCAACTTGGATTCCATCCACTGCATCCCATATGATTTCCCCTAAGCGTTGCCAGGTATAAATCCTGAGCATCACTGGGTTTGACTCCACCCCCACAAAAACAAAAGTCCAAAAAAAAACCCCAAAATATCAAAATGCATTAAAGCTATAATGCCTTGGCATTCTTAAAACAATTATGTCAAGACAAACCCCTTTATATTGAAAACATCTCATTCCTTTTGGGGGGACATGGGGGAGGGCCACACTTGATACAACTTAGGGCTGACTCCTGGTTTTGTACTTAGTGATCACTCCTGAAGAAGTTCAGGGGAACATATGTGGTACCAGGGAACAAAACTTGGGTTAGAATGAACTAGGATCACTTAGGATGGTAGGTGCATGCTGAAAGTAGACTATGAACCAAACATGATGGCTGCTTGGTGCCTAAATTGCAAACCATAACAACCAAAAGGAGAAAGAGAATAAGAGGGAGTGATAGTACACCGGTAGGGCATTTGCTTTGCACGTGGCCTACCTGGGTTCGATTCCTCTGCCCCTCTCGAAGAGCCCTGCAAGCTACTGAGAGTATCTCACCTGCAGGCAAAGCCTGGCAAGCTCCCCGTGACGTATTCGATATGCCAAACACAGTAACAACAAGTCTCACAATGGAGATGTTACTGGGCCTGCTCGAGCAAATTGATGAACAACAGGACAGTACTACAGTGCTACAGTGTCTGCTACAGAGGCAGGGGGTGGGAAAGGGTGGAGGGGGGCGGGCAGGATACTGGGAACACTGGTGGTGGAAAATGGGCATTGGTGGAGGAATGGGTACTCGAACATTGCTTAATTGAAATGCAATAATGACAATTTGTAAGTCTGTAACTGTTTCTCACGGTGATTCATTTAAAAAAAAAAGAAAGAAAAGAAAAAAGAATGAGCTAGGCAAAAGGCTCATTGTTGTACCAGTTGTACTAACGCTCCAGCCTCAGAAAACTTCTCATTTTTGAGGGAATTATTTAAAAGATACAAATACAAAAAATTAAAGTGTATTCAATTTTTTTGAAGAGTCTGAATTATTTCTTGGAGCTCTTAGATTGCAACAACCACAATTTCCAGATTAATGATATGTCATATGATTTACTCTCTTCCTTCTCCCTAATGGTAGACCTGTCCCTCAATCTGATTATTACATTCTATGGCAACTATATAACCAAGCTCATTGAATGAATAACCCATGTCAAAACATATTACTAACCAAAAAAGGAATAAGCAGTAATAAGATTGACAGTTTTCACCATTATGAATCAACTTCGTGTTAGTTATTTTCTTTATTGCCAAAGAACTTTTTCACTTAGTTTCAAATTCTTTGCTATTTTTGAAGAGTTGGTTATTTCAGTAATATTATTTGATACAATAATATTTAATTTTTGATTGAAGAAAATTTGATACCAATTTATAATTCTAGAAATACCTTATAAATTCATTCATCCAATCACTCACCCTTTCACTCATGTATGCACAATTTATTTATGCAGATACTGCTCATAGAACATATATCAAATATAATGACAAACAGATGTTTGTATCACTGTAAAGAAACATTTGGTTTAAGGTTTAAATAGGATTTGTATTTTTTAAAATTTCAAACTGAATAAAATTTTATTTTAGTCTACATTAGCCATTTTTTTAAAAAAATGTGTCATAGTTGCAAATAAAGTAATTTGGAGTTTAAAATTTGAAAATAGAAAAAATACTTAATGTAAAGATGAAGTCATGAAATTCACATACAAGTGGTACTACATGGAAAGTATCATGTTAAGTGAAATGAGTCAAAAACAGCGGGATAGACACAGAAAGATTGCATTCATCTGGGAACATAAAGCAACAAAATGGGACACTAACATCCAGTTTTAATAATATTAAAACAAATGAAGATATTTTCAGGGCTGGAGCGATAGCACAGCGGTAGGGCATTTGCCTTGAACACAACCAACATGGCTGACCCAAGTTCGATTCCTCTGCCCCTCTCGGAGAGCCCGGCAAGCTACCGAGAGTATCTCGCCCACACGGCAGAGCCTGGCAAGCTCCCCATGACGTATTCAATATGCCAGACACAGTAACAACAAAGTCTCCAATGGAGACGTCACTGGGCCCGCTCGAGCAAATCGATGATCAACGGGAGAGCCTTTACTTTACTTTACTAACATCCAGGAGTGGCCGAGATTAGTACCAGGAATTTTGCTCCATGATTTCGAGGCCAGCCACACATGCTAGGGGAAAAGGAAGCTCAGATATAGAAGAGAGCACCAAATACAGGGTGTTGGGAGGATCCTTCCAGGGTGCGAGAAGCATGCTGAAAGTAGACTATAGACCGAACATGATTGCCACTCAATGCCTCTTTTGCAAACCACAGGACCCAAAAGGAGAGAGAGAGAACAAAAGGGAATGCCCTGCCACAGAGGCAGGGTGGGATGGGGAAAATGGAGGGTGGGAGGGATGCTGGGACCCGTGGTGGTGGAGGATGGGCACTGGTGGAGGAATGGGTACTTGATCATTGTATAACTGAAACTCAAGCACAAAAATTTGTAAGTCTATAAATGTACCTCATGGTGTTTAACTAAAAAAAAATGTTTATGATAGAACTATATAATATGGTGAAGTATATAGACTATTTGAAGAATACAAGAATGAATTTGGGAAGGTGGAAAGAAAGGATACTACTCACTTAAAAGTATGAACAAGGCTCCTTCTTAGAAGATATAAAACTTGGAACAAAAAGTGGTCAGTTTGATTTAAGAGAGACTTATGGAAAAAAGCTAGGGAAAACGCCGTTCCTGAAGTAAACACAGCATAAAAGGAAGTTGCCTTGGATTTCTTAATAATGGGTACAGATACTGAGCATGGCTCAATAACTGTAAAAAGGTATGTTTTATGGCTACCTGAGATATATCATTGTATTTTATAGCACAGGAAAACACGGGCAAAGAAGATAAAAGGAAACTAGGAAGAGAAATAAAGTGCGGAGAGAATTGTTATTGACTACTGGGAAGAAGAAATACAAATGATATTTTCTAAGAAAGAGTCAGAAGGAAGATGAGGAGAAATATCTTGGGAGAGTGACTCTCTGGATCACTTAGCTCCAAGAGTTTTTGGGAAATGAGGTTATCTATTATGAACTCATTCTGCTTTCCTCTTGTCTGTCATCAAAACATTTATCTCAAAATAATTGCTCCTTAGTCATCTCTCACCTTAAAGAACAAGTACATGAATCATAATTTCTATTTTACAGCAAGAAGCACGAGAAGTTCTAAAATTCACTTATCATTAAAAGTTCAGGTAGAAGCTAAAATAATAACCTGTATGCTAGTGGGGAGAAAAGACTAAGCAGAAATCAAAACCCATTAACTTGTTTAAAATGTGTAAAATAATGACAAGTAATAGAACTTAAAGAAATGCATTATTAAAGCTTAATTAATAAATGAAAATTGAGGAAATGAATATATTAAAGAAAGAAAAGCACACTTTCAGTCATTGAACAAATGAGCTGCAGAAACAAAATTCTAGACTTGAAAGCATGGTTCCTCAATATCATTTTTGTATTTTTCAAGATGAGAGCTTGAGGGCTAGTGCAGGGCTTAAGGCCTCTGTCTTACTATGTGGTCAATTCCAGTTTCATTCCTAGCACTGTATTAGGCCCTCCCGTTGATCGTCGATTTGCTCGAGCGGGCCCAGTAACGTCTCCATTGGAGACTTTGTTGTTACTGTGTCTGGCATATCGAATACTCTCGGTAGCTTGCTGGGCCCTAGCACTGTATATGAAATAGAAACACTTCCAGGAGTAATCCTTTAGCACAGAAATAGGAGTCAGTCCTTAGTACTACTGGATATGCTCCAAATACTTTCTCCCCCAATTAAATGTACAGAAAGTTTCAACATATTCAAATTTACCTCTAGTTAACCAAGAAGTGATCACCCAGGTACTCTGGTGAGATATACATTTAACATATATTTGAACAACAGCTGTGTGTCAGTCAAGATACTGGGTACCAAAGATACTAAGACATATAAAGAATAATGTTGGTAAACTTACAGACATAGGAAGACATGTTAATAAATAATCAAAAGAATGTGTCTGTCATTGTCCTCCTGGTGTTCATCGATTTTCTAGAGCAGGCCCAGTAACGTCTACATCGGGAGACTTTGTTGTTACTGTTTTAGGCATATCGAATATGTCACAGGGAGCTTGCCAGACTTTGCCTTGCGGGTGAAATACTCTAGGTAGTTTGCCAGGATCTCTGAGAGGGGCGAAGGAATAGAACTCGGGTCGGCCATGTTGGCTGCATGCAAGGCAAATGCCCTACCCGCTGTGCTATTGCTCCAGCCCAAAATAATGATAGAAGCAAAATATAAGCATATGTCTCAGGTGTCAGAGAGATCTCTGTGGGGTGTTAAAATATAGTTCTTTAAAATTTAACTTTTAAAATCACAGAAACACCAGTGATTTTTGACTATTCCAAAGGATTGCTGGAAATGTGTGTTAAAATATTTTAAGTATTCCAGAATGAAATTCTTTTCCTAGTATTAATCATTGGGAAAAATGGTATCATTTCATCGACATTCTAATAGTCTACTAGCAAATCTCTTTTTATCTATGAACTTTCAATCTATAAATAAGTAGTACTCATTGATCAACATTTGATAAAGTTTTCTCCAATTATAGAAATTGAATAACTTCTTTATGAAGAGAAAAATTCTGTCACCAGAATTTAAATCTTCTTAAAAACCTTTCAGAGATAATTTTTTCAGATAAATAATTCAGATGTGTCCAAAAAGACATAAAATTAAAATAATATGTATGTTCATAACCATCCACGTACAAACTAATTACTTAAAGTGGTACATAATAGAATGTGCATGCTTCTGATCATATTCAAGGGAAGGATCAAGGATCTTTGCAACTCTGTGTACATTCCCATTGCAGCCTGATATAAAAAGCTTCTTAGAGTTTATGTGCAAAAGTTCATCACTAAGAAATGCAATCATTCCAATAAGATTATTTATTAACAGAGAATGAAATTTACTTCTTACCATGAATAATGGCTGGGCACAGCTTGAGTACAGAACAGTTGCAAAGGGGAAAGAGAAGGTAGATTAGTTATGCTAAATTTTTCAGGGCCCTTTTATTTTGTATTCGTGTTTCATACTGTAGATTCCTCATGAGATTAGTTAGTAAACTGTATTTTATATTGGTTCAATTTATAATTCATAGTATTAAACTCTGTGATTGAAGAAAAATTAAATAAAAAGAGCAAATTCTTGCTTTCTTATTGCAAAACAACATCTATCACAAACTCATTAAATGTCGGGTTTCTACCTGGTCACTTTCTGAAATTAATCTTTGAAATTTGGAATCAGAAAAAATTATTAAAAATCATCCTCTCTGTCATACTACTCACCCCATCATCTTTCTTCCACTTCACAGATAAAGAAAATGACAATAAATGACAATGAAAAAGGCAAAGCTATCGGACTAAGGAATGAACAAAAAGAAAACACAGTATATAGAGTTTTTACTATTCAAGACACATAATCAATAGGAATGTCTTTTTCTGGCTCCTGAGGTCAACAGATGATTCAATTTTTATTCTTCTATCTTCATCATATAGAACACTATCAGACAGTTGGTAATGTAATAGCTGTTCAATAAATATGCAGAGCATAGATGAATAACTGCCTAATTAATGACAAAGCTACAGAGAAAATGAGGGGGCAGGACATGGCTTAGAACTCAATTTTCCTGTTTTCCATTCTGATATTTTGTTTTTCTTCCACAAAAAACCATACCTGAGTTTTAAAATTGAGTGTTTGTTACAAAGATTTGACTTTCTGAAAGTGGTGAAACTTGTTAAATTTACTCCTTGGAAAAAATTCTGAAAAAGATACTGTCATACCAAATTAAGACTTCTTTTCTAGATTTTGGTGCTACCTGGCAAATGTTTGCTCTTCTATGCATCTTTTGAAATGACATTTCCAAGTTAGTTTGACAATTTAAAGCTCAGAATCACTAAGAATTCAATGCAAATATCATGTATGTATGATTCAGAAAACAGCCTAAAAAAGAGCAATATATTTAAGTAATTCCTAACATTCCCATTTATAGCTTTAACATACTATAACGCTAAAATTATGTGTGGAATTGGAAAAACAGAACCATAAAAATAAAGCATGAGTATTTGTTCACTATTTATGATAGTAATAATATAAAACTGAATTATAAAGTATAAATATAAAATTATTATTATGACTAATATACATAGATACAAACCTGATATAAAATGTTTGCTATCATTATCACTTATTATAGAAATAATTACATTTATAATTTTTTGCTTATTTGGCCACACACACCTTATGATGCTCACAGGTTACTCCTGGATCTATGCTCATGCATCACTCCTGGTAGGCCAACAGGACTATAATGGGGTGCTGGGGATCCAACCCATGTCAGGCACGTGCAAGGCAAACATCAGACCTATTTACTCTACTATTACACTAGCTCCAGGAGTTTAAGGTTACTAAACCAGGGGTCTGTAACTATAGTACAGTGGGCAGGCCACTTGCTCTGTGCTAGGCCTACTTGGAGTTTGAACACTGGCATCCCATGTAGTCCCCAAGTACCAGCAGGAGTAATTCCTGAATACAGAGCCAGGAGTAACCCCTGAGCAACACTGAGTATAACCAAAAAAAGAAACAAAAACAAAACAAAGCAATAAATATTACTAAACCATAGGTAAAAGTATCAGAAGAACTAAATTGGAAATTCAATTTTTCGATCTTTTACTTGTGTGATCTTAAGAAACCTACATAATGATTCTGAGTCATACTCTACTCATCTACAATGTGAAGATAATAATAACTTTCTCATTGCTATTATAAAGCTTTAAAGAGGTATGAGGCACCTAGCTTAAAAAACATTCAGCATTACAGATTAAAAAATGTTTCTTTTGTAATATTTTATTATTTAGTCACAGCATTCATATAAGGTAGTTTTTACCAAGACAACTTCACTGAAAAGGGGATTGCAATTTAAGGAGGAAAGATAACTTTTTATTTTTTAGGAGCAAAAGTGGGTTTAAGACACAAAGCTTCTGACTTATGAGCAGTCCAATGTCCGTTTGATAAAATTACATGGAAATGTTTGCCACAGTTTCATTAGAAAGTTTATGGGTTTGTATGCAAACATTACTAGTTAATATGGATATCTCTGTATGAAATTTCCAGTGGTACAGTGCCTTAATCAGGCATTTCTGATAGCTAAATTTAGGACCAAGACTTCCATATGGCATACTGGATGAAAATGGGAGAGGATGTACGTTTCCCTTGATCTAGGTATGAGTATTGCTTTATATCTCATTACTCCATATCTCACATTACTCCACTAGATATTAACATAACAATAACATATCAAAGAAATCTTACAGGAGATACTTAAAAAAAAAGATTTGGCATTGAGTGTTCTCATTCAATGGTAAAGCCCTGAACTATTTGAATACAGAACACCCATCAAGAGTCCTTAAACTCCACTTTGGGAAACACTACTATTTATGATGCAGGAAATTATAGGTCAATGGAAAGTTATTGAAATTTAAAGACAGGATTGTAAACAAAACAGAGTTTTGTTGCTCTCAAATTTCAAAATGTGAATAAATACCTGATCACATTATATTTTATTTCCTTTGACATTAGTAAATGTCTTATTCAAAGTCTAGAGCAGCAAAAACAAGAATCAGGGTTAAAATGAAATATTAAAAAACTAATGTCAGAGTCTAGGTCCATCTTGGTAAAATGTTATGCTTAATACTGCCACTTAATAGCTATGTGGCTTTGAATAGGTCTGTAATTACTAGAAATCTATATATGTACTTCATCTGAAAAAATAAAACTATGAATATCTATCAGAGTTGTTCCCAGGTTGAATATAAATTAGGGGTAGCATTGCCTACATAGAACAGGTATTGTAAAGGTTATGTTAATCAAGGACCAGGGAAATACTACAGCAAGTAGGGTGTTTGCCTTGCATGCAGTCTACCCAGGTTGGATCCCTGGCATTTTATATGGTCACTTAAGTCCCATCTGGAGTGATCTCTGAGGTCAGAGTCAAAGAGTAAGCTCTAAGAACTGCTGGGTGTGGTTCAAAAAAAACCAAACAAACAAACAAAAAAACCAAACAAACAAAATTAAGAAGAAATGATGTGGGGCTGGAGCGATAGCACAGTGGGTAGGGCATTTGCCTTGCATGCAGCCAACATAGCTGACACAGGTTCGATTCCCAGCATCCCATATAGTCCCCCGAGCACGGCCAGGAGCAATTCCTGAGTGCATGAGCCAGGAGTAAACCCTGGGTATCGCCGGTGTGACCCAAAAGCAAAAAATAAATAAATAAAATTTTAAAAAATAAATGCATAAAATCTGACCATTAATATCAGAGAGATGTATTTTTCTATATTCTTGCTATTATATAATCATTTGACATCTTTACTTGTCTATCAGTAAATTGGATTTTATAATGGATCTGTCTATTCCTCAGAGGGCCCTTAGTTTTTTCATTCATTGACTTACTCATTGCTTCTTTTTTCCTTCATTTACAGAACAGATAAAAAATGTATACTTAAGGGTAATCACATGACATAGATGAATAAGACATACTCCTGGTATTGGAAAAGCATATACTCCAACAGAGAAGAAAAATATGTACATGATCCTCACAGAAAAAATCGTGGGGTCTTTAGAAAGGTATGTGACAGATATATATGAGCACAGCAAAATAGAGGTCATTATTCCTGTCAGCTAGAAACAGAGGGAATTTGAGAACATTACAGAGAAAATAATCTTCAGATTGCATTTAAGAGAAAATAATCTTTGAATTGGACTTAAGGGTTTTAGTCAGAGTCACTACATCAATAAATTATATCCTTTAAAAGTGTTAGCATTTATACTGTATCCCTAAAACACAAATGCATATATACTTTTGTAAACTCGTTAACTCTAAAAAATTCTAACAAAATTAAATTGTCATAATTTTTGAGTACTTACTCAAAATGCCAGGTATGTGAGAAAATGCAAAAAGACACCAGGACCTACAACTATGTCAACCATCACCATGTTTGGGAATAACTGCCTACTTCTTTTATAACTGTCCCCCTGAAACTGACACCAACATGCAGTTCTTTTCGACAACATACTGTTCTCATTATTGTCTTTTTTTTTAACATTTATTATCAACCATACTTTGAACAAGATTTTAAAGAGAATGATGATATCTGAGGAAAAAGAAAATTATGTACCCAAAGAAAACAGAATATTCCAATACCTTTAGTTCTTTATGTAAGACTTAATGTTATATGTTTATCTAACATATCTTTTGAATTAGAGCTATCTTTAATACATACATATATGTGATTTGCTCGAGCGGGCCCAGTAACGTCTCCATTGGAGACTTTGTTGTTACTGTGTTTGGCATATCGAATACGTCACGGGGAGCTTGCCGGGCTCTGCTGTGCGGGCGAGATACTCTCGGTAGCTTGCCGGACTCTCCGAGAGTGGCAGAGGAATCAAACTCGGGTCGGCCATGTTGGCTGCGTGCAAGGCAAACGCCCTACCACTGTGCTATCGCTCCAGTTTCATATCAATTTTTGTACTTTTTACTTTAATTTTTTAAATGACATTTATTCATTCATCCGTTAAGCTATGCTAAATAGACAGCAAATATGTTGCTGTTGCTTGCTCCTCTCTTAGGTCTTGTAAAAGTAAATTACCCTTTTTTTGTGTCAAATATGTGTATCACTAATTTTAGCTCATGTCTTCCACTTCATTAAGAGAGAAATTAGATTGGTTTCCTTGGAATATCCCTTGAGAGAGTTAAAATTTCCAGGAGTTCACACACTATTCCAAATAATTTGGTTTTGATATTTGTAATTCACAGTACATTGGTTTTCTGTACAAAGTCTTATCTTTGTACTCACCTTAAACCCCCACATTTCCTTTTTTTCTCAAGAAGATCAGGTCATGGTGAAAGGGACTCAGGGAGAATAGAAAGTAACAAATAATTAAGGTATCCAATCACTTAGATGCAAAAAGCGATCTTTTAAATATTTATCCTTAAGAAGCTATTGTATATGTTTGTGTGGTAGGGGAGGGAGGGAGAGGACGAGAGGAGGGAGTGAAGGAGAGGAAGGAGTGTCATCATACTAGGCAATGCTCTGAGCTTACTCCTGGCTCTGAATTCTGAATTAACACTGATGATGATCTGGGCAACCATATATGATGTTGTGATAGGACCCAGGTCACTCTGCAAAGCAAGCACCACCTTCATTATGCTATCAGGCCCTATGAACAGTATTTTTAACTAAGATACTCGCCTTTCAATTTTCTAATTTTTATTGTCTGAAGAGTTAAAGATGGCTTCGTATTTCCTACCCAATTCATATATCCATATGTTCTTCTGACAAATGTTTACTGAGTCCTATGAAGAGCCAGGACTATTTTTAAATACTCTGAGCCTTTTCATTTTAATTTGTAAAGAAGCAAAGGTAAAAATAGCTACCTTGAATTTTTTCTGTAATATTTCAGTGAGATTTATGCACAAGGGATATGATACTGACTAAAAATAATAAAATCTCCAAATAATTATAACATTCAGAGGAAGCATAAACTTTGGGAGATGTATGGGGGAAAATATTTCTTATATTATAACATGGTAGCAAGGTGGTAGGATTAGAAGACATATATTAAATAATTTACAAGTATGAAATCAGTTTTAAATTCTTAGAAAACAGAATAAGTTTATAATTATATGAGAACCAGTTGTGCATGAAAATTATAGAAAAATGCATGAGTAACAAAAATATTTTATGTAATCAATGACTACAATGCAAAAATCAATAGGAAAAGCTGCTGATAGAAACCATTTTTCATGTTTCATACAACTTCATTTGTGTGTCATTTTAGCAGCTTTTAATCGTTCTTTTTCAGACTAATCTCCCTTTGTTTTATATAAAAAATAAAATTCAAATAAAATTTCCCTCATGAATCACTGTATCATTGTCATCCGGTTGTTCATCAATTTACTCGAGCAGGCACAGGTAATGTCTCTATTTGTCTAGTCCTGAGATTTTAGCAACCTCTCCTTACTCATCTTTCCCAGTCATTGGAGGCTCTTTCAGGGTCAGGGGACAGAGACCTGTTATAGTTACTGATTTTGGCATATCGAACACGCCACGGGGAGCTTGCCAGGCTCTAACCGTGCAGGCGGCAGGATACTCTCCGAGAGGCTCTCTGGGCTCCCTTGGGAAGAGACCCAGCTCCAGCAGCCGACTTCCAGTACCCAACTGCCGCCACACTCCAGGCCACTTTCCAGAGGCTCAAGCTGAGCGTCACACATGAATCCCCACGGAACTTCACGCATGAAATTCCACGGAACCCAGGTAATGCGGAACCTTGTGACTTTGGATTCAAGGCTCAAGGGGACCTGGGAGCAGAGATCCTCTGTCTACTTCACCCAGTCTCCGGCAACCCAGGGGTCATACCCATAAATCATAGAGAGAAATCTCTATGATTTCTTGCCTACTGTTTGAATTCCATCAAACATGGTGTGATAATTATGGAAAATGGATAGGATGTTTCTTATGTTGTGTTCGGAAAGTGGCCTGGAGCATGGCGGTTGAGTAGTGGAGGTCGGCTACTGGGGCTGGGTCCTGGGGTGGTGTGTGGGGGGGGAGAGCCTTCCTCTTCCCAAGGGATCAGCCCCAGCAGCTGACCTCCACTACCCAACTGCCACCACACTCCAGGCTGCTTTCTGGATGCTCAGGCTGAGCCTCACACATGAATTCCCAAAGAACCCAGATAATGCAGAACTTTGTGACTTTGGACTCAAGGCTCAACGGGACCTGGGTGCAGAGATCCTATGTCTGCTTCTCCCAGTCTCCGGTGACCCAGGGGTCATACCCATAAAGCCACACCCTGCTAGTACCAAATAATCTCATTTTCCACCCTCCAGAACCCATAGATGCTCCTTGCAGACTTAATCACTTAATCACTTAACTTTCCGTTAGTCGTCGATTTGCTCGAGCGGGCGCCAGTAACGTCTCCATTTGTCCCTGTCGCGTGCTAGTGTAGCCCAATGGCATCTGTTCGCTCCAGGAACATGAAGGGCCTCAAACCGATCGTTCATGATCCTGACGAAGAAGTCTGACCATCTGGTAGGTGGGCGGCCACGCGGTCTTTTGACATCCCGTGGAATCCAATCAGTAACAGCTCTAGTCCAACGGTCGTCTTTAAATCTCATTACGTGACCAGCCCATCTGATTTTCGACACCTTGGCAAATGAGACAGCGTCCCTGATCCTTGATCGTCGACGGATGTCAGAACTCCGGATTCGTTCTCTCATTTGAGTGAAACGTGATATTCCAAGCATAGCTCTTTCTATTCTTCTTTGGGAGACCTGAATAGCGTTCTCATCTTGTTTGCGTAGGGCCCAGGTCTCTGAGGCATATGTTAATGCAGGAAGAACAGTGGAATCAAAGAGATGTGCCCGGAGCCAGAGGTTATTCGTCCTCTTAGCTATTTCTTCGACGTTCTTGAAGGCGTTCCAAGCCACTCTCTTCCTCCTGCGCAGCTCGGGTGCCAGGTCATTTGTCATGTTGACCTCTCGACCTAGGTACACATAGCTGTTGCATTCGGAGATGGTCGTTCCATTGAGAGCGAATGGGGCGTCAGGAACAAGGCTGTTTCTCATAAACATTGTCTTCGTAAGATTCAGCTGTAGTCCTACCTTTCCAGGTTTCCTGAAGAACCTGCCGTCAGTACTCCTTGCAGACAGAAGTATAAAATGAGGCCCCCATGGACTCTGCACCAGGCTGTTTTCACTCGGGGTGCCCCAGACGGGATGGGTGAGAGCTTTCCCCTCACAAATATCATGACCACGATCATCCAGTTGTTCATCAATTGCCTCGAGTAGGCACCAGTCACGTCTCCTTTGTCCTAGCCCTGAGATTTTAAAAAGTGCCATATTCAAGACTCTTTCAGGGTTAGGAGAATGAGACCCATCATTGTTACTGGTATTTGGCATATTGGGTACATCACAGGGAGTTTGCCAGACTCTGCCATGTGGGCAGGTTTCATTTGGTAGCCTGCCAGGTTGTCCAAAGTAAGAATGAGATAATAAGATGGGAGCTAGGTTTTATAGCCTCTGGGTCTTGGCGTTGATGGGATTACATGGCGCTGGCAGTCAGTTGGTGGGTGTGGCCCCTGCTTACTGGAAGATGGAGGATCTGGGTGGAGGATGCTCAGCCCCAATCCGAGCAGAATTGAAGATCTCAGCCCCGGGACCCGCATGCCTTTGTTCCTCTGCCAGTACCTTCATTCGTGTGGAGAGTGTTCTCAGCATGGTTGTGTCTGGTTCTGGAGGTCTTCGGATGCCGGAGCTCTGCTCAGGGCAGGGAGGGAAACTCAACCCGCCCCCTCCAAGGGGCCCCGGAGAGGACAGCCAGGCGCGGGGGCAGGAGACTCACAAATATAACATATAATTATCATGATGAGTATACATCTACAGACTGCAAGCAATACACCAAGTTTGGGGCACAAATCCTTCTATGTAGCCACAAACTTGCATCTAGGATGGTGTTAAAAATCATCAAAATTCTGATTCCAAAATGGCAGTCTACCAGATAATAACTCCACCAAAAAAAAAAAAAGCATAATCCAGCCCCTTCAACAGTTTTTGATGCCAGTAGGAGCAACAACAATTGTTATTATCCTTTACTTCGTCTTGGAAGCAATTTTCTTTTGGTTATTTGTACCAACTATTGACTCAGTATAGCCAAAGAGGCTTCACAAGATTGGGTCTCTGCATGCAGGTATTCTTTTAGAAGGAAATATCTGCCCACAGGTGGGAGTTAAAAACAAAGCAAAAAGTTTGGTAGATTGTTGACCAGCTAGAAAATGCTTGTTGATAATCCCTAGATTATTTTTCTCCTCAGTTTAAGGAATTGAGGTGAGAAAGGAAGGTAGGATATACTATTTTATGATCTAAATTCTTACAGTGGCTATATAAATTAACCTTAGCACACAAACACAAGTCTAACAGATAGCATTCTCCTTATAATGACTGTCAGGCTTCAGACTCCAGTCCATGAGGGTCAGGCTATGGATTGATGGGTTCCTTCCTCCCTTTATTTCTTGTGGAGCATCTGGTTCTTTTCAGGAGTCTCTGGCTAAGGAATCAAAGCAAGCAAGGAGGATACCAACCACCCATGAGTAATCAAATGCTCTTTGTTGGTGCTGCTCACATTCTTTTATTCCTGCATGCTCTATTAGGAAACAAGACGATTAAACCAAACTGGATTTAAATATGGAATGTTAATTATATCTCTATGGGTATTACATCCAGGAGACCTTAATACGAAGATCAGAGTCAAGAGTTGGGGTTGGGGGATCACTCTCAGATGATGGAAGTTCATCATAATGTAAGGACGGGTTTGTTTCTACAAAGAGAATAGATTGACAATATACACCTTCCAAGCCAGTTGATGCAATTGAGATGTTACTTGTGAATACTGTGCTGAAATGCATTATAGTTTTTTATGTGAGAGAAACGTGAGTGATTTGTGACTAGAACTTAGGAATGTATCAAATTTGGTAGGGCAGAGTAAGTTATAAAATATAGCTCTATTTTTCCATTCTCACTATTCAAGCACTTTACAACAGGATAGTTACTTCTGTCATTTCTCTTATAAATATAGGGGGTTTCCATATTAATCAGCTGCATTTGAGCTGACCCTGTGACTAGCTAGTTCATAAATATCTAATTAGGGACTTTAATAGAGTTTGTATCCATTTCCTTTCATAACCAGAAGCTACAACACAATGGAGAAAACAAACAAACAAGATGAAAACCATGGAGATAGAGAGGTTTGATATTTAAGTAGTCACACATCAGGTAACTGCATAAAAATCACCCAAAGGAGGCCGGAGTGATAGGACAGTGGAAAGGACACTTGTCTTGTATGCTGGATCTGGGTTTGATCCTGGCATTCCATATGGTCCCCAGAGTTCTACCATGAGTGGTCTGTAAGCACTGAACCAGGAATAAATCCTGAGCATTGTATAGTATGACCCAAAACAAACAAAAATCAAACAAGAGAAACAACCACCAATGCAACTGAGCCAGGATAAAAGGAACATTACTTTTAGCTACTAAAGTACAAAATTTTGAGCTTAGTTCAGAGTTTGTTATACGTCAACAGATAATTGAAACACTACTGATGCATTATAAAGGTAGTTTTTACCAATCAGTCATCCTTGACAGAGAAAAAAAATAACAATTTTATCCTCTATATAAGAATTTTGTAATAGAAAAGGAGAGCTTAGAATTTGAGTAAAAATGAATAATAATGATTTTATTTATATTCTTTTATATTCAAATTTAATTTATACTCATGTGATAGCACAGCAGTAGGGCATTTGCCTTGCGCACAGCCAGCCTGGCCAAGCCGGGTTTGATTTCTCTGCCCCTCTTGGAGAGCCCGGTAAGCTACCAAGAGTATCCCGCCCACATGGCAGAACCTGGCAAGCTACCCGTGACATATTCAATATGCCAAACACAGTAACAACAAAGTCTCAAAATGGAGATGTTCCTGGGCCCACTCAAGCAAATTGATGAACAATGAGAGGACAGTGACAGTAACATGTGATATTAAGTTTTATTTTAAGATTATAGCTACAAATTATTCAAAAGAAATCTTCAAATCAATGATTATAAGCATGTAAATAATTCTATGAATTATTGAAGTTATCCCCTCAAAGGAGAGGGAAGGGAAGGAAAAGAGGGAAATCAAAATAAAATGAAACTATCAACCAAAACAGAGACTTTGACTGAAAATTAATGGAAAATTATTTTTTAACTGAAGTGAAAATTTTATGGTTGGTTACACTTTGATGTCACAGAAATACAGATATCATCAGTGCTAGAAAGGTTTCAAAAGATGTATGGTTCAACTTCTTCTACAGAAGTTAGGCAAAAGAGTGTCAATGCTTGGTTGAACATGTTCAGAAATGAGTAATTTGATTTCTCATGAGTAGCAGATTTTATTTCAGCTTAATTCAAAATACTTGATTTTATTTCCTTTGTACTGAAACCTGACAGCTCACATAGGATTCTCATCAGATGTACTCTTTGATGCTTGAGTGAAATGCATGTTCTCAATCTATAACCCCTGACTACTTTAATCAGCATTTACAACTTTTTAACTTGTTTCCTAGTAAAGAATATTTTTCCTGTATAGAATCATCTGAAAATCTCTACTTATACTCTAAGTTCCTCAAAACAATATCTTAGTTTTACCACATATATAGACACAATTATTTTCTTATATAAATCAATGAGGCCCCTTGGAGGTGGGTGGTTTGAGTTTCCCTCTCTGCCCTGAGCGGTGCCCCAGCAGCTGAAGACCTCCGGGACCCAGCCACAGACATGCTAAGACCACTCTCCACATGCTCGGATGAGCCTCACGCATGAGGGAACCGGCAGAGGAACCCAGGTGTGTGGGACCCAGGGCTGAGATACCTGGAAGCTCCCAGAAGCGTGTGGCTGCCTTTGTGGCTGCGTGACCTCTTATTGTCTAGTTCTTGCTCTCAGAGAACTCAGCAGGCTACTGAGAGTGTCCTGCCCACATATATGCCTGATTGGGAACACCTGTAAAGGTGATTAGAGACGGCATCCAAAGCCTCTATCCCTCTTGGAGAGCCCAGCAAGCTACTGAGAGTATCCCGCCCACACGGCAGAGCCTGGGAAGCTACCCATAGCATAGTTTATATGCCAAAAACAGTAACAATGATTGTGCTTATTACCCTGACTCTGAAAGAGCCCTCAATATGCCACTGGGCTACACTAGCACGTGACAGGGATGAATGGAGACGTTATTGGTGCCTGCTCAAGCAAATCGATGAACAACAAGATGATAGTGATAGTGATAGTGATAATCAATAAAAATACATTTTTGTATGTGAACAAGCTAAGCACTGTAGCACTGTAGCACTGTCCTCCCATTATTCATCGATTTACTCGAGCAGGCACCAGTAACATCTCCATTTGTGAGACTTGTTGTTACTGTTTTTGGCATATCGAATACGCAATGGGGAGCTTGCCAAGTTCTGCCATGTGGGCAGGATACTCTCGGAAGCTTGCCGGGCTCTCCAAGAGGGATGAAGAAATCGAACCTGGGATGGCTGATGCAAGACAAACACCCTACCCACTGTGCTATTGCTTCAGCCCAAACAAACTAAAAGAGAAATAAATAAATAATCCCATTATTCTTCTAGGTGTGAGTAGTATTACCACCTCCACAATAAATACGTGTGGAGGTGGTAATATGTGTCATATAAAGAAATATAGTAAGAGAACAACAAATGTTGGAAGGTATCCAAATTGGAGATTTTGTCTACAGAACTGAGCTCACCTGGGAGGGAATTGGCTTGACAGGCCCCTTGAGACAACAGTGGAGTGAAGCAAGCAAACTGTGGTAGTGTTAGAATGATGTATACATGAAAAGTATGATTATTCAGTATTGTAAATCACAATACCACTATAAAACAGCAAAAAATATAGAGAGAATAAAGTACATAAAAACCAACTTAACAAAAGAGATTGTATATTTTAAATGCAAAAATAAAAGACAAACATTAAAAACTGTGCCACTCATCTGCAATTGTTTGTTCATTGCAGCACTCTTTACAATAGCCAGAATCTGGAAAAAACCTGAGTACCCGAGAACAGATGACTAGTTAAAGAAACTTGGTACATTTACACAATGGAGTACTATGTAGCTGTTAGAAAAGATGAAGTTATGAAATTTACATACAAGTGGTACTACATGGAAAGTATGTTAAGCGAAATGAGTCAGAAAGAGCGGGATAGACACAGAAAGGTTGCATTCATCTGGGGAACATAAAGCAACAAAAAGGGAGACTAACACCCAGGAATGGCTGAGATTAGTACCAGGAATTTTGCTCCATGACTTGAAGGCCAGCCACACGTGCTAGGTGAAAAGGAAGCTCAGATAGAAAAGAGAGCACCAAATAAAGGGTGTTGTGAGGACACTCCCAGGGTGGGAGAAGCATGCTAAAAGTAGTCTATAGACCAAACATAATTTCCACTCAATGCCTCTCTTGCAAAACACAGTACCCAAAAGAAGAGAGAGAGAACAAGGGGGAATACCCTGCCACAGAGGCAGGGTGGGACGGGGGGATGGGGGGTGGGGGGCATGCTGGGACCCGTGGTGGTGGAGGATGGGCACTGGTGGAGGGATGGGTATTTGATCACTGTATAACTGAAACCCAAGCACAAAATTTGTAAGTCTATAACTGTACCTTATGGTGTTTCACTAATAAAAAAATTTAAAAAATTAAAAAAATAAATAAAAAAATAAAAACTATGTCACTAACAAATATTAACAGAAAACTTAAGGAAATAAAGAGATATCTTAGGTTCATGAATTGGAAGAATTAATATTGTTAAAAATAATCATACTAGATGAACTGGAGCAATAGCACAGCAGGGAGGGCGTTTGCCTTGCAAGTGGCCAACATGGCCGACCCGAGTTCAATTCCTCTGCCCCTCTCAGAGAGCCTGGCAAGCTACTGAGAGCATCTCACCCGCACAGCAAAGCCTGGCAAGCTACCCGTGAGGTATTTGATATGCCAAACACAGTAATAAGTCTCACAATGGAGACGTTACTGGGCCCACTCAAGCAAATAGATGAATAATGGGAGGACAGTGACAGTGAATCATCCTAGACCAAGTGCTTGACAGAATCAGTACAGTTTCTATCAAAATTCCAATGGTATTCTTTAAGTACATAGACCAAGTGTTTCTAATGTGTGCATAGATCTACACAGACCTACAATTCCACCCATCCCTGCTATAGTCAAAGCAATCATGAAATCAAAGAAAATGAGGGGCATCCTATTCTATGACTTTATATTATAAAGCAATATTAACAAAATAGCGTGTTCTTGGAATAAAAGCAGACCTTCAGAACAATAGAATAGAATGATCCCAGATTGAGCCTGATATATAAAGACAATTGTTTTACAACAGAGGAGCTAAAAGTATAAAACGAAGAAAAAACTCTTTAAAAACAGTAATGGCAAGCTCTTTTTCCTCTGAAGAAGACTGCGCTTTTTCATTTTAATATGTATCTCTCTATTCCTCTCCTCTCTTCTCCTAATGATTTTTTTCAACAAAAACTATTTGCTTCAGTGCCAGAGTGATAGAACAGAGTGTAGGATGTTTGCCTTACACACAGCTGACCCTGGTTTCATCCTTGGCATCTTGAATTGTCCCTCAAGCACTTCCAGGAGGGATTCCTGAGTTCATATCCAGAACTAAACCCTGAACATCACCGGGTATGATCCAACTGCCACCCCTATCCCCGCAAAATTAATAATAATTAAAAAAAAACAACTATTTGCTTTCTCTAAAGGCATCTTTAGAATGGAATGGAATTTTAAATGGTAGGTGGAAATGAAATGCTGGCTGGTCCAGTCTTTTTGGAAAACAATATGGACACTCCTGAAAAAACTAGAAACAGAGCTTTTATATGACCCAGCAATAGCACTTCTGGGACTATATCCCAGGGGTACAAAAAAACCCCAAAACAACAGCAGAAATCATCTCTGCATTCCTATGTTCATTGTAGTACTGTTCACAATAGCCAGAATCTGGAAAAAACCTGAGGTCCCAAGAACAGACAACTGATTAAAGAAACTATGGAACATTACACAGTGGAATAATATGCAGCTGTTAGAATAAAATGAAGTCGTGAAATTCACTTATAAGTGGGTGGATAGACACAGAGCTTGTCATGCTAAGTGGAATGAATCAGAAGGAAAGGGACAGACATAGAATGACTGCACTTCTTTTGGAGATATAAAATAACATAGTATGAGACTAACACCCAAGGATAGTAGGTACAAGGGCCAGGAGGACTGGTCCACAGTTTGTAAGCCTGCTTCAAGTGCCTGGGGAGTTAGCAGTTGGGATAGGGAAGGGACCACTATGACTATGATGGTTGGAAAGGATCACTTTGGATGGGAGATGTGAGCTGAAAGTAGGTAAAAAACAAACGATGACCTCTCAGTATTTGTAGTGCAAACTGTAGGATAACATTGGTTTGACCTTCCTCTGTTTCCAGTCCATAGACTAAAGAACAATAGGCCTTGCAAATAATGAAAGGCAAGATCATTTTTTGTTCAATTTGATAAGATAAGAGCCCGCTGGAGCAAATTGATGAACAATGGGAGGATAATGCTACAACGCTACAATGCTACTAAAAGCTGAAGACATCTCAGGAGAACCACTGTGTCTGTTGACTGCTCTTTCCCCCTTTATCCCCGCCCCAGGAGGACCATGTGGCTGAATTTTATTCCACTTGACAGTATATCAGACCATGAATTCTTCAGAGTTCTCCTCATCCCTACTTCTTCTACCTCAAAAATAAATAAATAAATAAATAAATGTACAAATATCATTTCTGTCCTATCATATAATGAGTAAATCACCATGTGTGTATGTAATGTACACACATATATACATAGCACTGTAGCACTGTCATCCCTTTATTCATTGATTTGCTTGAGTGGGCACCAGTAACTTCTCCATTGTGAGACTTGTTGTTACTGTTTTTGGCATATTTAATATGCCATGGGTAGCTTGCCAGGCTTTGCCATCTTGTCTTGGTAGCTTGCTGGACTCTCCAAGAGAACATATATACATAGTCTTATAAAATTATTTCTCTCTATATAGGAATAAATCACAGAAATTACCAGGAACATGCATATATTTATGTAATCATAAATTTTAAGAGTGTGAATAATTTCATAAAACTTTAAAACACACGAAAAAAATATGAATGTTGAAAAATTCACTTTCTTATTTCTCCATGTGGAGAGATGTAAAGGTGGTACTTCAAACAAACATGGACTGTAATTTACACACACTTAAATAAGTACTAATAGTCTTTGACCCAAAGTCTAATTTATGAGAGAACTGTTCCTTTAAGGATCATTGATTTGGCTACCCTACCCTGCCCTGTCTGCTTCCACCAACCACCAGAGACCCAGGGATCGGATTGCGCACAGAAGACCCAACCTACCCCTAGCGGGACCAGATAAATACCCCACTGGCAGACCTCCACTACCGACACTACCTCCACTACCCAGCCACCGCCACACTCCAGGACGCGTTCCGGATCCACGCGGTCGCTTTGCGGCACATCAAAAGACACTAAATACCCATCTTCAGAAATTCCCCTACCATATTTGATAGGGTTCAAATATGGTAACACCTATGAGGGCGATTAGAGGTCACCCCAAAAGCCTCTATCCCTCTTGGAAAGACTGGCAAGCTACCGAGAGTATTCCGCCCGCATGGCAGAGCATGGCAAGCTATCCGTTGTGTGTTCAATATGCCAAAACCAGTAATTACAATGAGTCTCATTCACCTGACCCTGAAGGCTTCACCGACATGGCAGCACTGAGAAGGATGAGAAAGGTGAGCCGCCAGCAGGTCAGTCTATACCTGTGTGGTGAGTGCATCAGCACCCTCATGGCGCCTTCAGACTTCCAGATACCCCAAAATTGCTGCTGTGCCTTTGGCCAGACCCCAAAAACTGGGGCAAAGTTTACCAAGAAAGTAAACGGCCAAATGTTAGGTATGTGGGAAAAACACCCACAAACCACCTCCAGTTCAGCTATATAATTGGAGGCAAGGCCTCTTTGGTTCCTGATTGAACTGCTTAATGGACATGATCCCAGAGACTCAGAAACGAATCTCGGAACCCAGTGGCTTTAGGTTAAAATGCGTCTGGTCTCTGCAGTAGGCTAACGGTGCTGGGCCAACCCAGGTGGGAATAGGTTTCGTGCCTTGGCCTGTTCCCCATGGCGGCCCAGTGGCCGCCATCTATCTAAGGCCACTGGATAGTCACATTTGGGCCCCCAGTGACGAGGCACACAGGGCCTCACGGGATGGGGGTGAAGCTGGGCTTGTCCTCCCCACCCCAACGAGACCCCAAGTCATTGCCCACGAATGGCCTCTCTGGCTCCTGATCAAGCTGCTTAATGGCCATGATCCCAGAGACTCAGAAACAAATCTCGAAACCCAGTGGCTTTTGGCAGAAATCCCTCCAGATTTAAGTGTTAAAATTTCAGAATTTCAAAACCACATGGCCCTACTGCAGCCACATGACATCATATGTTATTCATAACCAGCAATAGAACACAAATTGTCTATTGTTGCCTTTTCAGCAGATCTGAGTGTTGGGGTAAAATCTCAAATAATGGTGGGTCTGGTGTCTAAATAGTGAATGTGATCAAAGTAGAGAGAGAGTAATGTGGAAATCATCTGTCCCACAGGCAGGGGGAGGGTGTGGAATGGGGGTATACTGGGATTTTTGGTGGTGGAGAATGGGCACTGGTGAAGGTATGGGTGTTTCATTGTATGACTCAGACTTAGACCCAAAAGCTTTGTAACTGCTCTCATGGTGATTCAATAACTAAAATTATAAAAAATGGAAAAAAAGTAAGGTGGAGTTTAAGCACAATTTAATCAGCTAATCAGTGGCTGAATAAATAGCAGTACTCTTACAGAAAAAAAAAAGGAGAGGCTGATAAAATCTCAAGGCCGAACTAGGCTGCCACAACAAAGGAAGACAAAAATGATCGTTTGTACTTTCAATGCACGTACGCTAGCATCAGATGCATCCATCGAGGACCTGATGGTACAAGCGCAAAAGATCAAGTACAACATCATTGTTCTGACTGAGAGAAGAAGGCATGAATCTCACCATGCCCTTTTTGACACTGGAGAAGAACTGTTCCTCAGAACATGCGATAAAAGAGGTGTCTGAGGCGTCGGTGTCCTTGTCAACACAAACTTGGCCATGAGCATTGATTCATTCGAATGCCTAACAACCCGAATCGGACGTTTACATTTGAATAGATGTGGCTCACTGCTGGCAGTTTCTATCTTCGTTGTCTATGCACCAACATCTCATTATGATGAAAGAGAAATTGAGAAGTTCTACATGGAGCTGGAGAAGTTCTATAAAGAAGACCACACCTTCTACAAGATCATTGTAGGTGATTTTAATGCCAAGATAGGACCAAAAAGATCAGCTGAAGAACTTCACATCGGGACCCATGGCCTAGAATGGAACGAACAGGGTGAGAGACTGTCTGAGATTATCATGTCGATGAAGACCATCCATAGTAACTCACAGTTCCAGAAGGCAGAATCTAAACGTTGGACATGGGAGTCTCCTGGTGGACGATTCCAAAACTAAATATCATCATATTTAGTTTATAACTAAATATAATATAATAATATAACTAAAACAATCATATTCAATCGATGGTTTTGCCTGACCGATGTCACTGTTGTCCCAAAATTCCGAACGGGATCAGACCACCGTCTCCTTCATGCAAAATTCTACTTCACAGAGCGGGGAGAAAGGGCTGCAAAGTTTAAAAAGAGAACTCCCAGAATGACCACCAACTGGGAGCTCTTTGGCACTATTGCAGCAACATGGGAAGATGCCATTGTTGACAACATTAACAAGGAATACAATCGACTAGTTCAGCACCTCCACGATTGTGCGACGAATGCCAAGAGAGAGATAGCCACAAAAAACGCCTGTCTTCAAAAACTCTTGAGCTTATTCGCCAGCGTGGATTGGCGCATACCTCAGGCAACCGCAAGCTAACATCCGAGCTTGCAAAGCAGTGCAGAGATGCGACCAAGGAAGACCTCAAAGAGAGAAGAGCAGAAGTGCCGGTAGATGCGGCAGAAGCCGGGACAAGTATTCGTAATACCCGCCTATCCTTCACCAACTACAAGACCAAGATGACTGCCCTCCGACGTCCTGATGGATCCATCACATCCTCCAGAACGGCAATGGAGAAGATTATCCATGACTTCTACTCAAATCTCTTCGATAGCCATGTCCACTTGCCGACATACCAAATTCCACAGGATGGATATGTTGTTCCCAACGTTCTCCCTTCCGAAATCCAACACGCCATTTCGTTGGTAAAGAAACAAACAGCACCCGGCCCAGACAAGGTCAGACCTGAACACGTGAAGAACCTGCCGTCAGTACTCATCAATACACTGGCTCGGCTCTTCACTCGCTACCTGTCTGAATGCAAGGTTCCGTCCCAATGGAAAACCAGTAGGATCATACTACTGTTCAAGAAGGGAGACATCCATGATATTGGCAACTATGGCCCAATCTGCCTATTTTCTGTCATCTACAAGTTGTTCACTCAAGTCATCCTAAATAGGATTGGCAAAACACTAGATGAAGGACAACCATGCGAGTAAGCCAGGTTCCACAAAGGATTCAGCACCATCGACCATATCCACATGATAACCAAGCTCATTGAGGTTTCTCGGGAGTTCAAGATGCAGCTCTGTTTAACGTTCATTGATTTAAAGAAGGCCTTTGATTCTGTTGAGACAGAAGCGGTCATTGAAGCCTTAGTCAATCAGGGCATTCAAGCCCAATACATCAGGATCCTCCGTGAGCTGTATTGTGGATTCACTACCAGGATCTCACCATTCTACAAAGAAGTAATCATTGATGTCAAGAGAGGGGTTCGGCAGGGTGATACCATTTCACCAAAACTCTTCAGTGCCACCCTCAAGAACATCATGCAACAACTGGAATGGGAAGGAATGGGAGTGAAGATAGATGGTCGGCAACTACACCACCTCCGCTTTGCTGATGACATTGTTTTAATAACACCAAACAACAGCCAAGCGGCACAAATGCTGGCCGACTTTGATCATGAGTGTGGAAAGGTAAGACTACAGCTGAATCTTACGAAGACAATGTTTATGAGAAACAGCCTCATTCCTGATGCCCCATTCGCTCTCAACGAAACTACCATCTCCCAATGCAACAGCTATGTGTACCTAGGTTGAGAAGTCAACATGACAAATGACCTGGCACCCGAGCTGCACAGGAGTAAGAGAGCTCTTGGAATGCCTTCAAGAGCGCTGAAGAAATAGCTAAAAGGACGAAGAACCTCCAGCTCTGCGCACATCTCTTTGATTCCACTGTTCTTCCTGCATCACATATGCGTCAGAGACCTGGGCCCTATGCAAACAGGATGAGAACGCTATTCAGGTCTCCCAAAGTAGAATTGAAAGAGGTATGCTTGGAATATCACGTTTCACTCAAATGAGAGAAAGAAGAGAAAGAATCCGGAGTTCTGACATCCATCGACAATCAAGAATCAGGGACGCTGTCTCGTTTGCTAAGGTGTCAAAAATCAGTTGGGCTGTTCACGTAATGATATTTAAAGACGACCGGTGGACTAGAGTTGTTACCAACTGGATTCCACAGGATGTCAAACGACCATGTGGCCGCCCACCTACCAGATGGTCAGACTTCTTCATCAAGATCATGAACAATCGATTTGAGGCTCTTCATGTTCCTAGAGTGAACAGAAGCCATTGGACTACACTAGCACGCGACAGGGACAAATGGAGACGTTCCTGAAGCCCACTCAAGCAAATCGACGACTAACAGGAAGTTAAGTGTGATTAAGTGATTTGGCTAAGTCAAGAAAGAATGCAAACTCATTCATAAAAGTGATGCTATTAAGGCCAATGGTTATACTTATTTAGCTTCATAAGGAAAAATTGAGCTAATACATACATGTTGAAAGCTTGCAAAATTAGCTCTTGTTACAGATGGTGGGAAAATAATAACACTTAATCACTTAATCAATCACTTAACTTCCCGTTAGTCATCGATTTGCTCGAGCGGGCGCCAGTAACGTCTCCATTTGTCCCTGTCGCGTGCTAGTGTAGCCCAATGGCATCTCTTCGCTCCGGGAACATGGAGGGCCTCAAACCGATCGTTCATGACAATGAACAATGTTCTTTGTCAATAACACTAGTTATTTTTATTTATAAAAGAACTTTTGACTTTTACTAATTAAGGAAATATCCATAGGGATTGTATCCTGGACAAGTTTCTTACTTGGAGACTCTTCTGAGTAAGACATAATTCTAGTTCTCAAAGAGCTTAGTATCTAGCATTCATTAAATGCTGATCTATTTTAAGGTGGTTCCAGAGAGTGATGTATCTTTACAGTTAAGGGTTTTAAGAATGATTGCCTTAATTTTGCTTTCCATCCTATGTTCTTCAGGCATCTATAAAAAGTGTTATATACGTACTTCCTAAACATAGTAAGGAAAATATAAGGAAGTATATCTTAGGTGGAGGAAGGCTTAGTATATGATGATTCTGAAATGAAATATGAATAAAAACAGAAGCAAATGGCACAAATATTGGGGGACTGCTATACTAGATAATGAGTTTCTTGGAATATAGCTAAGGAACAAAATTTTAAGAGTTTCCTGCTTATAAGTCAAAATTTGTTGTGATATTTTATATGGACTGGAGTGATAGCACAGCAGGTAGGGTGTTTGCCTTGCATGCAGCCAACCCGGGTTCGATTCCTCTGTCCTTCTCAGAGAACCCGGAAAGCTACCAAGAATATCCCATCTGCACAGCAAGCAAAACCTCCTGGCAAGCTCCTCCAAAAAAACAATAACAACAAGTCCCATAATGAAGACATTACTGGGGTCTGCTTGAGCAAATCAAAGAACAATGGGACAACAGTGCTATAGTGCAGTGCTACATTTTAAGTGAGATCCATAATTACCAGGTAATACAGGAGTCTAGTGATACTAAAAAGTTTTGTTTGTAATAATGGTTGAAAATTATGTCATTTACAATGTACAAATAAGAAAAACGATAATCTCAGTAAGTAGATTTTCTCATCTGTAAAATAAGTATTAAAATAATAATGGGGTCTTAATTGCACTCTTTTAAATATAATTAATTGCATTCTTATATATGTTTTTACAATTAATATAGTTTGATTTAAATGGGCCAGCATGGGACTAGTTCAGAGAATAAATGAAGCTTAGTATTTTTTATCATTGCTCTGTGTTCTCCAAGGACTCTGGGGAAAAAAATACTATCTATGGTATTTATTGCAGACTGGTGTGTTCTGTATTATTCAATTCAGTTTAAATCCTAAAGGAGACATATTGGGATCTCTTGGATACTGAAAGAGCTCTGAAAATGTGCAGCTGAGATCTCTTGCAGTGAAAATTCTCATTGATTGACACCCCCACAACTGATCTTTTGTCCACATTGGTTCCAAGGCCCCACTTTCTGTTGGCTGTTGCTGGTCAATAACTGAGCATAGTGGGAGTACTAATGCAGATCTATCCTATAAGATACACAACTATTTTAGTAAGCTTCTTTGACTCAGGATTCCCCCAAAACATGGAACAAGCTTTCTTAGAACTGCTTGACTATAGACTAAAACTCTTCCAGCCCTGTCCTCCTTCTTGGTCCTCTCTTTCACAAATGTCAGAACTGCAAAGTGATGTATTGTCTCCATACTTTCTCTGGCTTCACTTTTTCTTGAATTCTTTGTAAAGCCATACTTCATTAAATGTCCTGTAATTTAATCTTATCTTGGTATCTGTTTCACTAGGACTTATACTGATACCAAAACCATAATCAATGACATAATCTCTAAAGTGTTAGAATTTACTACCTGACTCTTCCATTTCTATAATTTAACCTTTCCTATTGATTATTAAATATAAGTTTATGTTATCAGATATTTCTATCAATTTTCAAGCCACTGACTTTTTCTATTACAAGTTAAAATATTGTTCCTTCCACAAGGCAAAGCATTTACTCTTTGTATCACCAACACCATTCCCACTGTCAACAAATCACACAGTACCCAGTAAGCATAGTTTGCCCTTTCATAGACTGCCCAGTGACTGCCAAGATTACTAAAAGTAAGTCTCTTGACCTGCAACCCAGCCCTCTCCCTGAAAGAAAGCTCCTCCCAGCATCTCCCTTGGACCTGAAACCCCCTGCCAGCTGCCATCCCCCAGAGTGCTGAAATTAAGTCCTCCAGTGGGGGGACACCTAGAATATCCCCCCCTCGCCCCGATCTACCCATCTGGCACACATTTTAAAGCTCTAATCATAAAACCACACCAACTTAAGAAGTTACTTTTTACCCCACATTTGAGGTATTAGTTAACCAAAACCTCACATATACCTATCAATAAGCCACAGCAACACACAAAAGTAGTCCAATTACAGGGGTAAAAACATTCAACAATATGAGAAAAAATTCCAGAACACAAAGGTCACTATGGTAAAACAACACAGAAACTCACCAAGCCAAATGACTGAAGTTGTTAGCCGAAATGAATCAAACAGTAATAATGAACTCTATAACCTCTCAAATAAGGAATTTAAAATGGAGATTTTAAGGATGTATAAGGAGCTTAAAGAAACAATGGAACACACTGCTGATAAAATACAAGAGGATATGAAAGTGGAGGTGAGGGAAATGTAAACAAAAGTACAAGCAGAAATGACAAATCTAAAAAAATAATGGTAGGTGAAATGAAGAACTCAGTGGAAGACCTCAGCAGCATAATAACAGCTGCTGAGGACAGAATCAGTGAGCTCCATGATGCAGTGCAGAATATCTTCAGAAAATGGAAAAGAGCCTCAAAATAAACCAACAGATGTCAAGAGAAAATCGGGATGTAGCAAAGTGGAATAACACAAGAGCCATTGGAGTCCTAGAGGAAACAGGAAGAAAACCCTGATAAAGGAGAAACTGTCAAAGACATCATTGCTAAGATGTTCCTAGAGCTGAAGAGCACATGGGATCAGATTCAGGAGACCCAAAGGTTTCCAGCTAAAATAAATCCAAATAAAAGTACTCCAAGACACATCGTGATCAGAATGATGAAAACCATAGATAGAGATAAAATTCTGAAAATGGCAAGATCAAAGAAAGAAATTGCTTATAAAGGAGCATCCTTAAGATTCATAGCAGACGTATCTGATGAAACCCTTTGGGTCCAAAAAAAGTTCTCACTGAAATAAATGCCTCACCTAGAATACTTTACCCAGCAAGACTCTCATTCATATCAGAAAAAACAACACACAGCTTCACAGGCAAACAACAACTCAGGAACTTCATAGCCTCAAAACTGTGGCTACAAGAGTAACTAAACTGGCTACTTTAAGACAAGACAAGCCACTCAAATACACCAAACTTTAGCAGAAAGATGGGACAAAATCTCATAACAATTATCTCTCTCAATATCAGTGGACTAAATGCACCAATTAAAAGACATAGAGTCTCCACGCACAATGGAGGCCATGAATTGCCCCCCACGAGCGGGTCTCCGGCACAGCCATGGCACCAGAGGCAATGGATCTAATCCAGAGCCCAGCAGCTTGCAGCAGAAATGTGAATGGACTATGCGTTAAACTCTGGTGCCATGCCCCCCCAGGAAGGAAAGGGTGTCTGTCTCTTTTGCCCCCCCCCCCCCATCCCCCCGGCAGCATGGTGGCTGCCACCTAAGAGCTTATTGGAAAGCCATGTATGAGCCAGCGGTGATGGGGCAACTGCAGCCTCATCAGAAGGTGGCCAGAATCAGCTCATCCTTCACGCCCAACCGAGGCCATGAGTTGCCCCCCCACAAGCGGCTCCAGATGCACAGAAACCAATCTCTTAATTATCTGGCTCTTGGCAGAAATCCCTCCAGACTTAATTAATAAAATATCAGATATCAAAAATCGCGTGGTCACTATCGTGGGTGCGTGACATCATATGGTTTTCACAACCAGCAATAGAAAACAAATTATTTCACAATGCCTTTTCAGCAGTTCTGATTGTTGGGTGGAAATTCCAAACAATAATGGTGCATCTCTTGTCGAAATAATGAATGCATTCAAAGTAGAGAGAGAATTAAGTAGGAATCATATGCCTCACAGGCATCGGAATAAGTGGGATTGGGGGTATATTGGGGTTCTTGGTGGTGAAAAATAATTACTGGTGAGGGGAGGGGTGTATGATCATTGTATGACCGAGATATAAACCTGAAAGCTTTGTAACTTTTCTCATGGTGATTCAATAAATAAAATTTTAAAAAATAAAATAAAAAAATAAAATAAAAGACATAGAATGGCAGGATGTATCTGAAAATTGAACCCAATATTCTGCTGCCTAGAGCAAACACAGACTCAAAGTGAAAGGATGGAAAACAATTATACAAGCAAACAACTCCCTCAGAAAAGCTGGGGTGGCCATACTAATATCAGACCACATAGATTTTATATTGAAGAAGTATTTTAGTGTGAAGAAACTCACAGTCCTAATGTATATGCACCTAACAAAAAAACAGCAAAATACGTAAAATGACTGCTCAGAGACTTGAAAAAAGACATGTATAGCTACACATCAATAGTTGGAGATTTTAACACCACTTTTATCACTTCTCGATAGATCAACCAGAGTCAAGCTCAGCAAGGACATACTTTATCTGAGGAAAGGAATTGGAGATAGGGGTTTAGTAAATATATATAGGACATTTCATCCCCAGAATGCTGAATACACATTCTTCTCAAGTGTGTATGGGGCATTCTTCAAGATAGACCACATGCTAGTCCACAAAACATATGATCATATCAACAGATGCAGAGAAAGATTTGACAAGATCCAACACAGATTTATGCCCACAGTAACAATTATTCTCAATGGGGAAAAACTAAGAGTCTTTCCTCTAAGATTGGGAATAAGACAGGTTGCCCACTCTCACCACTTCTATTTAATATAGTACTGGAAGTACTTGCCTTAGCACTTAGGCAAGAAAAGGATATCAAGTGCATCCAGATAGGAAAGGAAGAAGTCAAGCTGTCACTATTCACAGAGGTAAAGGTAAAGGTAAAGGCCCTCCCGTTGATCGTCGATTTGCTCGAGCGGGCCCAGTAACGTCTCCATTGGAGACTTTTGTTGTTACTGTGTCTGGCATATTGAATACTCTCGGTAGCTTGCCGGGCTCTCCGAGAGGGGTGGAGGAATCGAACTCGGGTCGGCCGCTTGTAAGGCGAACGCCCTACCCGCTGTGCTAGAGAACCCTAAAGGCTCTACAGAAAAGCTCCTAGAAACAATAGATTTGTATAGTAGAGTTGCAGGTTACAAAATCAATTCCCAAAAGTTCATGGTTTTCCAATACACGAATAATGTAAAAGAAGAAAGAGGGACTAAAAACACAATCCCATTCACAGTAGTGCCTCAGAAAATTAAGTGCCTTGGAATCAGCTTAACTAAGAGGTGAAATACCTATACAAGGAAAACTACAAAACACTACTTCAAGAAATAAAAGAGGACACTAGGAAATGGAGACACATCTCCTGCTCATGGATCAGGAGGATCAACATAATCAAAATTACAATGCTACCCAAAGCAATGTACAGATTCAATGAATATTCAATGGTCATATCAATAGATGCAGAGAAAGCTATGAGGATACCTATGACATTTTTCAAAGATAAAGGCAAAACAGTCTTGAAATTCATATGGAGCAATAATTCCTCATGAATAGCCAAAGCAATTCTTGGGAAAAAGAAGACAGGTGGCATCACCTTCCCCAATATCAAACTCTACTACAAAACAGTAGTAATTAAAACAGCATGGTATTGGAATAGAAACAGACCTGCAGAACAAAGTTGAATATTCTGACATAGCCTCTCAATTATATAATTACTTAATCTTTGATAAAGGAGCAAGAAATGTGAAACAGAGCAAGGAAATCCACTTCAACAAGAGGTTCTGGGAAAACTGGGCAGCTATATGCAAAAGCATGAACTCAGACATCTGTATAACGCCAAGCAGAAAAGTCAGATCAAAATGAATTAAATACCTCAATATAAGACCTGAATCCATAGAGTATGTGGTGGAAAGTGTAGGCATAACCCCCCCCCCATGATATTGAAGCTAAAGGCATCTTCAAGGATAAAACACCACTAGCCAAGCAAGTAGAAACAAATATAAACAAATGGGAGTGCTTTAAACCAAGAATCTTCTGCACTTCAAAAGAAACAGTGACTAAAATACAGAAAGAGCCCACAGAATGGGGAAAAGTATTTACCCATAACCCATCAGGTAGGGGCTAAATATGTAGTATATACAAGACACTGCTAGAACTTTTCAAGATAAAAACCTCCAACACTATCAATAAATGGGGAGAAGTAATGAACAGAAACTTTCTCAAAAAAGAAATTCAAATGGCCAACAGGTACATGAAGAAATGCTCTACATCACTAGTAACCAGGAAGATGCAAATCAAAACAACAATGAGGTATCATCTTACACCAAAGAAACTGGCATACATCAATATTAACAAGAAACAACCAGTGCTGGTGTGGATACAAGAGAGAAATTCATTCATTGTTGGTGGGAATGCTGACTGGTCCAGCCTTTCTGGAAAACAATATGGACATTCCTCCAAAAACTAGAAATTGAGCTTCCATATGACCCAACAATACCACTTCTGGGAATATATTCTGGACATTCAAAAATACACAATAGAAAATGACATCTGCAATTGTATATATATTGCAGCACTGTTCACAATAACCGGAATCTGGAAAAAAAATACCAAGTGCCCGAGAACAGATGACTGGTTAAAGAAACTTTGCTACATCTACACAATGGAATACTATGCAGCAGTTAGAAGAGATGAAACCATGAAATTTGCATATAAGTGGATCGACATGGAGAGTATCATGCTAAATGAAATTATTCAGAATTAGAGGGACACACAGAATGACTGCACTTGTTTTTGGAATATAAAATAGCATGCTATGAGACTAACACCTAAGAAAAGTGGAGATAAGGGCCAGGAGGATCACTCCATCGTTTGGAAGCCAGCCCCATGTGCTGGTAGAAAAGGCAGATGAGATGAAGAAGGGACCACCAAGTAAACAATGGTTGGAGGGATCACTTGGGATGGGAGATGTGTGCTGAAAGTAGACTAAGGACCAAACACAGTGGCCTATTAGTATCTGTATTCCAAATCATAACACCCAAAATTAGAGAGAGAGTAAGAAGGAATATAACTGCCACAGAGGCAGAGGATGAGATGGGGAGGAAATTCCCAGAGGGACACTGGGAACAGCAAGATCAAAGAAAGAAATCTCTTACAAAGGAGCATCCTTAAAATTCACAGCTGATTTTTCTGATGAAACCCTCAGGGCCCGAAAACAGTGGTGGGACATAGTGAAAAAACTCAATGAAATAAATGCCTCTCCAAAAATACTTTACCCAGTGAGACTCTCATTCATAATAGAAGGAACAACACACAGTTTCACAGACAAACAACAGCTCAGGAACTTCAAAGACTTAAAACCATGGTTAAAAGAACAACTAAATGGGCTACTTTAAGGCAAGACAGGCTCCTCAAGTACACCTAATTTCAACAGAACAATGGGACAAAATCCCATAGCAATAATCTCTCTCAATGTCAATGGGCTAAATGCACCAATTAAAAGACATAGAGTGGCAGGATGGATTAGAAAATTGAACCCAACATTCTGCTGTCTGCAAGAAACAAATCTCAATAGTCAAAGCAAACACAGACTCAGACTCAAAGGCTGGAAAACAATCCTACAGGCAAACAACTCCCATAAAAAAGCTAGGGTAGCCATCCTAATATCAGACCACATTGATTTCAGAGTGAAGAAGATCATAAGAGATAGTGAAGGCCATTTCTTATTGATCAAAGGATCTGTACAACAGGAAGAACTTACAATAATAAATGTATATGCACCTAATGAGAGACCAGCAAAGAAGTAGAATTAAGATATTAGTTAAGTTATTGGACAAAGGAAAGGAGAAAAACACCCTACATGGTATTTTGCCCTTGAGCCTGATTGGTGATCAGGACGGGCTTTTATATATTGATTGTGCTACCCCCAATGCTGGGGAGTTGGTGAGAGACTAGAGAGAGAGACAAATGGCAGCAAGTGGGAGCTCGGAAAGACTAGCATGGGGGACAGGAGGAGATGGGAATGAGGGGCAGTGTGAGACTGGAACGGGAACCTTAGTGGAACAGGCATGTGGGGAGAATGGAATAAATGCGGCAACTAATCACCAGCCAGCCTAGCCCTCATTTCCTCCTTTGTCTGCCCATGGCATTGGCCATCCCGGGTGGGGAAGTGGCCCAAGGCCACCGAACTCAGGCAGTGAGAGAGAGCCTCAGGCTTCCCAGTCGCTTTGTGATTACACAAAGGAGTATCAAAAATACACATAGAAACTTTTTTTAAGAGCTCTGGCATCCAGAGTGGAGGCAGTGAGAAGAAATGTGGAAGTGTCATGGTGGAACAGGACTTCTAACGGAGGAAGAAGGCAAAGGTTTTTAAGGAGTTTGATGTAGAAATAAAAATTAACTGCTAATAGAATTATAGTTCAGAATAATGTCTAGAACAATCAAGTGTCTAATAAATCAATTTTAGTAATTAAGATTTTTGTTTGGACAATTAGCTACAGGCTCAAATATAATGATAATTTTTCTAAAAATATTCACATGCAAACCTCATTGGCCTTCTAGGTAAGGAAAATATAATTTAAGTTAATTGATTGCATTTGTTTTCTTAACAATAAAATGGTTTTATTTATCCTCAAGACTGTTATTTTTATTGTAAATACTAAGAAAACAATATCTTCAGTTTTCTAATGGTGAAAACTTTAACTATAGACTGCAACAAGAAAATTACCTTTATTACTAGAAAATATATTTAAACATTTGAAGTTACATTGGCTATTTTGTCTCCACAGTCAGTAATACATAAATTGTAATAATTGTACCATACACAATTCCTAGTTATAATTTTAGCATATGCTTTCTAATAAACATTGGTTTATTGATAAATTATGCAAGATCCTGTAGTAGTTTAACTTATGATGAATATTATACTACACAAAATACTACTTTGAAAAGTTGAAAAAATAAATATTAATGTAAAGAATTATTTTTTGTTTTTTCATCATGAAACATTATATATACACTAAATTTTATTACTAGTTAAATTCTTGAATGAGAAATAAATTCTCTGTATTTCATCAAAAGTTTACTTTATCTTCTCCATATTTATCTTTATATAAAAATCTGAAACATTTATTTTCTATTCTAGTTTTTGGAAGTTTCTATCCTGTCTCTGTAGTCTAACTTCCCCAAATGTTGTGACTTTAAGACTTACAAACAAGTGAGAAATGGCAACTCATACTAAAATATATTCTGTGTCATCTAAATAGCATTTAAAAAGATTCAAATTTAAAGCATATGGGCAGAAAGAGATGCCTTCTGATCTAAATACTCTGAATATTTTTTTCAGTCACCTCAAATACTAGCTCTAATACCACTCATTTATTTTAATATTGTATCTGTTCATTACTCATTAAGAGTGGCTGAACATTCTCTGATATTCCTTACCTAATAATTAGTCGATTTTCTCTCTCCTTAAACCTGGATTGTCCCTGTGATTTGCTCAGACTAGCAGAATGAAAGACAAAAATAATGACCCTATAGAAATACTTGAAATACTCATAGAACTATTATCTCTTATCACATATTTTCCACTAAAGTTTAGATAATATTCTCTAAGGAAGCACAGATTCATGTGGAGAAGAAATTAAGCACTCCAATAAACACTTTAGCATATGCTTTATAATAAACTTTGGTTTATTAATAAATTATGCAAGGTACTATAAAAGTTGAACTTATGATGAATAACACACAAACCAAAATAGTACTTTGAAGAATTGAAAAAATAAGTATCATATAAAGAATTATTTTTTTGTTTTCTCCATCATGAAACAGTTCAGCTTTTAGCTGTCATCTATACTACCTTTGAACTGTATTAATAATTATATATCCCAGCTGACTAGAGCCAATGTGGTTCTACAGAAGCACCTGATACAACAGGAAGTAGAACAAACCTACTGAGTCCAGCCAACCTGTAGAATAAATGGTTATGATCATTCCAAGCCACTGGGTTTTGTGTTTCTTTGTTATACAGCAATAGATAAACAAAGAATGCATAGTCTTTAAGTGGTAAATTTATTTGTGATACCTTCCTTGGCAAATCTTTTAATCCCAAATTGGAGTGGTACATTTCTAACATGCTTTCACACGTAGGTTTTCTAGGTCTTCATTTACAATATGCTTTTCTGCCTATGTACCTAGGCAAATTCTAACCATCTTTAAAATTGTAGCCAGTCACACATTCTAGGTTTTCTAATTCTAATCCTAAATACATAACCACAAACTGCTTGCTCCATAACTTACAATTGATAGAGGTTTACAGCAATACTAAATATCTAACAATGCTAGGAAGATAAAAAATATTATATATAGCAGGTTCAATAGTATGTCTGATAATGATTATTCAATGAAGATTATTTATAACTGAAGCCCATTTTAAGTATTTAAATACTTAAATTATTTCAGTGTTGTTTAGATGAGCAACTTTCTGTTTCAGAAATCTATTTCCAAAGGTGTGAATATTTTTTTCAATCACCTCAAATACTAGCTCTAAATAGTTTATTAGACTACCTATCACAAAGATAAGATTCATCCTCAAGTAAGAATATTTTTATTTATTTATGCCCTGTAAGCTATGAAACTTCAATGTGCACTTGTTGTTTAATGAATAAAAGAAGCAGCAGAAAGCAGAGCTTATATTCTCCACCCATGAGAAAAAACATTAATTTTAGATGTCCTATGATATATTAATTTTTACCAACACTTTTACTGTCCGGTCCGGTCCTCCCGTTGTTCATTGATTTGCTCGAGTGGGCCCAGTAACATCTCCATCGTGAGACTTGTTGTTACTGTGTTTGGCATATTGAATACGTCATGGGTAGCTTGCCAGGCTCTGCCGTGTGGGCGAGATACTCTCGGTAGCTTGCCAGCTCTCCAAGAGGGTCGGAGGAATCGAACTCAGGTCAGACGTGTTGGCCGCTTGTAAGGCAAACGCCCTACCGCTGTGCTATCGCTCCAGCCCACCAACACTTTATATTTTATAAATAAAATTGATCATGAATACAATTATTTATTTGGATATGCTCTATGCTATGCCATTTCTCAGATGGATGATCCATAAATGTGTATGAAACTAAGGAGTAAAATTTCACCAAGTTCACTATTTAAGAAACATTCTCAGAATCTATGAGACTTAAAGTCAATGAGTTATTTTTTAACCTAGAAGATCATAGTAACTGATGCCAATTCTTTTTGTTAGCCCTCACTCTTTTGGTACCCTGTGTATTGAGTACTTTTAGATAACTCATTGGCCTAGGAAATAAAGAAGAGCAGAGAAAATAAGGAACAGATGACACAAGCCTAATGCCAAAATAACAGCTTAAAAATACATAGCTATCTATTCTATGAGTTGTGATCAATACCTAAACATTGTACGTTCTATGCATTGTATGTTCTTTTTCATTATTGTACATAGGAAAATATATTATACCACAACATATATATATATATATATCATCATATTTCAAAGTGATGCTAAAACATAAAACAAAATTAATCTAGAGAACTAACTAATCATGTTGGTAAGTACAACACTTCAACCATAGGTGTGTGAACATAAAATAAGTAATTATAATGATACAGTCACTGTCACTGTCACTGTCTTCCTGTTGTTCATCAATTGCCTTGAGCAGGCCCCAGTAACATCTCCTTCGTCCTAGCCCTGAGATTTTAAAAAGTGCCATATTCGAGGCTCTTTCAGGATCAGGAGAATGAGACTCATCATTGTTACTGGTTTTTGGCATATTGAATATGCCACAGGGAGTTTGCCAGACTCTGCCGTGTGGGCAGGATACTTTTGGTAGCCTGCCAGGTTCTCCAGAGTAAGAACTAGATAATAAGATCACCCACCGCTTCTGGGAGCAGGGTTTTAGTCTCTGAGTCTTAGCCATTGATGGGATTACACGGCACGGGGGGCAGTTGGTGGGTGTAACGCCTACATACTGGAAGATGGGGGATCTGGGTGGAGGAAGAACCCAGGTGTGCGGGACCCAGGGCGTAGCTCTCCAAGCCTGCTCGGATTGGGACTGGGGCCTCCTCCACCCAATGATACAGTAATATTTTCAATTTCATGTCAATAGTTCTTTTGCTTTGTTCTCTTCCCCACAAATTTCATTAAAAATTCTAAAAATATTGTGTTGGGTATGAAGAGGACTACCTTGTATAGTTAACAGCAAGCCTTGGCAGTAATATGAAAAAGGTTCAGAACAAATGTAAGGAGGTCACCTTGTGCGCTCACATCAAGATGCCTTTCAGCACCAGACACATCCAAGTTCCATGTCCTTTGTGTCAATGCTCATTGTAATTCATATTTTTCAAAACATTCATCATGTTTTTGACATTCCACTACTTGCTTTTGGAAAAAAACTCAAGCTTTTCCCCTAAACATCAGTTATCCAAAACGTTACATTAAAACAAAAATGTAAGTTTTTTGATGTAAGAATATGCTAAAAAACATAGTAATTAAGTTTTTAAGCTCCACAAAATTTAAATATTAAAAAGTAAAAGACATCATTCAATCAGAAAATATTAATTATATTCCATGTGTTCGCACATAGGTTGCACATAATTAAAAGGAAATGTCTCTATTGAAAATATATAAATTAATGTAAACTGATTCCCTTTTTCTTATTTTTTCCTCCCATCATTAATCCACTCCCTTTTAGTAGTTGCGATTTTAATTCATTTTGAAAACTGCTTCTCATTCATTACTCATATACACAATTCATTTTTAAATATTTTTAGCCAAAAATGTCCTACAGAAGAAATATTTCTTAAGTAAATTATAAATATTTTATTTCCTATATTTCTGGTCTAGAAAGAGGATCAACAAAGAAAGATAGAGAAACAAATGGATGATAAATGTGATTAAAAAATAAAAGAAAGTAAAAGTAAGCTTCCATGGAGCAACTAGGCCCTTATGGATTATTGTATATATTCCTGATATATTTGATGTTTGCATACTAGCATCATTAATCTTGTCACTTCTAGAAATAATATTTGCTCAACAACATGTACCTCATTTGCCTCACCCTTACATCCCGTAATCACCATCTTTTAACTTTCTATGTTGGATCAATCACAATTTGCAGCTGAGAAATGACAATGGCAACTTGGGCTCAGCTGTGAGGTACAGGACTTTCATTCATCTTGATCAGTCTTTCTATCAACTTTGTTCCACTATAAGCAATACCACCAGTTTCTCATCTACTAAACTATGGCATTATGCAGCATAATCATTTCTGCTCTATTTCCTTAACAAGTCTTAAGAACATTTTCATTCCATTCTTATAATAATCAAAGCCTGGTCCTCATCCTCTAGCTTCTGGTTCAGTTCACTATTCTTTTGATTTTCTTGATATTTGCTCACTTTCTTGTGATCTACCAGTTCAATTTTATACAACACCTACAATATATTCCTTCATATTATTTTGTGGCTTAATGGCTCTTTTTTTTTATAAATGTCTATTCTTAATTTTATTTTATAAATATGGATTTATACTGCATCCCAAAATTAAAGCTACATTTTTTCAACATTTATCTTTTATACTAGATTAGACTTTCTCAGAACAATTTCATGTGAAATTGTCCATGTGGAACATTCTGTTCGGTCTGCTAGTTCTTTATAAAAAAATGATTTGAAAGAAAAAAATATAATCATGAATCCAAAGTAATACTCCTAAGATTATTCCTGAGGTGGGCAATATATAGTCTGAGTAATTTTAGATATAGTACATACAATCATTGACTTTGAAGTATTTGCTTCCTGTATAATGGTGCTGTAGTAAGTCTTGGGTTTATAATTTATTAGGTGAAAAACTTAAGGTAATCTTGGATATAATCAGACCACTGAAATGTATTTTTCATTTACTTTGGATTTGTACTCTTAAGAGTATACATTTTATGGTAACTAAATTGGATCTCAATAAAGCTATTACTAAAGAAAGTACATGTTGCTTTGGGTACAAACCTTAATGCCATATGCAAAAGCCATGGTAAACTTCTGCAAATTGTGAGAGTTAGTTCACTTACAAAGCAAAGATCTCATACAAGGAAATTTTTACTTCATTACATTAAATCTATAGTAGGGCACTGAAATACATATTTCTATTAATCTAGAAAACTCTATAGTTATCTTTATCATAGATTTTAAAATAATAATAATGTAATAATAGCACTGGTCTATATACCACTGAAACTAAAGAAAAACTGACCATGATTGGAGAAACTCTCAAAGCACTAGTTAAAAATTCTGTTCAAGAAAAAAAGAATCAAGATTTTTATAAACTGGAATGTAATCAAGAAAACAAGAGAAACACATTTCACTCAAACTTCCCAAAGATGATAGATGAAATGGTTAGAGGGTGGGTGGTGTTGTATATCATTAACTATAAAAGTACTCAAACTGACCTGAGTTATTCAAATAATCAGATTCCAATATCAGTTTAGCAGCACAATTTTAGGTTTCATTTATTCACGGGCAAATAAGGAAAATAACACAATAAATGCATGTAACATAATAATTATAGCATGAAATATATGGCCTACTTTGGGCTGAATTGAGTCAATAGTTGGGCTAGGTAACTGGAGGTATTTGGAATAGGCGATCTGTTCATCAGGGCTTGACTTAGGGAACGCAAGAAATATCGAGTAGACAGCAGTATAAACAATAGTACTAATAGCACTTACTTGTTGTATCCCAAATCAGGAGATTTGTATATTCAAAAATATCTTTTTGCTGGGTACAGTACCCAGAATAACAGAGTAATTAAAGTGCATGCTTTCAAGGTCAATCCTGGGTATTTATAATCTGCTGGTCAGCATAATCTGTAATGGGAAAGATGGGTTTGAGAGTAGATGGATTCCAAGAGGACACAAAGTGATGTTTACTTAGAACTCACTAAGAATTAAAAATCAATGCTATATGTTTCTAAAATGAAGGAAGTGACTGATACCAGAGGATTATCTCAGCAAATATATAACAAGAATATAGATTCAGTTAATGAGAAGTAGAAGCAACTTTATTTTAATGCCAAAGCTGTATCTTGAGGCTACAATTTAAACTATGACATGGTAATCATAAGGTCACTGTTAACACATGACATAAGATAGTACTTTTAATCTTTTTAATGCCTGTAGTCTAACACTGGAACACTGATTGACAGTTAAAAAGCACCGAAAAATTTCATGCCTTGTATTTTTCAAATTCCTTCTTATTAGGGCTTTAAGGTAAATGTCATCAATTCTATACCATTTAGTTCTAAATTGTTTCTATTCTTTTAATAAACTATCATGTACTCATCTATTGACTGATTTTGAACATTTTACTAAATTTAAAATACCAAGGAACACTACTATTCTCAAAAATTTTAGATATTTTCACCACTTAATTCTCACTTCCAACTTTCTCTATCACAAACCACTGTAACATACATCAAAATGTATTTTAATGTTGTCTTTGAGGCATTTTGCTGATTACTAACAAAATTTATTAAATACTAACTTTCTTATACAAATACTGCAGGCACCATGGATTAAATAAAGACTTGGGATGACTAGGATTTATAATCTATAAAACTGGAGATGAAAATCTAAATTCAGCTTGGATCTTTTCCTATTTCCTGAAATAGGAAAAAGTCTCCATTTAAAAAATATTATCTAATATTTTGATTTTTAATATTGAACAAATGGAGTCAAGAAATCCTGGATAAAGAATGAGCACAGGAATAGGGCAGGTTTTTATAAATACTTCACTTATTAATCACTTAATCCCCGTTATTCATCGATTTATTCGAGCGGGTGCCAGTAACGTCTACATTCATCCCAGTTGCGTGCTAGCGTAGCCCAATGGTATCTGTTCGTTCTAGGAACATGCAGAGCCTCAAATCGATCATTAAGGGTCTTGACGAAGAAGTCTGACCATCTTATAGGTGGGCGTCCACGTGATCTTTTGATGTCCCGTGGAATCCAATCAGTAATGGCTCTAGTCCAGCGGTTGTCTGTAAACCCCATTACGTGTCCAGCCCATCTGATTTTTGATGTCTTGGCAAATAAGACAGCGTCCCTGATTCTTGAGCGTTGACGAAGATCAGAACTCCGGATTCTATCTCTCATTTGAGTGAATCGTGATATTCCAAGCATAGCTCTTTCGATTCCTCTTTGAGAGACCCGAATAGCGTTCTCATCCTGTTTTCGTAGGGTCCAGGTCTCTGAGGCATATGTTAATGCAGGAAGAATAGTGGAATCAAAGAGATGTGCTCGTAGCTGGAGGTTCTTTGTCCTTCTAGTTATTTCTTCAATGCTCTTGAAGGCATTCCAAGCCGCTCTCTTCCTCCTGCGCAACTCAGGTGCCAGGTCATTCATCATGTTGATTTCTCGACCTAGGTATATATAACTGTTGCATTTGGAGATGGTGGTTCCGTTGAGAGCGAATGGAGCGTCAGGAACAAGGCTGTTTCTCATAAACATTGTCTTCGTAAGATTCAGCTGTAGTCCGTATTTTATAAATACAGCCTGAATAAATATATGTCACCATGCCTGCATGAATCTAAGATTTAGTTAAGTGGAGAAAAGTTTAAAATGAGTACAAAATTAACAGAGCATTAGCTATTTCACATGGAGAGTCAAAACTAGGTAATGTGAGTTGTGATCTTCAACCATCCTCACAAAAAACTAGGTGGTAAATTATTTGTCTTTCTTTGGGGCTGGAGTGATAGTACAAGGGGTAGTGCATTTGCCTTGCATGCCACTGACCTGGGTTCAATCCCCAGAACCCTGTATGATTTCCTGAGCCTACCACAAGAGATCCTTGAGCACAGAGCTAGGGGTAAGGCCTGAGCACCTCTGTATGTGTCCCCAAAACAATAAGAAAAATATACAAAAAATTAGTTGTCTGGAGCTATCTAGCACAGCGGTAGGGCATTTGCCTTGCATGCAGCAGCCCGGCTGAGCCGGGTCAATTCCTCCGTCCTTCTCGGAGAGCCTGGCAAGCTACCGAAAGTATCTTGCCCACACGACAAAGCCTGGCAAGCTACCGGTGACGTATTCAATATGCCAAACACAGTAACAACCTGTCTCAAAAATGGAGACATAACTGGGCCCGCTTTAGCAAATCGATGAAAAAACAGGAGGACAGTGTTTGTTTGTGTTTGTTACTTGTTGTACAAACAAAAAATTAGACTTTAAATCGTAGACAAAATATTTATTTATCATTCTAGTATTTGTTGTAACCGACAAATTTCAGTTGGTTTTATGACCTTTCAGTTTAGCCTTGGAACAAAGAGACTTTGACACACACTAACAGGCCCTATATTTGAAAAAAAGAAATGGTGTTGTTCTCTTTCGAACTTACACTGATAGTAATCTTTACATTTGATCTTTGGTTTTCCTAGAAAAGGAAGTTTAATTCCTTTTCCTTTGACAAATAATTTTTATGGAATAAGACAGACAGACAGACAGACACACACACACACATACACATACACATATATACATATATTTAATATATATCTATTAGCTTTATTTTCCAAGACTATTAAACTTGTCAAATTGAAAAATCCAAAGCCTCAAAAGCCGCATAATTTGCATATTTACTTAGACAATTATGAAGCTACTGAGTTGTTACATCAAAAAAGCCCTTAAAATGAGGCCAATTTGTTTATTTATACTTTTCTGGGTTTTTTTGTTTTGTTTTGTTTTAAGATCTGAGTACACCCGACTATACTCAGAGCTTAAAAGTTGAAAAACAAGAAATTTGTTATAACCAGAGCTTAAAAGGTGGAAAAATAAGAAATTTGTAATACCATATGATATGACTATCAAATTGAATAGTGACTGTTTGTTTTATTTTTGTTTGATTGGGAAGCATGTCTGTTGGTAATTAGGACTTACTCCTGGTTTTGCTTTCAGGAATCACTCCTGGTAGAATGACCAAATATGGTTAGGAATCAACCCTGGTTGTCTGTGCACAAGGCAAGTGCCACTAGATGGTCTGTCCTATCTCTTGTGCCCTGAATAGTGAGGACCTGCAAATAATCAGAATAGATGGAAGTTGAGTCAAATAACCAGAAATGAAAAGAAGAATAAATTCTGTCTCTCCATCTCTTCGCCTCTACTTTATTAGTGGTGCTGTTGAGTATCTGGTGGAACAAAAAGGCTACAGAAATGAAACTTAACAATGGCACCATTCTAAAATCCTTTGCTTGTTTTGTTTTACTCTGACTTCTTAAATGAGTGAATATTTATCCAATATGGGCTGGAGCAATAGCACAGCGGGTAGGGCGTTCGCCTTACAAGCGGCCAACATGGCCGACCCGAGTTCGATTCCTCCGCCCCTCTCGGAGAGCCCAGCAAGCTACCGAGAGTATTCGATATGCCAGACACAGTAACAACAAAGTCTCCAATGGAGACGTTACTGGGCCCGCTCGAGCAAATTTATCCAATAAGAAGGGAATAATATTTAGTGGAAAAGGCCAGTGAAAATAAAGGAGAAAGGGACAGGAAGTCGGGAATGCATTCACATTTGTACTAGTTTCTTACTAGGAAGTAGGAAAAATAGGAGAATGTGTAGGACAAAGGTCTCCAAGCTGCATTGTGAGCTTGACTAAGTCTTCATGGACTTAATGGGGAATACTGAATGCCCTGTTAACTGAGTGATACAAGGAAATCATAATTTTTGTGCTTTCAGAGCAATGGGGATAGGGGTTGAAGATATAGTACAGTGGGTGGGGCATTGCTTCTCTTGCAGGAAAACGACCCAGTTCAATCCTCTGCATCTTATATGGCCCCCTAGCACTGTCAGAAATAATTACTGAGTGCAGAGCCAGGAGCAACTCCAGAGCACTGCCATGTGTGGGCCCAAAACAAACAAACCAAATAAAGAAAAAACACCAAAGGTTGAACAGATTGATACCTATCCAAACTAAGTATGTTTTTCTTACAAAAGAAAACAACCTTGAAGTATACAATACCAATAACAAGTTATATTTTTCTTCTGATATACAGGTTTTATATTTAGAAGACTTGACAAATAAAGTATTTAGACACCTTAAATGCTATGAGAAGCAGATTTCTGAGTAATGAAAGACCTTTGAAATGACTTCTACTGTCTTCTAAGAAGTAAATGAGGAAAATGATTTCTAGAGTTGTCAAGTTATTTTCCAAAAATTTCTTAGTCAGTGAACTTGCCATTCTGCAAAACATAAAATTTCTGATCCTTTGCTTTAAATCACCATAGTATGAAAACCCTTTTACTCAAAGATCCACTTAATTCAACATATATGTGATTATGTTTTAAACAGCCTCCTCTCCTACCAATAATTCTATACCTTACTCTGTACTTATTTTCATTTGTACAGCTTCTATACCTTGCAATATGAATAGCAATGTTCTTATCTTACCTAAGTATATACACACCAATATTTCTTCCTACCTCTTTATTTGGTATTTAAATAAGCAATCTCCAAAAAAATATCAGACATTTGTTTATTTCTTAAATCTTATTCCATTAGTAATATTCATTCTGTGTTATCTTTGCTTACAGGTTGTTTTTCCAAAGATAATGAAATAGCGAGAATTTGTGCAGATTGAATTTCTTATGAATAAAGCTATCAAATAAACGAAGCACTGAAATCTACTTAGCAGAAGAAATACACTCTATTAGAACAAAATACCAGTATGTGTTGATAAGTAACAATCTGGTTATAATTATTTGAAATCGAGTTTTCAGAGAACTAAAATACCTGCAAGGCAGCCATTTTTAGGTCAGCGTTGAGCAATTGTAGAAATGATGTATTGCTTCCTCAAAGTTTATTGGTAATGTATTGGCTTTTTCCTAAATTCTTACCTTGCCTGAACAGAAAGAAATGTTTCTCAAAATGCTTTCCCTATATTCCACTCTCCTATGCTCAGGATGTTCTCAGGATAGTTTGTTTACAGAAATCAGATATTGGTAGATTATAACAAGTTTATTAACTACTAATTTATCTTTTCATTACTTAAATAATACCTTCAGGTGAACAAGGTGGCCAAGGGATTAGTAACAGGAGCCCCACCCTACCCTGCCCTTTCTGCCTCCACCAACCGGCGGCAACCCAGGGATTACACACAGAAGACCAACACTACCAATACCAGTAGAAATACCTCACCAGCAGACCTCCACTACCTCCACTACCCAGCCACCGCTATGCTCCAGGATGCTTTCCGGACTGTGCAGCCACAAAGCAGCTGCGCGACACATCATAAGACACTTAATACCCATCTTCCAGGATTGCCACACCATATTTGATAGGGTTCAAATATGGTTAGAACCATGGGAACACCTTCAAGGGCAATTAGAGACTGCCCTAAAAGCCTCTATCCCTCTTGGAGAGTTTGGCAAGCTACCGAGAGTATCCTGCCCACACGGCAAGCTATCCGTGCCGTATTTGATATGCCAAAACCAGTAAATACAATGGGTCTCATTCCCCTGACCCTGAAAGAGCCACCAATATGGCAACATTAAGTAATAAAATTTGCTGAATAACACCTATAAGCTAGACATGGATGAAAAATAGAGTACAAAGTGAAACTCCACTAGATAATAAATTTTATACAAGCAGGAACCAGACATGTTTTATTCTTTAATAATATTCTTAATATTATTATTAAGCACTTTTTTAACTTTGTGAACATGATACATGTTTCAGGTACCCAATACATGTGTGTTTCATGTAACTGATACATAAGAAGTGCTCAATACAAAATTATTTTAGTTGATTTATTAGTCTCTGGTTGCAAACACTTTGCAGTCTGATAGAAATAATTACAGTATTTGTTAGGAAATAATGTTATGCAGAATTAAGGTCACTGAGAGGAGAAAAATTCTAATTGATATTCTGATTCAGAAGTTCCCCTATATAAAGTGACTGGGCTGGCATCAGGGACAGTTAAAGAAACACAGTGAATCAGCAAAGGTGAAGTTCATCTTTGATTTTAAGTTGGAAGAGGAAGTTGGAGCAAAGACTGCCCCAAAATTAAAGGCACCAGACATGTTCACCAAGATGCTTTAGTATTTGCCATTATTCAAGGAGAATTCAAAATAAACCAAAAACTAAAATAAAATAAAATATTTATTGCTGAAATCTCAGAGACAAGTAATAAAATTTGCTTAAAATTTAGAGATATTTTACAGAATAATAATGAGGATTTGTAGTCCAACAAATCCAGACCTGTTGAAATATAACCTCCTTCCAAAAAAAAAAAAGAAAACAAAATCTAAGACCTAGTCAGTTTATCAAAAGCAAGGGAAATAACTTTTACTTTACTTCATCCACAACCCATATCCATATTATCTTGATTATGAATAAGGAATTGATTGAATACAAAGAAATTGGCAAGATGAATAAAGACTTGTGTTCTGGCAAAAAAATAAGATAGCAAATTAGCAAATTCATACCAATGGGCCGCTGTAGCTGGTTGTATATTTATAATAAATTCTAAAACTAAAAAATCTGCTGGTAAATCATAAACATTTTAATTCTGTTAGAAAATTCAGAATATCTAGAGTAGTAGAAAAATATGAAGCTTAAGTCTAAAATTAAACCCATGAGTATAAACAATTCAACCAAGAGCCAGGTGTTGGATGCAAAATCAACTAAATTTTAGCAACTTCAGTGTTATTTTAGCTAGCAGGAATCTTTTCAAAATGCTGGAAGGCACAGCTTGCTATACCCAAGAGATTGAGCTTACATCCCATTCTTAGAATAGAGCTTTTCCTGGTTATGCTGATGGTATTTTAAGAAATATGACAGCCCCATCTGCCATCCATATGAGAAGTCACTGTTTCCAAGATGTCATTGAATTTATGCCTGTAACCCCAAACTAACAGGAAAAGGAAATATCATTCTCCCCATCTCCTTCCAAGAAAGGTTTAATGTGCAATAGTCTAGCACTCTTTCCAAGAAGCTAACCAAAGTTTTTTTTCCTCTACAAATATATATCAAAGTATGTCAATATTCAAAAGTTAAGAGGGTAAAAAAAGGGTAGCAATACCTGCAATGGCTATTTTTATCCTAAAATTTATTTTCTAAGTTTTCCCTAATCATTTTACATACATTATCTCATTTAAACCTTCTTACAACTAGGGACTTAGTTGCAACTATAATCATTTGGTAGTTAAAAAAAATCTCTACAAAAGTTAATTAATTGGTTAGATACATATAAATATTAATGATAGGGAGTTGGGACTCAATCCCACATTTTTATGATGTTAAACTTCATAATTTATGATGAAATTAATCCCTTGATTATATTTTTATAACTGCCTATGTCACATCTATATCACATTACCATACTTCTCTGTTATCTGTATCTATAAATAGAATAGAGAATTAACATAAATGAGAAAAAATGCTCCTTTGTTTTTGCCAACTTCTTAAATACTTTAATAATCCTTCAACTCTGAATGTGACCAAAACAATATAGCATTCCTGTAGTACTGCTAATTTTGTCAATATTGAAACCAGACATTTTCACATCACTTTATAGTTTCAAATATCTCAAAACATTATTTATTCTCATTACCATTTTGTAATTATACTGTTATGTTGCAAATAATCTTTTCATATCACTAAAGCAATATTATTATGTCATGATTTAAAAACATTTTTGTTCAATCCAAATGTCTTCCATTGACATCTTAATATTATTGTTTTATATTATTTAAAATTATCATTTTGAGAAGGGGTCCATAAGCTTTATTCCACAACAAACAGATGTCTGACACACAAAACTTTAAGAAACTGTTCTACGGGATAAAATCCAATCATAAATGGCATTCCAAATATTTCATGGAGTCTATCAAGCTAGAAACATTTTCTTGCCTAGCATAAATGCATCAGAATTTTTCTTAACCATTATTGAGCTGGAATTGAGGATTCAAACAACTTTATATGGAGAATTAATTTTGAAAATGTTGTGCTAGGGAGTTTCTGTTGATTGTACTTACCCCACTGTGATCATAAAAGCCCATATGCTTTGACGGGAAATAAATACATGCATAAAAAGAATTTTGTAAGATTTGCTTGACTCTACTATCTTATTTATTGTCTTTCTCTTTAATTTAAAATTCTTTTATCCTAAGCTTTCTTTCTTTTTTTTCCCTGTGGGGGCAGGGGTGCTAAAAGCTTACTCTTAATTATGTACTAGGGGTAAATCTTGAGAGGGCTGGGAATTGTAGATGATGCTGAGAATTGAACCAGGGTCTGTAGCACATGAAGAAAGTGCCTTAAACCACTATAAGGCACTCCCTCGTAAGCCCCAATCCTGAGCTTTCTAAACCTTCCCAAGTCTGTCCTATTTACCATTAAGTTTCATACCAAGGTTAATCTTTCTAAACAATGATTAAGTTTTATATAATATCACTTCTGTCAAAATGTCTATGACTCTTCATTGTCTAGCAAGCAAAGTTCAGACTCCTTCAGCGAAATCCCACTCAAGGATTTTCAAGTCATAAGCCTCCTTGGTTTTTCAGTTTAGGCTCTCAAATTCTTCCTCTCCATTATCCTTAATTACAACCAAACAGCATTCATTTTCCACTTTGTATTTTGGGCCATACCTAGTTAGCAATGCTCAAAGCTTACTCTTGCCTCTATATTCAAGGATCTTTCTTGGTTGTGTCCAGCGGGAACATATGTGGTGACATTAGTATTAACTATGTGCCATACAAGTGTCTTAACCTTTGAACTATTTCTATGCCCCAGACTAGACCCATCTCTATTTCCTGCTTATGATTCTGTATTTTTCTTCTTCTATGCTTTAAATTGTCTGCATCAGAGATGCCTCTTTAATTATAACACGTGTAAGTCATACTACTCAACAATCAAAATAACTATTTTTTAAAATTTTATATATAACTTATCTTTACTTCCATTGGCCATTTATGTATTATGCTAAGTTATATAATTATTGCACAATATTTCTCTCATGATAGCTATAGCACTGACAGCAACTGATCATTTGTCCTTTGTTAAGTACTGCTAAACATTTTATATTATCTTATTTTACTCTCACAGCAAAAATGTGAATTATAAACTGTTATTTTACCATTTTACAGATGAATAAACTTAGATACTAACAATTAGAATATCTTGCAAGAGAGTGGACATATCAGTCCTCTAACCTAGGCAGTCAGAATGTAGACAATTCATTGACCATGTTCCCCATTTTGCTCAGTCATTGAAAACAGTTCTGAGTTTGGTACAACTTTTGTTTGTTTGGCCCACAAAATGTCAAGCACTGTGCTTTTCAAATGATATGTATACCATAAAAATTTGGACAAGAAGAAATTAACTATTTTTAAAATTACATAGTAGTAACAGTGTTTGAGACAAAATGATATATAAAGAAAATACTCTTTCTAAAATTCAAAAAATCGTATTTACTTTTTTATGAACATCATCTGCTGTGAATTTAAATGTTTTACATAAATTCTTTTATTAAATTAAGGAAAACATGTTGTACAGTAGCTAGCTACAGTTAATAATTGCTCAGTAAGCATCAGCAATAGTTACTATGTTGCTGCTATTATTATCATTATTGTCATGCTGAGTTAGAAAGGAAGATTTAGAAATCCCATTTCATATCAAAAAACATTGAGTTGTCAGCAAGTTGAATGATGTGGTGAAGACTACGGTCTATTGAGTTGTTTTCACAGTAAGAACTGCTGCAAGTGACTTTTCATTTCTAGTCTAGGGCTCAAAGCAACAGAGTCCACTAGCTATCAACTAATCTCAAATATCATACCTGCTTCTTTAACAAATGTGAATAAATGAAACCTATTCATTACTGGCCTCTGACATATTTAGAAGCATTCAGAAACTCAATTTCTATGATCATCTTTATTCATTTACTTAAAGTAGAAGTTGTAATGGAAAAAAACATGAAGGCAATTTATGTACTTAACTAGAACCAGAAAATTCAAAAAGTTATACAACTTCAATTTTGAAATAGCACTTTTATCCACTTCAGAACCACAAGCTTAGGAAAAATAACCAATCTTTGTTTTGAAGTCCCTGGCTTTTGTCATTTCACGGCAAATTTTAAAATACTTGAAGATAACATCTTTGATTCACTCTGTCTGGAAAAACAAAGTTGGTCTAATAACAAATAATCATATTCCAACTTCAAAAGTTTTATACTGCTAAGTCATTCTGTATTTATGATGTATCATACTTTTAGCGGTTAAAAAATATTTCACAGACTATATGGACAGAAGGGGTGAAATTAAATTTAACAGCTTTCTACAACAGACATGCCTTTCTCTAGAGACAGCTCTAATTATCTTAACCATAATAAGAAGTTAATTGTTAGTAGCCTTCCCTCTGCCAGCTTTCTGCAAGTTCAGTCCCCAAACAAGCAGACTGCCTTAAAGTAAATAGATATTCATTGCAGGGATGGGGGAATGTGAGACCTCAAACTGGAAGCAATGACCCAACTGTTTTATATTCCACTCAATCTCTGACTTCCATTGTGACTCCAAACAGATGACAAATTACCCCTGATTTGCACACAGAGGTTGTCTACTCTCCTCAATTCAGCCCCAGTCTCTTCCCCTTCGGTTCTCTATGTGGTCTCCTTCTAGGGCACTTTACCTTAATTAATAATCCACGATTAACCAAAGTCACCCAAAGTCACTGTATCTCCTCAGGGTTCCTACAAAGATCTCCGTTCAGGAGTTAAAGGAGGTAGGGCACTTGTCTTGCATGCAGATGAACCAGGTTTGATCCCTATCACACCATTTGGTCCCCTAAACCCTACCAGGAGTAATCCCTGCGTGCCGAGCAAGGGCTAAACCCTGATCACCACCTGGTGTGGACCCCCAAACAAACACATCTCTATAAATTGTGCTTGTCCATTTCAAACTATTTGTCCAGATTTGAAGGTGTTAGGTCCTTCTCACATTATTTGTCTTCTTTATTCATTCCAAATGCTATGAAATTTCTTTTACCACATTAACATATTGACAAGAGCAAAAAAAATCAATCCCAATTATTGTGCCAAGCAAACTAGAAGGGATGTTTCTTTAAACTAAAAGAGAATGAGTTGCAACAGGAATATTTATAGTCATCAGCAACAATGTGGCCTTAGCCTGCTACTTGGCAAAGTAACAGACCTCACCTAGCACTCTCCCTCTGGAGATGACTGAGATTTCAATTCTCTTTTTTTTTTTAATTGAGTGACCATGCATTACAAGGGAAAATGAAAGAAGTAATTTAGGTTTGTTATACATCTTTTCTTGAATTAAATTTTGGTTATATTCAAAACATTTTTATGATTGTGTTTCAGGCCTACATTGTTCCAACACAAACATTCACCAGTGCCCACTATCTTCCACCAGTGTTTCCAGTCTTCTTGCTATCCCAGAGCCTGTTTCTGTGGCAGACACTTTTCTCCTCCTTGATTCTCCTAAAGTTCCCTTCACAAATTTATCCCCTCTGAACCCCCACCCTGGTCCCAGTGGCAAGCTTCCTACTGAAGATCAGTTCTCTTGCTCTTCTATTGCCATTGGGCATTTGATATCCCCTACCAAGTTTCTTTATATACTGTATATCTGACCAGTGACTTTCTGGTTTCTTGAAGATAGTCACAAATCAATCACAAATCATCCTGTTATTCGTCGATTGCCTCGAGCAGGCCCCAGTAACGTCTCTTTCATCATAGCCCTGAGACTATATTCAAGGCTCTTTAAGAGAATGAGACCCATCATTGTTACTGGTATTTGGCATATTGGGTACACCACGGGGAGTTTGCCAGACTCTGCCGTGTGGGCAGCCTACATTCGGTAGCCCGCCAGTTTGTCCAAAGTAGGAGTGAGATAATAAGATGTCATAATAAGATGTTGCGCGGCCGCAAATGCGGTCGAGCGGATCCAGGAGCTGGTTTTTACAGTCTCTGAGTCTTGGCCGTTGATGGGATTACACGGTCCCAGGGGTCCAGTTGGTGGGTGTAACCCCCACCTACTGGAATTGGGAGGATCTGGGTGGAGGATGCTCGACTTCAATCCGAGTAGGCTTAGAGATCTCGGCCCCGGAACCCGCGTGGCTTTGTCCCTTTGCCAGTACCTTCATGTGTGCGGAGAGTGGTCTCAGCATGGTGGTAGCTGGTCCTGGAGGTCTTTGGCTGCCGGAGCCCTGGTCGGGGTGGGGAGGAAAGCTCAACCCGCTCCCCTCCAAGGGGCCCCGGCGAGGACAGCCAGGCGCGGGGTCAGGAGACTGCACTGTTCTCTTCCCGGAGCTGGTTTTTATAGTCTCTGAGTCTTGGCCATTGATGGGATTACACGGCGCCAGGGGGCCAGTTGGTGGGTATGACACCCGCCTACTGGAATTTGGAGGATCTGGGTGGAGGGTTAGTAAAAAGGAAAATTCTACTAGAATTCTGGTTTAAAAAAAAAAGTCTATGCTTTTGTTATTTGGGTCAGATTTAAAATTTCCTAAGATGCCGGGGGTGGGGGGGTGAAGAATATCACTTAAAATGAACATTTGTCACTTTAATTTTTCTTTTGGACTGTATCATACAAGTGCTTTTCAAGGATAAGGAAGGATATAAGTAGGGAGGAATACTATGTGATGGAAATCTAGCTTTTGGCTGCACTTCAGGTAGGCAGGAGAGAAATTCTATAATGACTAAATAAAGCCATTTCTACTTGAACAAGTCTTTAGATTAGTACAACCCTCTGCAAAGGGAAGACAAAATCATCTATCTAGGTATAGAAGATATAGTATAGCTTGTTTTCCTATTTTTAAACTGTTTCAAAATATTATTTTACTTATGAGCTCTAACATGTCATACATGCATAAAATATTTATAAATTTATAAATCTGAATAATCCATTTAAAAAATTAATGCACAAATGATAGATAAGCACAAAATATATCAAATCTGTTGGCCTACTATCAAATGTGCCTAGAAATTACTATATTATCATAACTGCCAAACAAAAATGTGTTTAGAGATATAGCAACAAGCCAATTATTCACTCCTATTGAGTCACTTCCTCTTTTCAATGGACAAAAAAATAAGTACTACTGAACTAAAGCCATTTTTCTACTTTTATACATAGTTGATAATCATAAAGTATAGGGTGGTTGATGTTTTTGTTCAAAAATTATTCTTGAAAGATAATTTTCAGATTTTTATATTTACTTTTTACCATAAATTTCATAGTTTCCCAAAAATCTTTTTCTTTCTGAAATACTAACTCACCAAGTCTTCTGAATTTTATCCCTAAATATAACCTGAACCTGTCTTTTCACTGTGCTTGCCCTTCAGCTTTGCCCAGTGTACAGAAAGGAGCGTCTCCTGAGATTACACAGCAGATGGTTCAGATTTGTAATTGGTGGATGTGTCCACTATTACTTCCCTAATTGGGATATTTATCACTTCTCACCTCAATGACTATAATACTTATGTCTTATATCATCACCCTCCAATTCATCTTTCTTGGATTGGTTACCTAAAAGACATATTTGTTCATATTCAATTCACACATTGTTAAAAGTCTTTTGTAACTTTCCTTCATGTGACAAACTCACTTCACTTAATCACTTAATCCCCGTTATTCCAGTAACGTCTCCATTCATCCCGGTTGCGTGCTAGCGTAGCCCAATGGTATCTGTTCGTTTTAGGAACATGTAGAGTCTCAAACCGATCATTTAGGGTCTTGACGAAGAAGTCTGACCATCTTATAGGTGGGCGTCCACGTGATCTTTTGATGTCTCGTGGAATCCAATCAGTAATGGCTCTAGTCCAGCGGTTGTCTGTAAACCTCATTACATGTCCAGCCCATCTGATTTTTGATGTCTTGGCAAATGAGACAGCGTCTCTGATTCTTGAGCGTTGACGAAGATCAGAACTCCGGATTCTATCTCTCATTTGAGTGAATCGTGATATTCCAAGCATAGTTCTTTCGATTCCTCTTTGAGAGACCCGAATAGTGTTCTCATCCTGTTTTCGTAGGGTCCAGGTCTCTGAGGCATATGTTAATGCAGGAAGAATAGTGGAATCAAAGAGATGTGCTCGTAGTTGGAGGTTCTTTGTCCTTTTAGTTATTTCTTCAATGCTCTTGAAGGCATTCCAAGCCGCTCTCTTCCTCCTGCGTAACTCAGGTGCCAGGTCATTCATCATGTTGATTTCTCGACCTAAGTATATATAACTGTTGCATTCGGAGATGGTGGTTCCGTTGAGAGCGAATGGAGCGTCAGGAACAAGGCTGTTTCTCATAAACATTGTCTTCGTAAGATTCAGCTGTAGTCCGACCTTTCCACACTCACGGTCAAAGTCCGCAAGCATTTGTGCCGCTTGGCTGATGTTTGGTGTTATTAGAACGATGTCATCAGCAAAGCGGAGGTGGTGTAGTTGCCGACCATCTATCTTCACTCCCATGTTTTCCCATTCTAGTCGTCGCATGATGTTCTTGAGGGTGGCACTGAAGAGTTTTGGTGAAATGGTATCACCCTGCCGAACCCCTCTCTTGATATGGATGATTACTTCTTTGTAGAATGGTGAGATCTTGGTAGTGAATCCGTAATAGAGCTCACGAAGGATCCTGATGTATTGAGTTTGTACGCCCTGATTGGCTAGGGCTTCCATGACCGCTTCCGTCTCAACAGAATCAAACTGTTGAGTGACAAACTCACCCAATCCAAATTAATTTTCCAGAATTCTCCTCTTACACTGATAAAATCCTAAGGATGTTTTAATGTCCCATGCATCATCCCTGGTATCACTTTGAATTTCTATGGTTTTATTCACTGGTTTCCAATTGCTTGGATATCCCTTATTCCAATCCTTATTCTTTAATTGCCCAAATGACTCTTGTTCTTTCCTTGAGATTAAACTCGGTTCTGTACTCAGTAAAAGAATATTTACTGTAATCTTCATACCTTCTTATCATACTGTTAGAATTTCATCATTTCATTTTATTTATTCTCACCAAATTATAGTTTTAATCTGTTTATGGGCATACTTCTAGGTTAAGGACTTAACTGAAATTAAGACATTAATTTTTTTTCATTCCCAATGCCTCTGACATAGCCTAAACAAATATTTAGCTGAACTGAATGTTTGCTTTTTGTGCTCCAGAGGTAAAATTCGATGGGTAATTCAGGTATTTGGCATGACCAGGATTTATGATTTTTTTACTCACAATTCCTTTTGACCCAAGGAGCACAATACTAGGGAAAATGACAGAAATAATTTAGGTTTGTTATACATCTTTTCTTGAATTAAATTTTGGTTATATTCAAAAGCCTTTTAACATCAAGTATTAAGTATAAACATTTGCAAAATGTGTGTGAATAAATGGTAATCATTCAAATTCATACAAACATATATATTAAATAAACATATTTGATATCAAGAACTTTCTAAAGAATATGGATTCTTGTAACTCAAAATATTTTTGTTCTGCTATATTTTGATGGGTTTGGGTTTGCAGGATTTTTCAGTAGCTGAGAAGAGTTGAATTTCTATGCACGAGAGGGAATAAAAGCTAAAGAACATAATCTGAGAAGGAGAGAAATGAGAGATATAAGGAAGGTAGAAGATGGTAACTAATTGAGCACTCTGCAAGAACGTGTCCCCTACTGCTTCTGACACTTTCAACTAACATTGCTAATTCACAAACCTTGTACTATGAATGCTTCTTGCCAAATAAGAGAAAAATACTAATGGACAAGCACTGGGTGTTTTTAAGAATAAACAGAAAAAACATGATATTTAAAACTCATAGGAATTCTCATTAACATTATCACAAAAATGTAAATCAAAACAAAGATGAAGATTGGATTGATAGTACAGCAGGCAGGGTGTTAGCCTTGCAAGTGGTCTGCATGGGTTCATTCCCTGGCATCCAATACAGTCCTCCAAGCTCTGCCAATAGTGATTCCTGAGCACAGAGCCAGAAGTAAGCCCTGAGCACTGCTGGGGGTGGGGGGGGGGGAAAGACCTTAAAAATGAGCATTCAATTCACACCAACAAAAATGTGAAAGAGACCAGAAATAGTAAGTGTTAGTAAGGATGTTGTAGAAATTAACTTTTACTGTTGGTGGCATGTCTGCATATTTTAGCCCCTCTGGAAGAATTAAAGTTCTCAAAACATTAAATATAAAAATTCTATATGATCCTAAACCTAAGATTCTACCCCACTTTAATAGCACTGTAATAGCACTGCCGTCCCATTGTTCATTGATTTGCTTAAGCGAGCACCAGTAACATCTCCATTCATCCCTGCCACATGCTAGTTTAGCCCAATGGCATCTGCTAGCTCCAGAAACATGAAATAAGACTTGTTACTGTTTTGGGTCCTAAGAACAAGAAAATATTTTTTCAAAAAGATACAGAAACACCTATGCTCATCGCAACATTATTTATAATAGGAAAGATCTAGAAACAACTTAATTTCCAACAATAGATAGATAAAAAATTGTGGTATACATACAAAATGGAATACTAAGCAACTGTCAAGAAAGATTCATATTTACAGCTCGATGCAAATTTGGATCCAACTTGGATGGAATTGAAGAGTGTCATAATAAGTAAAATACATCAGAAAGATAAATGCTAGATAACCCTCCACATATGTGTAGCATAAAGAAAATGATTTTTGAATCTGCAACAGAAAAAAATTGCAAAACATGATCAACAGAGTTGAGTACTGAGGGGCTGGAAAGGAGGGGAAAGAAATTATGAGATAATGGTAGACAAGATCTACCAGTACTGGAAGTAGGGTTGGTGTAATAATTGCAAGTATAAAATAATGACTTAGCTATAATTATAAACTATGATACTTTATTAGAAAAAATTTAAATTCCATAGTAATGAGTCATAATCCTCAGAAATATGGATTTATCATACATGAAACCTGATGAAATGGGAAAAAATATACATAGATTTCTGAAAGTCTTAATATCTGTCTACATACATACACACAAAAATACAGACACATACAGACAAACAAACATGCATACACACACAACTACAATGCCCTGTACTGGAATCCAATGCAACTGGAAAGACATATTGTGAATATAGCAAGGAGATTCTAATTAAACAATACAATGCATGCAAGGATTAAAACTAAGTAATATAATGGAGAGGTGATGATATTACATTAAAAAGTAGGCATTTATGCACTGCCAAACCAAAAAATAAATAAACAAACAGACAAAAAAGCCAGCTCCAGAGAGATAGTGGGTGGATACTTTCCTTATCCACAGCCAAATAGGGTTCAATCCTGGGTATCACATATGGTCCTCTGAGTGCTGCCAGTAGTAATTTCTGAATACAGAGCCAGAAGTAACCCTGAGTATTTCCAGGTGCAGTCCTGGAAATAAAACAAGAAACAAAACAAAACAACCAGCACTAGTGCAGATGTGGTGAGAAAGAAACTCTCACAAACCCTTTATGGGAACATTGACTGGTTCAGGCCCTGTAAAAACAGTATGAAAAACCAAAAAAAAAAAAAAAAAAGAAAACATAAACCAAAAAAAAAAAAACTAAGAATTGAGTTTCTAGATAATTCAGCAATTTTTCTTCTTGGCATCTACTCCAAGGGCTTAAAAACATTATTTTGAAAATAAATTTGTGCTCCTATGATTGTTGCAACACTGTCCACAATAGCTAATATCTGGTAACAACCTATGTTCCCAAAAACAAATAAAGGATAAAGAAATTGTAGTAGAAAACACATAAAAAATATTACTCATCTATCAAAAGATATCATTCAATTTGTCACTATGTGGGTGGCTCTGGAGAGTATCATGCTGAGTGAACGCAGAGGAGAGGGTCAGGTATGGAAGACTGCTCTCACATGTAGGATATAAAGAAAAATAGGATGATGGGTGGAAGGCCACTTTTAGACATTATTGGGGGAAGAGACACTTTTGGTATGGTACTTGAACACTGAATGCACGAAACTATCATTAACAGTGTTGTAAATTATAGTACCTCTATTAAAAAAATAGGGAAAAACTTAAAAAGTAATAAGAGTTTCAGCATATTGCAGTTACACTGAGTGATCTGGAGAAGTCAATTGAATGGACATGATTTGAAATAGGAACAATTATACATGCAGAAACAGTTGAAAACAAACAAGCAAAACAACATGAATACAAGAAGGGTGTTTTTGAGACAAATAAGTTTTACCCAGAAATATAACATCTCAGCTGTTTGAACTGGTACTGAATAGCTTGGCACTGTCTGTAGCACTGTCCTCCCATTGTTCATCGATTTGCTCGAGTGGGCACCAGTAACGTATCACAACAAATTGTGAGACTTATTGTTACTGTTTATGGCATATCAAATACGTCTCGGGGAGCTTGTCAGGATTTGCCCTGCAGGTTAGATACTCTCAGTACCTTGCTGGGCTCTCCGAGAGAGGCGGAGGAATCGAACCTGGGTCAGCCCCGTGTGCAAGGCAAATGCCCTACCCACTGTGCTATCACTCCAGCCCATAGCTTTGCATTTTGATCACTTACATTCAGCTATCAGTTATTTCATTACCAATTTTTGTGCTCTAAAAACCTAGCTGATAAAAACTAGCAGAACTAAAAGTATCCTGGGCATCTATAACTAATGATTTTTAATTTCTCCTATAGCTGTTTACTATCTGCTTATGTGAATTATTTGGACCAAAGTAATTTTTTTCTTTTACTATCTTTTGAAGACTGGCCTCGCACTTTATGCAACATTAAAGCATTTCTAAGTCATTGCTATCACTAAGGCTTATTTTCTCATTGGCATAGAGAAGATTAACTGGAAAAGTTTTCTTAAAGAACGGGCAGGATTTAAGTTCATATTCAATTCCATATCTAACTATTTCAACTTGGGAAAGTAAGTTCAATTATTTTTACCTCCTTCCCCTTACCCCGGGCCCTTAAAAATCTTTTTTTGCCCACACCCAGCAGTACTTAGGGCTTATTCCTCTACACTCAAGAATCACTCCCGGCAGGACTTAGAGGACTATATTGAGTATTGAATATGGTCATTGAATGGTCAGCCATCTGCAAGGAAAGCACCAAATCCACTATACTATATCTCTGGCTCATCTGGTTCATTTATCTTTTATCATTTTCTTTTCTTTTTCTCATCTGTAGAACGTTAATGTTAGCAATATATATTGACCAAAGTGCCTGCCTTATTTATATAAATCAGATGAGCTAATTTGCATGGCATGTATAGTAATTACAATCACAATTCTCAGCTTTGTAAAACAAAGACTTGGAGGAAGAAATTTCCAGGTGTAGAATTTGATACTTCATTCTGTGGGGGCACATGGCACAAATCCTCCTATCCTTTGGTTTTTTTAACCCACTGGTCAAGAAAACAAACTAACCTCAGACAGACTAGTAGTAGGAAATGACCAAATTTAATTTGGTCATGGTGAATTTATAGAACTTTAAATATATAGAAATTTAAATGAATTCACTTATCACTTAACTTCCCGTTAGTCGTCGATTTGCTCGAGCGGGCGCCATTAACGTCTCCATTTGTCCCTGTCGCGTGCTAGTGTAGCCCAATGGCATCTGTTTGCTCCGGGAACATGACAAGCCTCAAACCGATCGTTCATGATCTTGACGAAGAAGTCTGACCATCTGGTAGGTGGGCGGCCACGCGGTCTTTTGACATCCCGTGGAATCCAGTCGGTAACAGCTCTAGTCCAGCGGTCGTCTTTAAATCTCATTACGTGACCAGCCCATCTGATTTTCGACACCTTGGCAAATGAGACAGCGTCCCTGATTCTTGATCGTCGACGGATGTCAGAACTCCTGATTCTTTCTCTCATTTGAGTGAAACGTGATATTCCAAGCATAGCTTTTTTTATATTCTTCTTTGGGAGACCTGAATAGCATTCTCATCCTGTTTGCGTAGGGCCCAGGTCTCTGAGGCATATGTGAATGCAGGAAGAACAGTGGAATCAAAGAGATGTGCCCGGAGACGGAGGTTCTTCGTCCTCTTAGCTATTTATTCGACGTTCTTGAAGGCATTCCAAGCCGCTCTCTTCCTCCTGCGCAGCTCGGGTGCCAGGTCATTTGTCATGTTGACCTCTCGACCTAGGTACACATAGCTGTTGCATTCAGAGATGGTCGGTCCATTGAGAGCGAATGGGGCGTCAGGAACGAGGCTGTTTCTCATAAACATTGTCTTCGTAAGATTCAGCTGTAGTCCTACCTTTCCACACTCACGGTCAAAGTCGGCCAGCATTTGTGCCGCTTGGCTGATGTTTGGTGTTATTAAAACAATGTCATCAGCAAAGCGGAGGTGGTGTAGTTGCCGACCATCTATCTTCACTCCCATTCCTTCCCATTCCAGTTGTCGCATGATGTTCTCGAGGGTGGCACTGAAGAGTTTCGGTGAAATGGTATCACCCAGATGCACCCCTCTCTTGACATCAACGATCACTTCTTTATAGAATGGTGAGATCCTGGTAGTGAATCCGCAATACAGCTCACGGAGGATCATGATGTATTGGGCTTGAATGCCCTGATTGACTAGGGCTTCAATGGCCGCTTCCGTCTCAACAGAATCAAAGGCCTTCTTTGAATCAATGAACGTTAAACAAAGCGGCATCTTGAACTCCCAAGAAACCCAATGAGCTTGGTTATCATGTGGATATGGTCGATGGTGCTGAATCCTTTGCGGAACACGACTTGCTCGCATGGTTGTCCTTCATCTAGTGTTCTGCCAATCCTATTTAGGATGACTCGAGTGAACAACTTGTAGATGACAGACAATAGGCAGATCGGGCGATAGTTGCCAATGTCATGGATGTCTCACTTCTTGAACAGTAGTACGGTCCTGCTGGTTTTCCACTGGGATGGAACCTTGCATTCAGACAGGTAGCGAGTGAAGAGCCGAGCCAGTGTATTGAGGAGTACTGACAGCAGGTTTTTCAGGTGTTTAGGTCTGACCTTGTCTGGGCCGGGTGCTGTTTGTTTCTTTACCAACGAAATGGCGTGTCGGATTTCGGAAGGGAGAACTTTGGGAATGACATATCCATCCTGTGCAATTTGGTATGTCAGCAAGTGGACATGGCTGTCGAAGAGATTTGAGTAGAAGTCATGGATAATCTTCTCCATTGCCGTTCTGGAGGATGTGATGGATCCATCAGGACGTCGGAGGGCAGTCATCTTGGTCTTGTAGTTGGCGAAGGACAGGCGGGCTTTACGAATACTTTTCCCGGCTTCTGCCGCATCTACCAGTACTTCTGCTCTTCTCTCTTTGAGGTCTTCCTTGATCGCATCTCTGCATTGCTTTGCGAGCTCGGACGTTAGCTTGCGGTTGCCTGAGGCATGCGCCAAACCACGCTGGCGAATTAGCTCAAGAGTTTTTGAAGATAGGCGATTTTTTGTGGCTATCTCTCTCTTGGCGTTCCTCGCACATTCATGGAGGTGCTGAACCAGTCGATCATATTCCTCGTCAATGTTGTCAACAATGGCATCTTCCCATGTTGCCGCAATAGTACCAAAGAGTTCCCAGTTGGTGGTCATTCTGGGAGTTCTCTTTTTGAACTTTGCAGCCCTTTCTTTCCGCTCTGTGAAGTAGAATTTTGCACGAAGGAGACGGTGGTCCGATCCCGTTCGAAATTTTGAGACAACAGCAACATCGGTCAGGCAAAACCGTCGATTGAATATGATGTGGTCTATTTCGTTGTGAAGTCGTCCACCGGGAGACTCCCATGTCCATCGTTTAGATTCTGCCTTCTGGAACTGTGAGTTACCATGAATGGTCTTGGTCGACATGATGAACTCAGACAGTCTCTCACCCTGTTCTTTCCATTCTAGGCCATGGGTCCCGATGTGAAGTTCTTCAGCTGATCTTCTCGGTCCTATCTTTGCATTAAAATCACCCACAATGATCTTGTAGAAAGTGTGGTCTTCTTTATAGAACTTCTCTAGCTCCATGTAGAACTTCTCGATTTCTCTTTCATCATAATGAGATGTTGGTGCATAGACAACGAAGATAGAAACTGCAGACAGTGAGCCACATCTATTCAAATGTACACGTCCGATTCAGGTTGTTAGGCATTCGAATGAATCAATGCTCTTGGCCAAGTTTGTGTTGACAAGGACACCGAAGCCTCCAACACCTCTTTTATCGCATGTTCCGAGGAACAATTCTTCTCCAGTGTCGAAAACGGCATGGTGAGATTCGTGCCTTCTTGTTTCGGTCAGACCAATGATGTCGTACTTGATCATTCGCGCTTCTACCATCAGATCCTGGATGGATGCATCTGATGCTAGCGTACGTGCATTGAAAGTACCGACGATTATTTTTGTCTTCCTTCATTGTGGCAGCCTAGGTCGGCCTTGAGATTTTGTCGGCCTCTCCTTTCTCATCCTTCTCAGTGCTGCCATGTCAGTGAAGCCTTCAGGGTCAGGTGAATGAGACCAGTTGTAGTTACTGGTTTTGGCATATCGAATACACAACGGATAGCTTGCATGGCTCTTCCGTGCGGGCGGAATACTCTCGGTAGCTTGCCAGTCTTTCTGAGAGGGATAGGGGCTTTTGGGGCGACCTCTAATCAACCTTGTAGGTGTTACCATATTTGAACCCTATCAAATACGGTACGACAATTCCAGAAGATGGGTATTTAGTGTCTTATGATGTGTCACGTGGCTGCAAAGCGGCCATGCGGGTCTGGAAAGCGTCCTGAAGTGTGGCAACGGCTGGGTAGTGGAAGTAGTGTCGATAGTGTAAGTCTGCCAGTGGGGTATTTATCTGGGTAGGGTGGGTCTCCTGTGTGCAATTCGATCCCTGGGTGGTTGATGGAAGCAGATAAGGCAGGGTGGGGCTCCTGATTAGAATCCCTTTGTCACCTCTGGTTGGTGGGAGCAAGCAGAGAAGCTCTGTCCCTGGGTCTGCCGAGCCTGGAGTCCAAGGTCTCAGAGTCAAATGAATTAAACTTTAAATTTTAGAGTAAATGGTGAGGAGAGAATTTTTGTTCTTGAACGATAAATGAGCCAAAGGGTCTGGGTATCAAGGAAAGAGTGGGGATGTGAGTCTCACGTGACAAGGTGAAAATAACTCATATGACAAACCCAGGAACATTAATGGTTTTTACTGTAGTAAGATTTAAAGTTTACCCTGTTAGAAAGATTATTTCTACAATGACTCTAACATTGAGCAATCTTTTTTTTTTTTAAGATAATGTCGTAAAAGGTTCACCTAAGCCAGTGAGGGCCTGTTTCACTTAGTTCTACTGTCACTGTCACTGTCCTCTTATTGTTCATCAATTTTGCTCGAGCAGGCCCAGTAACATTGTGAGACTTGTTACTGTGTTTGGCATATCGAATACATCATGGGTAGCTTGCCAGGCCTTGCCGTGCAGGCAAGATGCTCTCAATAGCTTGCCAGGTTCTCCGAGATGGGTGGAGGAATCAAACTCGGGTCAGCCATGTTGGCTGCTTGCAAGACAAACACCCTACCCACTGTGCTCCATATCAAGTTAAAACATCCAATATGTATCCTGCTCTACATATCCTGGCAAGCCTATCTTTAATAGCTCCACTGCACTGGAAAACCTACGTCTTTCTCTTCTTTCTAAAGTACTTAAGATTGCCTCCAGTGTCATTTCATTATCCTGGAAAACCACAGAATGGGAAGTCATCTCATTTCAAGCAATAATAACAGAGGACATGAATTCTACTTGGATCTCTTCAATAGCCACGTCCACCTTCCTACATACCAAATTCCACAGGATGGATATTTCATTCCCAACGTTCTCCCTTCCAAAATCCAAGATGCCATTTCATTGGTAAACAAACCCAAAAACCTGAAGAACCTGCCATCACTACTCATCAATAAACTGGCTCGGCTCTTCACATGCTACGTGTCCCAGTGAGAAACCAGCAGGACTGTACTACTGTACAAGAAGGGAGACATCCATGATATTGGCAACTATGACCCGATCTGCCTGTTGTCTGCCATCTACAAGCTATTCACTCGAGTCATCCTGAATAGGATTGGCAGAACTAGATGAAGGACAACCATGCGATCAAGCCTGGTTCCAGAAGGATTCGGCACAATCAACAATATCCACATGATAATCAAGCTCATTGAGGTTTCTCGGAGTTCAAGATGCTGTTCTGTCTAATATTCATTGATTTAAAGAAGACCTTTGATTCTGTTGAGACGGAAGTGGTCATTAAAGTCCTAGCCAAAGAGGGCGTTCAAACTCAATACATCAGGATTCTCTGAGAGCTGTATTACGGATTAACTACCAGTATCTCACCATGTCAAGAAAGGGGTTAGGTAGTGTAACACTATTTCACTGAAACTCTTCAGTGTCACCCTTGAGAATGTCATGCAACAACTGCAATGGGAAGGAATGGGAGTGAAGATAGACAGTCAGCAACTACACCACCTCTGCTTCGCTGATGACATCGTTCTCATAGCACTGAACCTTAGCCAAGCAGCACAAACGCTAGCTGAATTCAACTGTGAATGTGGAAAGATCAGACTACAGCTGAATCTCACGAAGACATTGTTTATGAAAAACGGTCTCGTTCCTGATGCTCCATTTGCTCTCAATTGAATTAACTTCTCCGAATGCAACAGTTATGTGTACCTAGGTCGACAAGTCCGTATGATGAATGACCTGGCACCTGAGTTGCGCAGGAGGAAGAGAGCGGCTTGGAATACCTTCAAGAGCGTTGAATAAATACTAAAAGAATCAAGAACCTCCAGCTCTGGGCACATCTCTTTGATTCCACTGTTCTTCCTGCATTAACATATGCCTCAGAGACCTGGGTCCTATGAAAACAGGATGAGAATGCTATTCGGGTGTCCAAAAGGAATCAAAAGAACTATGCTTGGAGTATCACTCTTCATTCAAATGAGAGAAAGATTCCAGAGTTCTGACCTCCATCAAACATCAAGAATCAGGAGCTCTGTCTCTTTTGCCAAGGCATCGAAGATCAGATGTGCTGGACGTGTAATGAGATTTGGAGATGACTGCTGGACTAGAGCCATTACCAACTGGATTCCACGGGATGTCAAAAGATTGTGTTGCCGCCCACCTACAAGATGATCAGACTTCTTCGTTAAGACCCTGAACGATCTGTTTGAGGTTCTTCATGTTCCTAAATTGAGCAGACGCCATTGGGCTACACTAGCACATGACATGGACAAATGGAGATGCTACTGGCACTCGCTTGAGCAAATCGATGAGTAACAATATGTCAAGTGATCAAGTGATCAAATAAAGTTATTTTCAATAATCATGAGTAAGGTTAACTAAACTCATCCTCTTGATATAGTCTATCTAAATTCCAGTGTTCAGGTCCTAAATTCACTTGCTGATTTGACTACAAAAAATCTCTTCTATGTAACCACAGGAAAACAATGTTCACAGGAATTTCATAGTTTATTTTAGTATAATTATCTCAGTCAGATTATAAGTCTCTCTTTATTAGGTGAATAGTATTTCAGGAAATAGCCTTATATCCTCTTTAAACTTTTAACTTGGATATAGCTAAAATAACTACATCTTATTCTTGGTGTTTCACCTTTAAATTCTTAAAACAATTCTAAATATGTGTCACAATTACAGGTGTAATATTATAATCAAATTGATATAATATTTAATGTAAAATCCATGCAATTTTATAGTTGTTATTCTGGACAGTGATATCCATTGTGAGAGCATAACATGATTTGCTATAACCATGCTACTGGACCCCAAGTCAGACTGTTTTATTCAGGGCAACCCAGAGAGGGTTGGTGATGCCCCTCTCCAACCCAATGGACCCAGCCCCTGCAGCCAAAAACCTCCAGAACTCAATCACCACCATGCTCAAAGCCACTCTCCACACTTTTGGCTGAGCCTCACCCACAAGTTAATCAACAGAAAACCCAGGTATGCAGGATTTGTGACTGAAAACTCCAGGTTCAACGGAACTGGAAATGGGTGATCTTCCCTATCATCCCCTGTTTTCAGCAACTTGGCAGTCACATTCACAAGCCACCTCTGGCTGGCACCAGATAATCTCATCAACAGCCATGTCTCTGAACTTTAAATTGAATTTCATTAATCTGCGAGACTATCCTTATCCCAGTGCCACACTGTTTTTTAATTGCTAGAGCTTTATAGTGTAATATAAAATTGGAGAAGAAGAGCCTCCCATCTTCTTTTACCCATAATTGCTTTGGCTATTCTCGGAATTTTACAATTCTATATAAATTCCAGCTGTTTTATCTGTATCATTAAAATATGTCATGGATACAACAGCTACCCCCATGTTGACCCATCCACATTGTCCTGCTCTACTGATTCATGACTAACTCTCTAAGAAGATGCAAGCCAAGCAGCTAAAATTCATAGATAAACCAGTCCCCCAGCTAATAACTCCCGGCACCCAGTGGAGAATGGCACCCTGCAGAAGCCCTGGCAACTGCAACCACAATTTATCACTGCAGTCACACCAAAAGCTCAACTCTACCACTTCACTCATACTCTGAGGAGAGACACCAAACCATGAAAAATTTCAGGTATTTCCAGTGTTGAGCCTGAGAACTTTGGAATTTTTTTTTAATTTACTGGCTCTGACAATAGGTCCTAAAGTGTCCTCCAAATGGACCTCGAAATTCATCAATACTGAAAGTCCAGTAGAAGCACACCAAATTACATAGGAAACTAGCATAAAAGCCAAGTAAACTCAACAAATAAAAGCAACACTGAAATCCCAATTAACAACAGCTTAATAAATCCTTACAGGAGGACTTAAGAACACTGTAGTGTTATATAGCAATTTTCACATTTTTATACTGAAGTATTTTTTATAATTCTTTTAGCCATTTAGTTGTAACAAGCAATATATCTTTTTAAATGTCAAGTATATTTTTATAGGGACTGCATTTAATCTTTATGGTGCTTTAGGCAAGATTTTCATTTTGACAGCATGAATCCTTCCATCCATGAACAGGGCATGTTTTTCTATTTCTTAGTGTACTCTATTGCTATAGATATATCATTGTCTCATGGAAATACTAAAAGGTTAGGACCAGGACATTAATAACTGTAAATATAATTAAAATAGTTGATTGTCTATGGATATTGATGCAAGGTAAATTTAGGAAAGCAAAATAAACTATGCTCAAACCAGGACTTTAAATCCAGAGTTGGGGACCAAAAACAGGCTGAGAGAAAAATGCTAGTATTAATAAAAACAAGGTCTTTTTCTAAATGTTTTGCTATGGGCATTCATTCCTATGTATATTTTCATTAAATACCTAGTAAAGTAAGTAAGTAAAGGCCCTCCCGTTGATCATCGATTTGCTCGAGCGGGCCCAGTAACGTCTCCACTGGAGACTTTGTTGTTACTGTGTCTGGCATATCGAATACTCTCGGTAGCTTGCTGGGCTCTCCGAGAGGGGCGGAGGAATCGAACTCGGGTCGGCCATGTTGGCTGCGTGCAAGGCAAACGCCCTACCCGCTGTGCTCGGTACTTATACGGCAGTACATTAAATACCTAATCCTGAAAATCTGCACATTTTACTTTACATGATGATTTCTGCTTAGCCATTTTGGCTGAAAGCATTTTTAAAAGAACGTTCTTTTTCAAATTTTAAGATAAAATAACTAGAAGTATAATAGGACCTAGGAGATAGAAGTCAATTAGTTGTTTTACAGCACATTATAAGCATTAGGAAACAGGAGCTAATACTTCTTTCACTGAGCACAATTTTGTGTTTAACATATATCTCAAAGAAATTGTATAGAAAAACTATTTTTTCAGCCTGAGATCTTATCCAATGGTATACTGGAGCTGCAAACACTGCAGAGAATGTTTTATTTCTAAGAACTTTGTGCACTTTTGTTTAACATCATTACTTTATACACACACACATACTCACACATATTAAATGTGTGTATGTATTTAAACTTGAAGGGGCTGGAGCAATGCACAGCGGGTAGGGTGTTTGCTTTGCACGCAGTTGACCCAGGTTCGATTCCCAGCATCCCATATGGTCCCCGGAGCACCACCAGGAGTGATTCCTGAGTGCAAAGCCAGGAGTAACCCCTGAACATCGGTGGGTGTGACGCCAAAAGCAAAATAAAATAAAATAACATAATATGAGACTGACACCCAAGGACAGTGGACACAAAGGCCAGAAATATTACCCCTTAGTTGGAAGCCTCATCAGCCATCCTCCAGAACTCATGGATGCTCCTCTCAGACGGGAGTATAAAAAGAGGGTCCAAGAACCATGCCACCAGGCTCCATGCCAGGCTGTGGGGTGAGTGAGAGCCCTCCCCACCCCAAGGTACCCAGCCCCAGCAGCCAACCTCCACTGCCCAACCACCACCACACTCCAGGTCACTTTCCAGACACTCAGGCCAAGCCTCACGCAATAATGAAATCCCACAGAATCCAAATAATGCAGAACTTTGTGACCTTAGACTCTGGAATCGAGGGGACCCAGAACAGAGATCCTCTCCCTGCTTCCCCCAGTCTCCAGTGACTCAGGGATCACACCCATAAGCCACACCTTGCTGGCAACAGATAATCTTTTCATTGGCCACCCTCCAAAACTCAAGGATGCTCCCCCCAAGACTGGAGTATAAATGGAGGCTCCCAGAACCATGCCACCAGACTCCGTGCCAGACTGTGGGAGCCCACACCACCCAAAGGGACCCATCTCCAGCAGCCGACCTCAACTGCCCAACCACCGCCACACTCCATGCCACTCTCTGGACACTGCAGACACAAAGCGGCCGCTCGACACATTATAAGACACTTCCTACCCATTTATGCCTCTCGGGAAGCCCACTAAGCTACCGAGAATATCCCACCCACATGGACAGAGCCTGACAAGCTCCCAGTGACAAATTTGATATGCCAAATAGAGTAATGACAATAGGTCTCATTCCCCTGACCCTGAAAGAGCCTACAATCACTGGGAAAAGATGAATAAGAAGGAGCTATAAAATCTCAGGGCTTGGAGGAATAGAGACGTCACTGGCACCTGCTCGCGTAATTTGACGACCAATGGAGTGGCAATGATACAGTGATACAGTGACAGTTGGAAGCCTATCTCATGATCTGGGCAGAGGGCAGCTGGAACAGAGAAAGGACCACTAAGACAATGATGGTTGGAGGAATAGTTCAGGGTGGGAGTTGTGTGTTAAAAGTAGATAAAGGACCAAATATGATAGCCTCTCAGTATCTGTATTGTAAACCATAACACCCAAAACTAGAGACACAGTATGGGGGAAATTGTCTGCCATGGAGGCAGGGGGAGGGTTGGAAAGGGGGGGTATACTGGGGACACTGGTGGTGTAGAATGTGCACCGGTGGAGGGATGGGTGTTTCATCATTGTATGACTGAAACTCAACATGAAATCTTTGTAACTGTATCTAATGGTGATTCAACAAAAAAGTAAATATATAATTTTTAAATTATAAAAAAGAAAACTTATATTAAGTTACTACCTCTGTTTGTAGTAAAAATCCTAACTCATAATCTATTACTTACACTTAATTCATTACAGTATATGATTTACTGTACTTTTATGGTCATTTATATCTATATAATAGACATAAATATAATGACACATGCTGTGCATCTATTCTAATTCCGTGTTCAGTGACATTGAGTTGGTAACATGTAAATGGTCATATTTGGAGTATGTATGCCATGCAAGGCATCAGTTGCTACTAATCAAGGATTGATCTTAAGTTTTGTTGATTATCTAATCTTGAAACTATGGAAAATTCTAACATTAAGCCTTAAATTTAAAGTGGTTCATGTTTCTAGCTGTTATGTTGTGAAATTATGCACAAAATGAAGAAATACCCTTACAATATTCCAAACCTGTTCAGCTTAGCAAATGAATTGCTTAGAAGAATGAGGAATAAAGTTTAGAATAATATCGCCATTGTTTCATTTTTATCTTCCTTATTAGAGTAAATGAAAATATCAGTCAGTATTGGTGTTAGACTTACACTCATTTATCAATGTCAAATGTGAATCCTGGGCTAGGAAGATCGCTCAAAGGACTGGAGCTTATGTTTTGTATATCAGAGCTCTCATTTGATTCCCAGGAGCGCACTGCTTGATTCCCTAAGCGTTGTTAGGAACTATCCTCCCAACCTCCCATCTCCTGAAGCTTAAAAGACAAAAAGAGGGATTCTCTGAAATCTCAGTCAAATCTGATAGTGATCATGCATTTGCTTGTTGTATTATTTTTATAAATTACTATTGATTAGCAACCAAAAGAAGGGCATAGATAGAAAAGGTTAACAAAATCACCAGAAGCATTTCCTAAGAATCAAATGATCATATGGAATTTAAAGTATTATTTTATGCAACTTGGACTCTTTATGGCACTCTCTTATTTTTATTATGACTAAAGAACTGAGATGAACTGTAGTGTTGCGTGAAGATGGTACTTAGTGCTGGGGAAAAAAATGAGGGGGATAAGAAGTGATATGAAAACAATAGAGAAAGGCCCTTTGCCTTCTCTTGGTGGTGAAGGTCGGGTAACTTTGCACTCCAAAAGCATAAACAATAACACTATTTTAAACTTGTTACACTCCAACTACAAAAAAAGTACTGTTTTAGTATTATTTTTAAATGTTATACTATATATATATCCTTTAAATGAAACGTATTATATGTTTAAAAAGGTACACAAACCAATCTTGTATCAGAAAACCTGTTCCGAAGAATTTCTAGTATAATGTCAATATCGAAGTGACAAAAAAATTCTTCTAAAAGTATGCCACACAAATAATTCAGTATGTTCCAAGAAGGTACACTATAATTCATGGGTCTATGTAATCCAAGTGGAATACGATTCCTGTACACAAAACAGGAATAATTGTGTACCTGTATTCCTCCTATCCTTAATTCTGGTTTTTATTGCAGAATATGTTTTTGTATCAGTCAGTTATCAAAACTTTAGATATGTTATATAAGTATTTGATAAGCTTATGCTGACCCCAGTTATATTTTATCCACTTATGAGCAAGATAATATAATCCAGTCACATATAATCATAAAACCCAACAATTTCGCATCTACCACCAAGAGTCCCAAAATTCTATTGCTAAAAGACATGCTAATCTGTTCACTGAAGTACTGTATACATTGGCCAAAATCTGGAAATAACTCATGTCCAAAAACGGGTGACTGATGAAAAAATAGTTTCTATGCACAATGAAATACTATATAACCCTACCAAAGAGGAAAAATCATACACTTTTGCTGCTAAAAGATGTATCATGCTGAATGAAATTAGTACGAGAGAAATAGATCCAGAATGAACAAAGCTGTTCATGATCAGACTTCAGTCATACAGTATTCCAACATCCACCCCTCCACATCTTCATTCCCAGCACCAGTGTCCTCAGGTTCCCTCCCATCACCCCCTACCTCCCACCCCCTGGCTGACTCCATAGCAGACATAGAGCACTGCTTTTAACTCTAACAACAATAAAAGGTAAAGATAATTAATGTTTCATTATCATACAAGTTGTAGCAGCAGATTACTTTACCTGTGGGCATTATTATTGAATATAAGAACTGTTGCAAGCATAGAATATGTATCTGAGAGTGAATGTTAAACATAATTATGAAAACAGAGAAAAGATCTATGGTCATAAAGCTGCACATGCTGGTATAAAATTAGAACAAACTAAATGGGTCTTTAGATACATGGGCTCCACCTAGACCTGTTAGAGAAAACTTTATTCACAGCCCTAAAATACACACGTGGAGTCTACTGACCTCATTCACATGAATGAATACTCTGAAACTCTAAAAACAAAATATTTCACCTAGAGTACAAATACCAGGCTTTACTCAGGTCAGTATGGATCTTTAAATCAGATCAGTATGGATCTGCTATGTCCCTGTTGTGCTGCTGCTTAAAGGAACATCATTTCCATATAAGTTACCTGTGCTTGGTTTCCCTAACTTCTTTCAAAAGGGACGTCTTTGTTCAACTGTTGGCAACTCACTACTCCAAGTTGCTTACAGACTATTCATCTTGATTCAAATACAGAGGAAAACAAAGTGGCCTCTGTTATGAGGAAGGTAAAGTTAAATATACATTTTTTTGTCCTATGATTTTTTAAGCTGACAGAATGCCTTGTGTTCTTTATGGAAACAAAAAACCTATTGTGGAAATTTAGTTGTTTATGCAAAGCCACATGCTACTACAGAAATCCAGTTTTACTGAACACCTTCCATGAATGCCTCTTTTCCTGAAGATCTATAATCACTAATGCACTGATATCTTTGAGAAATACGCAGGGAGGTGCCCAATTTTCAGGAGAGGAATCTGGGTTTCAGAGAGAACTATCTAATGAAATTGATACAACTTAGAATATATAAAAAATCTAGATCCATTCTCCTTTCATTTCCTTCCATTGGCACTTAACATACATAAGGTCAATTAAGATTGTGTGTGTTCTGTTAGCTATGCATAATAAGCTAGTATAATTTATCACAAGCAATGCGGACAATAGAATTAAGAGCCCTTCTAATACTGATTTGGAAATATCCAGGTAAACCTTAATCCTTTATTGAGACCTGCTATACTTTGTCTAGAACTGACAAGCAACTTGCCACAATTTAGTAGCCAAAATGATAGAAATATAAGTGATGCAAACTTCTTTAAGAGGCAAGATCTACACATTCCTTCCAGTGCCTCCATCTTTTTGTGACTCTCAAATCCTCTCAGCAGCTTTAATCAGGAAAAAAATAGCAAAATAAGATCGATAATGGGTTTGACAAATTATCCAGAGGATAGGAAGTTTAAACTAATTTAATAAGATGAGCAAGACAGAAAAATAAAACTACAAATGATGAGTTCTTAATCACATATGGGTATCATTTCATTCTTAAAGGTGATGAAGAAAATCCCAGTAGTAGCTTATGTCCCACTGATGATTTCCTTTTCTTGTAGCTGTGTTGATGATTGTGAAAATTCTTGGTGATAGGTTTTAGGAGCATATTTCATAATGTTCAGGGTGTGTATGAAGTGAAGAATTCTTCAGTTCAAGACATCACAGATGCAAGGCTTGTGTTCTATCATTTAAATAGTATATCCAACCATTGCAGATGGAAAGTTTAACTCCAATGGATAGTTGAAATTCCACAGATTATGTTATGAATAATAAGAAACAGTAGTAAATGATATTAAATACATTGATGGAAAGATTTCTCACCAGAAACTGTCACCCATCTCCTATCATATTCCACAGCTATTAAATGATAATTTACTTTTTTCAGATTACTATTCTCGGCACCTCAGAAGCAGTTTTGGATAAAGAAAAGAGCTTTTCTTCAGAAAGCTTTCATTTAAGGGTTTTATGAAAACCCTCTCTATTAATTTTAAACAAACTACAGTTTGGCAAATACAGTGGAAATATTTTCATTTTTAATAGAGAACTCCAAAATGTGGCAGGGGGACAGGCTGGGGGGATACAGGCAGATTCCAGACAAGGTCTGGCTGCACCCAGATGCTGTTTTGCTTGTGCCAGGTGTTACTTGAGAACATTAAGGGCCATATCTAATGTTGCTGTGGTGGAGGGTGTAGATGGAGCAAGTGAGGATGAGGAGAAAGCTCGAAATTTTCACACCTAGGTATATGTTCTCTCATTTGAACATTGCACAGCCCTGTCCATTCCTCATGTGACAAGTATTTAATTCCCTTTCTTGAGGTAAAAATTCTTTTTGTGCAATATTTGTGCTTCTGTAAGCCAAAGTAATTTTCTGGACAACTGGAATTGTAGAATAACCATACCCTATTTCAAGGCTTATTGAAATTTTCAGATTAATTCAAGGATAGAAGGAAGATTAGGGGAACATTCATTAAAGCAAAGTTATCAGAGCAGATTATGAATCATCTACTACTGGAACCCATTCTGCAATGGCAGCCCTACTTGCTCAATGAAATAATCCTAGTTTTATTGTTTTTCTACCTATTCAGTTAAATTTATTTAATATTCATCCAAGAAATTCTATTTCTGTTAAATTTAGCAAGTAACTCTCAGTTGCAAAAAAAATCCATGCCATCATAATATGTACCATCAGCATAATTCAAAGATGAAGAAACTAAGATTCTTGAGAGGCTTAAAACCTGACAAAGTACAAGTGTATAGGTCTAAAGATTAAACTAAAAACATATTGCGTATCTCTTATGGAGGGCAATTTAATTAGGAGTTTCCCTTTACATAAAAAGTACATAAGAAGATGTACCCTTTGCTTCTTTCCAAGTAAACTTTTTCAATGATGAAAATTATATCAAAATAGACAAGACAAATCTTATATCACTTCACAGAAAAATGTAAAGACCTGAAAAATACAAAATCAAACTGTCTGAAAACTTCAAGTTCTACCTGTTTTCTGAAATAAACACAGTCAGAAACACTGCAGAGGCTCTTTAAAGCTCTTTAAGGCTCTTTATTAAAAAGCCTTCCTCTAATCCTTTGTCTGTAGTTTCTTTAATAATATCTAACATGATTATGTTTCCTGAATCCTCAGGCAATTAAAAACAGGCATGCCATGGTTTACAATGCCAAGCGGCTGAATTCCATAGCTAAGTATCTTAGGTAAAAGAAAAAAAAAACAGCAATTAGTGATGACAGATTATCTTGCAATCTTTATTTCCAATCTATCCCAATGAGGGTCACAATATTTTTTTAGATATAGTGAATAATAATACAAGTTTTCTCAGAAATTAAATTGTACTACTTTAAATCAGTGTTTCCTGAATTGGGCAGTACCAGCCCTAGAGACTGGTGCTGGAAAATGACAGCGGGTTGTAGTAGCCCCAAGTGTAATTTGTGGCACTTTCTGTTTGTCTGACCAAAGTAGAGAGATAAATCTCCAGAGAGCTACAGGTTATTTGTGTGTTTGTAGAAAAGGGGGTGGTAGGTCAAATAAATCTGGAAGCCTTGACTGCAACTTATTGGTGACTATGATGTAAGTTTCAATGCAGCAAGGACTCATTCAAGAATCTAAGTAGCAGATAGGTTTATGCTCCCTCTGAACAGGTAATTTTAAGGGATTTTCATTCATGAAACATTACATTTGTTTCTCTTGCTTGTTAAAATTTTGGATACAAGAGTATGTAAAGAATTCACATTCTTTTTACATTGTTACATCATTACATTGAACAGTGCTACAGTGCTACATTGTTACTAAGTGATTTACAATATTGTTAATTGTAATTTTATGCATACATCATTCTAACACCACACTCCACCAAAGTGTCTCATTGCCTCCACCAATATCCCAAAGGACCCTCCCATCCAACTTCCCACCTTGTAAACTCAGTTCTGCCCACTACCTCTCCAATTCTGCTGCCTTTGGACACTTTTTTCCTCCCTTACTATCCATCTTTATATCCTGCACATGAGAGTCATCATTTGGTATCTGTCCCTTTCCTGCCCAATATGATACCCTCTAGTGGTAAATTACTTGATTTTGTTTTTTCTTACAGCTTTATAGTATTCCATTGTTATAGTTCTTGAACCATTATCCATAATTAAGTATTTGGATTGTTTTCATAGCTCAGCCATTGTACTGTCATAATAAGCATACATGTGCACATATCTTTTCAAATTGCTTTTGTTTTAAAATTTTGAGAAATATCCATATTTCTTCCTATAGAAGTTGAATCAGATAACATTCCTACCAGCATTGTATTAGGGTTTCTTACCATATCTCACCTAAAAGAAGTTATTTCCAGAATTTCTGATACACACCTTCTCACTCCTGTGAGATGATAACTCATTGTCATTTTGATTTGCCTGTCCCTAACTCCTATTTTACCAATTGTTTGAATGGCATTACAATCATCATAGTAAGCAATGATGTATATTTTTCATAAGTCTATTAATCACCATATATCATTTTTGGGAGAAATTTCTGTTTACCTCCTTTCCCCAGTTTGAATGGGGTTGTTGAATATTTTGTTGTTGCTGCTGGGCTTTACAAATGCTTTACAATATTGAATATTAAACCATTATCTGAGGTGTTGTGTACAAATATTTCCTCCCATTCAGTAAGGAGACTTTTATTTAGATTAAACATGAAAACCATTTTTAATTTGATGTAGCCCCCATTTACTATTTTTGTGTCTTTGCCTCAGTGGTCAGTTTACTGAAGATGCCTCTGAGGATCATTTTCTAGAATTCGTCTGTTGTATTCATTATTTTTATAGACTCTGGTCAGAATCTAGATTTTTAATCCACTTTGAACTGTTATGAATGGTGAGAAATAAGGCTCCAATTTCATTATTTCACATGTACTGTCCAGTTTTACCCAACCCAATTCATTGAAGAGAATTCCTTTCTATATGTCATGTACTTAGCTCCTCTGTTATGCACTGGCTGCCAATAAATCTTTAGCTTTATCTCATGATTCTCAATTCTGTCCCATAACATTTGTGGGTCTCTCTGCCTTCCAGTACAATGCAGTTATGATTATTAAAGCTTTGTAGTATATTTCAAAGTGAGAAAATACAATGTGTTCTATTTTCTTTATTCCCCATTAGTTTTACTTTAACGATTCAGGGACATTTATGGTCCCATGCAAATTAAATAGTTTTTCCAAGTCCCTGAAAAACAACATACTTTTTAAAATGGGGACACATAGCATCTATATAATGTTTGTATTGAAATGTTATTTTGACAATACTGATTTTTCCAGTCCATGAACAGAAATATTGTTCTATTTACTGGTGTTTTCATTTATTTTTTAGAATGATATATTGTTTTTACTGTATAAGTCTTTCACCATCTTAGTTAATTTGATTCCTAGGTGCTTTATGGTTTTGGATACTATTTTGAAGAGAATGTCATTTTAATTTTTATTCTAATTTATTATTTGCTATAAAATGTTATATATTTTATATACTTTGGGGGAGGCATTTAGGGTCATACCCAGTGATTGTCAGGGGTTATTCCTGGCTCTGAAATTACTCCTGTCAGTGCTTGGGGCACTGTATGGAATTCCAGGGATCGAACTGAGGTCATCCACGTGTAAGTCAAACACCCTACCTGCTTACTGGCCCAGAAATATCATATAGTTTTGTGTTCTAATTTTGTAGCTCTATATCTTATTGTACTGGTTTATTATTTCTAACTATTGTAATGTCATCTTTAGTTTTTTCTAAGTATACTATCATGTAGTCTGCAAATCGTGATAGTTTAACTTCTAATTTTGATCTTTTTAGTATCTTTTTCTTGTCTGATTGCTAGAGCAAGGACTATCAAAACTATGTTGAATTAGAGTGTTGAAAATAAACATCAGTGCCATGTGCCTAATCTCAGGAGAAGAGCTTTCATTTTTTTTCCATTAAGGAAGACATTACTACAGAGTTATTACAGATGACCATTACTATCTTAAAGTCTAGTCCTTCTATCTCCATTTTTCAGGGATTTTTTATATCATAAACGGATACTGGTGTATAATTTTCTTTTTTAGCAATTTCTTTCTCTGCTTTTAGTATTAGGGTAACAGTTTCATAAAAGCTGTTGAGAAGCATTCTTCTATCCTTACTCTATTGTAAAGGCTTAGGCACTAAGTCTTCATGATTTCATTGTTGGTAAAACTCTCTCACAAACCCATCTGAGCCAGGATTTTACAATTTTAAATTACTATTTCAATTTCCTTACTTCATATTGGTTCGTTAAAGTTTTGTATTTCCTCTTCATTCAGTATTGTAAAAGTTTACATTTCTAGTGACTAATACACTTCTTTAAGTTTCTCAAGTTTGGTGGCATAGATTTATTTAGATTTTTGTAGTAGTCTCATAATCTTTTGTAGTTCTGAGGTGTCTCTTTCATTTTCTCTCACTTTTATTACTGATCCTATTTATTTCAATTTTTTGTTTGTTTTTTACATTGTTAGTCTAGCTAAGAACTTCTCAATCTTGTTTTATTCAAAGAACCAGATCCTGGCTTTACAGTCCATTAGTATCGTGTACTTGTCTTCTATATCATTGATTTTCACTAAAATTTTTTACTATCTCCTTCCATGTTGAGGAAACACGAATTCTGTTCAACAGCTTTTATGAAGTCAATATTATTCTAATACTGAAAGCAGACAGATATTACTTAAAAAAGAAAATTATAGACCAATATCCATAATGAACATTGGAACAAATATCTTCAGCAAAATCTTAGAGAATAAAATTCAAGAATCCATCAAAAGGATTATACACCATGATAAATGGGTGACATCTCAGTGATATAAATATTGTTCAATATCCACATACAAGTATATGTAATATGCCATAGCGACAAAAGGGAAGATAAATATGTTATGATTATCTCTGTCTCTGTCGTCCTGTTGTTCATCAATTTGCTCAAGCGGTCCCAGTAACATTGTGAGACTTGTTACTGTGTTTGGCATATCGAATACGTCACGGGTAGCTTGCCAGGCTTTGCCCTGCAAGCAAGATACTCTCGGTAGCTTGCCAGGCTCTCTGAGAGGGGCGGAGGAATCGAACCCAGGTCGGCCATGTTGGCTGCATGCAAGGCAAATGCCCTACCCACTGTGCTATCACTCCAGCCCGTTATGATTATATCAATTAATAAAGAGGAGAATTTTTACAAGATATAATATCCATTTATGATTAAAAAATTACATCTCCTGCCCTCTATTTGTTTTGAAATTTTTTTGTTCTTTGAATTTCTCAAGCTGTGAAATTAGGTTGTTGATTTGAACTTTGTCTTTTTCCTGGTGTGTGTCTGAACAGCTATGAACTTTCCATTTGTATATTACTTTTGCTGTTTCACATAGTTATGATATTTTGTTTAAGTTTTTGTTTCAAGGAATCTAATTTCTTCTTTGATTCACCCTTTAAACCAATTATCATCTAATAGAATATTGTTCAATTTCCAAATGTTGTATATTTTCTCAACTTTGCTATTATGATTGATTTTCACCTTTCTGGCTTTGTGGTCTGAGAAGATATGGTTTCTATTTTTGTGATTTTTCAGCTGTGTACAAACATGTGATCTCTCCTGGGGAAAGTTACATGTGTTCTGGAAAAGAACATATATTTGGTAATTTGCGGGTCGAGGTCCTGACTCTGCCTATTATATCCAGTTCTTCCAATTCCTCTTTCAGGGCTCATCCTTTTTTAATGATATTTTATCTGGTTGATCTGTCAATTGATGAGTGTGTGAAGCCTCCCACAATTATTGTACTGTCATTATTAAATCTCTTCAGGTTTATTAGCAGTTGTTTTATAAATTCTGCTTTCTTTCACTTGGTATCTAGACTGATAAGAGAGATTTCTTGAATCTATTAATTCCTTAACACTTTTTTTATTTTCTATAGTTTGAATATTAGTTGTCTGAAATCAGTATATCTGTACCATTTTTCCAGTCCCACTTTAGCCTGCATGGTTGTTTTAAAGGTTTTTACACTAATCTTGTGCTTATGAGAATTTAGTGCATCTTCTGTAAGCAAAAGAGAATTGAATTTGTTTTCTGAACCATCCTGCTACCCCATGTCATTTTACAGAAAAGTTTAGTCCATTGGTGTTGGATAACATTAGGTTTTTCTTGCTCCTCCCCCAGGGAACTTCGATTTATTGAGTTACTCCCACAACAGTAGCCCTGAGCCACACCCAATTCCATCAAGTACTAATAATTCTGTATTTCTCTTCTCTTTCCTTTATATCATTTGTGGGGTTTAGCAATGTCCTTTTTGTATGGACACAGGAAGACAGTTGATGCTATGCTTTTGTAACATGGGAGTTAATTGAATCCAAATAATATTTATTCCTGGTCATCCATCATATTTACCTGATTTAAGCCTCAGTTGCCCTTTCTTCATAACACCCCCAAAAGAAGGGTCCTGAAGAGGGGACTGTATGGACCCAGGGTAATTTGTAACCTACCCTGGCATTGGAAGAGGACAAGCTAAGCACCATAAGTATAATAAATTAAGAGCATGGTCATGGAACATGGTCAAGGAGTGACCCAAAAAGAAGTAACTGAATAAGGACCCTATTGGGGTTAGGAAAGATTAATCTGGTTTGAGGACTGTGATCCGGGATATATAGTGAGATGTTCCCAGGAAGAGCCAACCTTTAAGCTTAATAAATCTCTTACTGTGTTCATACAAAATGACTAGAAATATTATAATATTAGTAAATTTACTATGATTGGTTAAAATGGATTACTAGCTGGGGAAAGGATAAAGCAATGCACCCTAGATGGAATCCCACTTTTAGTGGATCTCCTAGTAATCTGGAGTGTTGAATCCTCAGATGAGATTTTGCCTTTGAGTTCATCTCCTAGAATTTCCCTGAAGGAGTGGATTTACCTCTGTTTGTTGTTATGACTATGTTCAACCTCATCTATGTGTACCCCCACCCTTCATGATTTCTATATAGTGGTGCTGTAAGGGGAAAGAGGGGGATATAATAAAGGAGTTATAACAAAGACTTTGAGGTCTACAAGACTAGGATGATAGAACTATGATGACTGGGACTACAACCAAAACTATGACTACGATTGTGCAGTGAGGGGAAAGATCAAACTACACTGGGGAGGAGAGAGAAATAAACTGACTACCAACCAACCCCAGGGCCCTATTTCTCCATTTCCCCATTCTTCATCCACCATTGTCATGGGTCAGCCAGGGGAATGGTTCTTGACCATCAAACATAGGAGTCCCACAAGCCCCCATGCTTTTCATGGAAACTCACAAATTGGCACTTAGAAAAATTATGAATTTGAATTGATTTGTTGTCATGACCATATGAGTGTGATATTTGGGGTTTATTTTTTCATATGTGTTTCTTTTTATATGTTCTTTAGTGTTCTTAGAGCTAGACTGGATTCCACATACGTTCCTCATGGTGATTTATCTGAGAATGATTTTATCCATCCTTATGCTGCATAAAAGATTATTGGTTAGAAGCTCTTTTCATACAATATTTTGTCTAAGCACCGTAGCACCATCCTCCAGTTGTTCATTGATTTACTCGAGCGGGCCCAGTAATGTCTTCCATTGTGAGACTTATTATTACTGTGTTTGGCATATCGAATATGTCATGGGTAGCTTGCCAGACTTTGTCTATGCTATTTCATTATTTTCTTGCTTGTAGAAATTTGTTGTGAAAATGTTATGAATCTAATAGCTTTTTCCCTTATATGTGAGGTTTTTCTTCTCTTTTGCATTTGTAAAGAGTTCATCTCTGACTCTTGGACTCTTATCATTTGATTGTGAAATGACTTGGTATTGTTTTCTTTGGATTTACTCAGGTTGACATTCCATGGACCTGTTCAATCATTGATACCATCTTTCTCTTCAGGTTGTAGAAATTCTCACCAGTAATTTCTTCAGTTTGTTTTTCTTCCTTTTCTATTTCCCCTCTCCATTCTTTTTCTTCTGGAATTCTCATGATTCTGAGGTTGTTCTTCTTAGTATTGTCAACATCCTTTATATTGTCTTCATTCTTTCTCCTTCTCCTTTCTATTTAATCTCGTTTCTTTTTGGAGTTATTTTCTGTATCTTAGAGCATACAGCTTGAATGAATGAGACCAGTTGTAGTTACTGGTTTTGGCATATCGAATACACAGCGGATAGCTTCCCAGGCTCTTCCGTGCGGGCGAAATACTCTCGGTAGCTTGCCAGTCTTTCCGAGAGGTATAGAGGCTCTTGGGGTGACCTCTAATCACCCTTGTAGGTGTTGCCATATTTGAACCCTATCAAATATGGTACGACAATTCCAGAAGATGGGTATTTAGTGTCTTATGATGTGTCGCGCGGCCGCTTGCGGTCTCAGAGAGTTCCACTTATCTTGTTCTGTGGGTCTTCAGTTGTGCGTGGGTCTCGGCCGGAGCTGCCGCGCGGGTCCGGAAAGCATCCTGGAGTGTGGCAACGGCTGGGTAGTGGAAGCAGTGTCGAGAGTGGAAATCTGCCAGTGGGGTATTTATCTGGGTAGGGTGGGTCTCCTGTGCACAATTCGATCCCTGGGTGGTTGATGGAAGCAGACAGGGCAGGGTAGGGTGGGGCTCCTGATTAGAATCCCTTTGTCACCTGTGGTGGTGGGAGCAAGCAGAGAAGCTCTGTCCCTGGGTCCGCCGAGCCTGGAGTCCAAGGTCTCAGAGAGTTCCACTTATCTTGTTCTGTGGGTCTTCAGTTGTGCGTGGGTCTCGGCCGGAGCTGCCGCGCGGGTCCGGAAAGCATCCTGGAGTGTGGCGACGGCTGGGTAGTGGAAGCAGTGTCGAGAGTGGAAATCTGCCAGTGGGGTATTTATCTGGGTAGGGTGGGTCTCCTGTGCGACCGTTGGACTAGAGCTGTTACTGATTGGATTCCACGGGATGTCAAGAGACCGCGTGGCCGCCCACCTACCAGATGGTCAGACTTCTTTGTCAAGATCATGAACGATCGGTTTGAGGCCCTCCATGTTCCCGGAGCGAAGAGATGCCATTGGGCTACACTAGCACGCGACAGGGACAAATGGAGACATTACTGGCGCCCGCTCGAGCAAATCGACGACTAACGGGAAGTTAAGTGATTAAGTGATTAAGAGCATACAGCTTACTTTTTATCTTGATCAGTGCTACTTCTGGATTTACTACTATAAACTTAAATGTTCACATACTTCTGTTTTAACATTTCTTTCATTTTCTCCACCAGGCTATATTTGGTTTCTGTTCATCCCTCCTCCCTATTTTTTAGTGAGATTGTTTATTTTGTTGCCAACTCTTACGATTGCTTTATATATTAGTACTAAACCTTTGTCAGATAAGGGTTGGACACTTTCTCCTGTTCTATGTGATATCTTTTTACTCTAGCAATTGTTTTTTTTTTTTTTTGCACTAAAGAAGTGTCTTAATTTGATGTAACCTCATTTGTTTATTTTTATTTCTGTTTTCCTGAGCAATTTAAGATTCATACAGATGGCCAATAGGTACATGAAAATATGCTCTCCATCACTTGTCATAGGGGAAATGCAAATTAAAACAATGAGATATCACTTCACACCAATGAGATTGATGCATATTAAAAAAGAAATGTCAGTGTAGGTATATCTATATGACTGGGAATAAAGCATTCATTGCTGGTGAGAATGTTGACTGGTTCAATATCCTTGGAAAATATGAACATTTATCAAAAAATGAATTGAACTAACTTACAATCTAGAAAATTCATGCCCTAACATTTACTCCAAGGACCCTAAAACACTAATTTGAAAAGTCATCTGTGCCCCAATGTTCACTGCAGCATTATTCATAATAGCCAAGATCTGGAAACAATCCAAGTACTCAACAAGAGAAGAGTAGATTAAAAAAAATAAAAAATAAAAAAGGTAGAATGCATACACAATGGAATGTTACTTGGTTCTAAGAAAAGATATAATCATGCTATTTGCCACTGAATGGATGAAACTATAGGGTATCATGAGGAGTGAAATCAGAAACAAGAAGTGAGGAATATTATGCAAAATTACCTCTCTTGTATGTGGGATATAAAGAAACATAATAGGGAAATAAATTGAGTTGGTTTACAGAATTGAGTTTACCTGGAGGGGTGGGAGGAGTCCCTGGGTCATTGGTAGAGGAAAGCAGGCATTTTAGTGGTGGGTGTGGTATTGGAACAACAAAAGCATGAAACTACCATTAACAGTATTGTTGGGTTTTTTTTTCATGTTTATTTTTGTGGGGATCCTTACCCTTTGGTGCTCCTGCCTCTACACTCAGGAATTACTTCTGGTGGTGCTTGGGGGGCTATATGGGACACCAGGAATCAAACCTGGGTTGACCACATGCAAGGGAAATGTCCTATCTACTTAATAACATCTCTGACTAACATTATTGTAATTCAAAAAAAAGATTATTAATTAACAAAAATGAAGAAAAAAGTCACAGCTGGTTTCAAACAGTGCACCATTTTTCAACTATACTTTTCACTTGTTATTCTTTATACGATTGACAAAGCTTCTTACTTATACATGATTTTGTGTTCTATTTTGAACACAATTGAAAGTAATATTGAAATAGATAAATAAACAAATTAACTATGTATATTAGTAATAGTTAATTAAATCATAATTTTTAGTGTCCACTTTTTGCTAGATATTAATCCATGATAGTCTGTGTGTCTACAGTATATATAATATAAATTACACAAGGAACTTAATAAAAATCATGAATATGGGTAACTTAATAATAAAAATTATGAAAATTGGTATAATCTGGTATATTTTCAGGTGGGGTGTCAGAATGACTTGAGAAATACATTAAAGTCTGCTTCATGTCTAAATAATTGTAATAATTTCTAACATCCTATTGCAAATAAGGCAGCTTTGTGGTAACAGGTGAAGTCTAGGTAAATACTAAAGCAGTTTTCCTTATTGATTTTCATCTCTTCTCTGACAGTCTTATTGAAATTCACTATAAGTCTGAGCACACTTTGTACTATTAAATTTATTTTCAATTACTTTTTGAATTACAAGAGTCATGGTAAAGATTTTTCTGTAAAATTTTTAGAAGAAGTACAGATAATTTTCTCAAAATAAATTAAAATGAGACTATTTCATGGAAAAGCATGGGAGTGAGATGGGGTAAATGCCTTTATATTTATTAGAGTAACTTATAAATAAACATTAATTTTATGTATAAAATCTTTTTCAAAATTGTACCCTAAGTTTGAGGAACCTACACATCTTGACATACACTTCATTATATCAGCAAAATTCCATTGTAGAAAGCAAAGACCTTAGGAACTAATAGAATGAAATAATAGAATATCTACCTACTAATGATAAAGCCTTAGAATATGGATGCATTTGATTTCTCAGATGTTTTTCTTCTATATATTGTTAAAAGTAAAAAATAACTTATTGCTGTTACCAGAAAATTGGGGCTAGAGTGATAGCACAGCGGGTAGGGTGTTTGCCTTGCATGCAGCTGGTCCGGCCGAGCTGGGTTTGATTCCTCTGCCCCACTCAGAGAGCCTGGTAAGCTGCCGAGAGTATCTCGCCCACACAGCAAACCCTGGCAAGCTACTCGTGATGTATTCAATATGCCAAACACAATAACAACAAGTCTCACAATGGAGACGTTACTGGGCCCTCTAGAGCAAATCGATGAACAACGGGAGGACAGTGGACAATGGACAGTGGACCAGAAAATTAAATGTGTAATCATCAAGTGGCTAGGAATCTGTGGCTCTCTCTTGCTGCCTGCGCTTTGTGGTCTCTTGCTGCTCCCCCACATGGGACATCCAATGCCATGGGTGGACAAAGGAGGAAGCAAGGGCCAGGCTGGTTGGTGATCAGTTGCCGTTTATTCCATTCTCCCCACGTGCCTGTTCCAATTTCACTAAGCTCCCCATTCTAATCTCACACTGCCCCTCATTCGTGTCTTCTCCTGTCTCGCCCACTCATCTCTCCATGCTCGCACTTGACACCTTGGTCTCTCCCTAGTCTTTCTCCAACTAGGATTGTGGGTAGCAACCACACACCCCTAGGTCCAGTAGCACAATCAACATATCAAAGCCCTTCCTGACCATCTGTAGCCAGGAGATCAAGCACAAGGGTGGAAATATCACCTAGTTTTTTTTTCCCTTCCTCAGTTCAATTACTTAAATCATAACATGATCTGACCAGCAGTACATCATGGTCCTCCCGTTGTTCAAGGATTTGCTCGAGCGGGCCCAGTAACGTCTCCATCGTGAGTCTTGTTGTTAATAATGCATCATTTTATTTATTTATTTATGTATTTATTTATTTATTTATTTATTATTAGTGATACATCATGAGGTACAGTTGCAGACTTACAAATTTTTGTGCTTGGGTTTCAATTATACAATAATTAAATACCCATCCCTCCACCAGTGCCCATTTCCCACCACCATGGACCCCACTATCCCTCCCAGCCCCCAGCCCCCCCATCCCATCCTGCCTCTGTAGTAGGGCATTCTCTTTTGTTCTCTCTCTCTTATTGGGTATTGTGGTTTGCAAAAGAGGCAATGGGTGACAATCATGTTTGGTCTATAGTCTACTTTCAGCAAATAATGCATCATTTTATATATAATATATTGATCATTGGATCACTTGATCACTTGACATCACATTACTCATCGATTTGTTCAAAGAGCAGGCGCCAGTAACATCTCCACTCATCCCTGTCGTGTGCTAGTGTAGCCCAATGGCATCTGCTTGCTCCGAGAACACGAAGCACCTCAAACCATTTGTTCAGGGTCTTGATGAAGAAGTCTGGCTATCTCGTAGGTGGGCAGCACATGATTTTTTGAAATCCCATGGAATCCGGTCAGTAATGGCTCTAGTCCGGCGGTCATTTCCAAATCGCATTACATGGCCAGCCCATCTGATTTTTGATGCCGTGGCAAACAAGACAGCGTCCCTAATTCTTGACCGTGGACAGAGGTCAGAACTCCGGAATTTTTCTGTCACTTGAGTGAAGCATAATACTCCAAACATAGCTCTTTCGATTACTCTTTGGGACACCTGAATAGCGTTCTCATCCTGTTTTTGTAGGGTTCAGGTCTCTGAGACATATGTTAATGCAGGAAAAACAGTGCAATCGAAGAGGTGTGCCTGGAGCTGTAGGGTCTTCATCCTGTTAGCTATTTCTTCAATGCTCTTGAAGGCATTCCAAGCCACTCTCTTCCTCCTTCGCAACTCAGGTGTCAGGTCATTCGTCATGTTGACTTCTCAACCTAGGTACACATAACTGTTGCATTTGGAGATGTTTGTTCCATAGAGAGCAAATGGAACATCAGGAATGAGACTGTTCTCATAAATATTTTCTTTGTGAGATTCAGCTGAAGTCCGACCTTTCCACACTCACGGTCAAAGTCGGCCAGCATTTGTGCCGCTTGGCTAATGTTTGATGTTATTAGAATGATGTCATAAGCAAAGTGGAGGTCGTGTAATTGCCAACTGTCTATCTTCACTCCCATTCCTTTCCATTCCAGTCATTGCATGACATTCTCGAGGATGGCACTGAAGAGTTTCGGTGAAATGGTATCACCCTGCTGAATCCCTCTCTTGACATGGATGAACACTTCCATGGTATAATGGTGAGAATCCTGGTAGTGAATCTATAATACAGCTCACGTAGGATCCTGATGTATTGAGTTTGAACGCCCTGTTTGGCTAGGGCTTCAGTGAATGCTTCAGCCTCAACAGAATCAAAGGCCTTTAAATCAATGAACATTAGACAGAGCGGCATCTTGAACTCCTGAGAAACCTCAATGAGCTTGGTTATCGTGTGGATATGGTCAATCGTGCTGAATCCTTTCTGGAACCTGGCTTGCTCACATGGCTGTCCTTCATCTACTGTTCTTTCAATCTTATTAAGGATGACTTGAGTGAACAGCTTGTAGATGACAGAAAACAGGAAGAATGGGTGATAGTTTCCAATGTCGTGAATGTCTCCCTTCTTGTACAGTAGCACAGTCCTGCTGGTTTCCCATTGGGATGGAAACTTGCATTCAGACAGGTAGCGTGTGAAGATCTGAGCCAATGTATTGATGAGTACTGATGGCAGATTCTTCAGATGTTCGGGTCTGACCTTGTCTGGGCTGGGTGCTGTTTGCTTTTTTACTGACAAAATGGCATGTCAGGTTTCCAAAGGAAGAACATTGGGAACGACGTATCCATCCTGCGGAATTTGGTATGTGGGGAGGTGGACATGTCTATCGAAGAGATCCGAGTAGAAGTCATGGATAATCTCCATTGCTCTTCTGTAAGATGTGTCTTTTTGTGGTTATCTCTCTTTTGACATTCTTTGCACAATCATGGAGGTGCTAAACCAGTTGATCATATTCTTCGTCAGTGTTGTCAATGATGGCATCTTACCACGTTGCTGCAATAGTGCCAAAGAGCTCCCAGTTGGTGGTCGTTCTGGGAGTTCTCTTCTTAAACTTTGAAGCCCTTTCTCCCTGCTCTGTGACATAGAATTTTGCATGAAGGAGATGGGGGTCCAATTCCATTGGGAATTTTGGGACAACAGTGACATTGGTCAGGCAAAACCTTCGATTGAATATGATGTGGTCAATTTCGTTGTGGAACTCTCCACCAGGAGACTCCCATGTCCAGCATTTAGATTCGGCCATCTGGAACTGTGAATAACCATGGATGGTCTTGGTTGACATGATGAACTCAAATAGTCTCTCAGCCTGTTCATTCCATTCTAGGCCTTGGGTCCTGATGTGAAATTCTTCAGCTGATTTTCTTGGTCCTATCTTGGCATTAAAATCACTGACAATGATCTTGTAGAATGTGTGGTCTTCTTTATAGAACTTCTCCAGGTCCATGTAGAACTTCTCAATTTCTCCTTCATCATAATTGGATGTTGGTGCGTAGACAACGAAGATAGAAACTGCAGGCATGAGCCACATCTATTCAAGTGTAATCATCCGATTTGGGTTGTTAGGCATTCGAATAAATCAATGCTCATGGCCAAGTCCATGTTGACAAGGACACCACGGCAACAATGTCTCTTTTGTCACGTGTTCCGAGGAACAGTTCTTCTCCAGTGTCAAAAATGTCATGATGTGATTGATGCTTTCTTGTCTCGGTCTGACTAATGATGTTCTACTTGATCTTTCGCGCTTGAAGCATCAGGTCCTGGATGGATGCATCCAATGCCAGCATACGTGCATTGAAACATTGATAATATATATATATATTATCAATGTTTATGATATATACTCTGTAGCAAATATTTCATTACTGAAAAACGTACTTGACAAGCTCTAGTTTCACTCGATAAAAACTTTCATGGGAGATAAGGAAAGGAAAATATCAATTTTTGGTCAAAATCTGAGTTCAACACTAGTTCTGAAAAGAAAAAAATCCTTTAGAAATATCTTATTTTAATATAAAAGTTTGGGTACAAGAGATAGTACAAGAGACAAGGTAGTTACCTTGCAAGTATCCAACCCCAGATTAACCCTGGGCATCACATAGGTCTCCCTAAACCATGGTGAATTTTTTTTACCATAAATCCTGGAGTCATCCCTGAGTGCCACCAAACATAGCTCGAAACACCCTTCTCATCCCAGCCCCTGATATAAGAAATAGATAAATTAAATTCATGTTTGATGCCACCATTAAAACTCATGTGCTTAACCTAGGCTGAAGCACATGCTTTGCATTTTGGCATCCGAAATTTTATCTTTTTGGCTGTGTCACCTTCTGAGTATTGAATTCAAATCATAAATTTGGAAATGCAATGTTATCTAAATCTATCACACCTGTTTCTTTTCTTTTAGTCAAATACACATTCCTAACTCTTACTACTGATAATGTAAGAAAATATTCTTCTTACCTCATATAAACATAGTCTTTTGGGAAACATGTTTATAAAGGAAATTAAAGGAAATATGTTTGTATAGGAAACATCTTTTAATTCCTTTAGATTATAATGCAAGCTCCCCATGACATATTCGATATGCCAAACACAGTAACAACAAGTCTCCAATGGAGACGTTATTGGGCCCGCTCGAGCAAATCGATGATCAATGGGAGGGCCTTTACCTTTACCTTTACTATAAATTTGCATTGTGACAAGATTTCCTATATTCTCTCTATGCAATTCAAAAAAAAATTTCATGCTGCCTCCATGGACCATATTTCATGATCTTGTATGATAATGCTTTGTAGTTCATATTTAATGAACATTAATAATTTGTCAGTCGTGTATAAAATTCTTTGTATGCATTAGTGTATTTAACTCCCTCAATAAAAATGCCTTTTTCTGATATAAGCAAGGTAGTAGTGTGAGAGAATGGGTTATCATAACCAAGGTTTCACATTTAACTATATTTACTTAAGCTTTGAAAAATATGTTGGGTCTTCCGTGGTGAGAAATCTGTTTGGTAGAGAGAAACAGATCAGAGATTAGTAACATGGAATCCTGGTGATACAGTTAGCAAGAGAAGTTTCATTCAGCAGAAATCCAATCTATCCTTGAAAACAACGCACAGGAAACTTTGCTTTGAATACTTTGTATGTATATTTAGAGTTAAAAATTATTTGATTAATTATATTTTAGCTTCTGGTTTTTAATTTGAGGATAAGTAGTTACACTGACAGATATTTTTCTCTTTCCTGTATTAAGAAACATTTCCTTGAGGATAACTTTTCTTTCATTGGAAATTTCATAGACAATTTCATAGTAAACTGTCCTATGCTATATAAGTGTGTGAAATTATTCTTATAGCCTTCCTTGTTAACACTTTTGCTGAATTTAAATATTGGCATCTTTTTATTTTAAATATACCTTGAAAGATTATTATATAGGATAATGATCTCTAAGATACACAAGAATAACAGTCTCAAATGATTTAGATAATAGCACAGCAAAGATTAAATGCTATCAGAGCTCACAAATGTCATTAATTTACTTTATGTTAAATTATAATTTAACTATTGCTATTTTTATAAAATAGGTTGATGCCTGTATTTGTCAATTTTATTCTTTATAATGTTATGTATCCATCAAAGAAAATATAAAACATTCAGAAAAATTTAAGGAAGAAAATAAAGCCACTCTCAAGGATTAACTTTGTTAATCTATTTAATATTTAGTTAGTCTATTTAATAAAATCACTAAACTGATTCATGTTAGTAAATGTTTTACAACAGTCTAAATTTTAATATCCAGAGTATTCTTGAATATATGCACTATACAATTAAACAATTACTAAAGGTTTATTCCTAATTTTTACAATGCAAATAGCCCTGTGTTTGTGAGCATCCATTTTCCATATCTATATCTCTAGTAAGTCATGCAATTCATGTCATTCAACATCTCTTGGTTTTCCTGACACCATGTAAAGGCATCAGGAAACAACATGAATTGCTGAAAATTAAGTAATACCTTCTTCAATATGTTGGTTCTGATCCTTGATACATTTAAAGGGGTAAATTACTCATATTCTATAAATAGTTTACTAATAAAGTTCTAAATTCAGTTCTCTTTCTTCACATACAAGCACTCAAAACATAATAAAAACTTAAGCCATGGTTCAGAGAGGCAACAATGAGACAGATTTTTGTTGCATTTTTCAAAATTTTCCATCTGGTTTTATTTCCTTACCTTGAAGTCTGCTGGTATATTCCAAATAACAGTGCAACAACCTCTTAACACTAAAAACACTAATTCTACTATGCACCAAATTAAGAGAACTTTTAGATAGCAAATAGGAATCCCAATCAATCACAACCATCCTGTTATTCGTCGATTGCCTCGAGCAGGCCCCAGTAAAATCTCCTTCGCCCTAGCTCTGAGATTTTTTAAAAAGTGCCATATTCAAGGCTCTTTCAGAGTTAGGAGAATGAGACCCTTCATTGTTACTGGTATTTGGCATATTGGGTACACCACGGGGAGTTTGCCAGACTCTGCCATGTAGGCAGGTTACATTGGAGATCTCAGCCCCGGGACCCGTGTGGATTTGTCCCTCTGCCAGTACCTTCATTTGTGTGGAGAGTGGTCTCAGCATGGTGGTGGCTGGTTCTGGAGGTCTTCTCCAAGCCTACTCAGATCGGGGCTAAGCATCCTCCACCCAGATCCTTCAAATTCCAGTAGGTGGGGGTCACACCCACCAACTGACCCCCTGGCACCGTGTAATCCCATCAACCTCCAAGACGCAGAGACTATAAAACCCAGCTCCCGGAAGAGAACAGTGCAGAGCAAATAGGAAAAAAGATGAAATATCCTAATTTTAATTTTGGTATCTTTCAAAGCTAAACCAAATTATTAAAAATACAAGATGAAAGTGGAAAAGAAAACTACCATAATAATGGTCATAATCTTAGAAAATGAAACGTGGCGTTAATAAAGATCTTTTTCCTGTCCCACACTAAGAGGACCAAGGTAAAGAAGTAAACAGAGCAAACTGCTGAGCTTACTGCCCTGTGACCTGGGCTCTGACACTCTTCTTGGGGCTTCACACCCTCTCCTCACCTTACCTGCTAAATACTCATTCACTTCTAGGGGACTCATTGTTTTTATTTAAATGCAGATTCCATCTTCTCATGTCATACCTCTGTAATAGAGTTCAAGGTTTTAGGTCATGTTTCGCTTTCACTCCAGATTCTGTGTAGCTGTTAGAAAAGATGAAGTCATGAAATTTGCGTATAAGTGGATCAACACGGAAAGTATTATGTTAAGTGAAATGAGTCAGAAGAGAGGGACAGACATAGAAAGATTGCACTCATCTGTGGAATATAAAGTAATATAATAGTAGACTGACACCCAGGAATAGTGGAGATAAGGGCCAGGAGGTTTTCCCTATGGCTTGGAAGTCGGTCTCACTTGCTGGAGGAAAAGGCAGCTCAGACAGAGAATGGAACACCAAGTAAATGGTGCTGGGAGGACCCACTCAGGTTGGGAGCTGCGGAAAATAGACTTTAGACTGAACATGATGGCCACACAATACCTCTATTGCAAACCACAATACCCAAAAGGAGAGAAAGAACAAAAGGGAATGCCCTGCCATAGAGGTGGGGTGGGGAGGGAGAGGGGAGAGGGGGAGGGGCAGAAGGGTGGGAGGGATACTGAGAATATTGGTGGTGGAGAATGGGCACTGGTGGAGGAATGGATAACTGATCATTGAATGACTGAAATGCAAATGTGAATGTTTGTAAGTTCGTCACAGTACCTCATGGTGATTCACTAATAAAAAGAAAGAAAGAAAGGAGGGAGGGAGGGAGGGAGGGAGGAAGAAAAGAAAAGAAAAGGAAAGAAAAGAAAAGAAAAGAAAAGAAAAGAAAAGAAAAGAAAAGAAAAGAAAAGAAAAGAAAAGAAACATTGAAGTTTTTCTAGACCAGGACTGTGAATTCCATACCTGAATGGCCAACAACTTTTCTAAGAGTCCGCAATGATCTCTTTTCTGCAAGAATGTGTACCTTACTCTTGACAGTAGTGATGGGGTATCTGATAAGGGGGAGGGATAGTGTTTCAATTTGGGCATTAGCGTATCTATATAAAAATGGTTGAGATCCTTTAGCAGGAAGAACACTAAGAAGAATGCAGATGGGAGTCCTATGGACTCTTCCACTGTTTTTTCTAACCCTAGAAAGAAACTGTTCCTTGACCACTAAGGCTTTTTCTCCAGCATATATAATATCATTTTCCACTAATTATTTTAAACATAGAGGTAGTTTCTTAGAGATAGTCAACAAACATTGATAAATGTGGTATATGATATTAAAAATATTTTTTAAAAAAACTGTAAGATTGTGATACTTTACTCTCTTGGAGATATATAACTAGGGAAGGAAAGGCTATTTTCAGAAGTTCATCAAATATTACATTGAATTCAACATAGAAACAGTTCACCTACTTTGTAGAAATTTTCCACATATTGCCTAGCAGTAGTCTAGTCTTAATACTTCATTTCTGTTCCAAAATCAAATACGCTTTCCCTAACTTTAACTATTAAATATTCATTCCCTTTAAAGTCCTCCTTCTATGCTACTCTGGGTCTGTTTTCTAAGAAGGTGAGGTCCGAAGTTAAAATATTTTCCACCAAAAGGTCTGTTAAAATCTTCTCCCTAAGAATCGATGAATATGATTTTATTTGAAAATAGGGCATAGTTATGATGAAGTTACATTGCATTGAAGTGACCCTAACTCCAATGACAGACGTTCTTATTAAAAACATCATCAGGGGACAGAGAGATGGTACAGTAGCTAGGGTGCTGCCTTGAATGCAGCCAGTCCTGGATTCTATCCCTGACATCCCATATGGTACTTCGAGCCTGCCAGGGGTGACTCCTGAGTGCAGAGCCATCTGTGGCTCAAAAATGAGATAGACAGGTAGGTAAGAGATAGATAGATAGATAGATAGATAGATAGATAGACAGACAGATCGTCAGAATGCAGAGACTCAGGGAAGAAGGCCATTATAGAGGCATAAATTAGAATAATCAAGATATCAGTCAAACAAGGACAGAAGGTATGAAGAGATAATAATTCTTTCTTACATCCTTTAATAGCATGATGCTTCCAATTCGTGGACTAAACTTTTGTTCTTCAATACTGTGATAGTAGAAATTTATGGGGAGAGGAGATCAGGTACAGTTTGGTACCACATCTGATGATATTCAGTGGTCAAACCCAGCAATGATTAGGGGACCATGAGTCAACAGGCTTGGAACCCAGGCCTCTGCAAGAAAAAGATGTGTTCAGCCTTTTGAAGTGTCTTTCTCAGCCAGTTTTTGTTGTTTTAAGTTACCAGAATGTGGTCATTTGTTACACCAGCCTTAGAAAAGTGTTAACAAACACTGTTGGCTCGTCTCTTGCTTAGTCTTCTTTGATAGTAGGAATATGTCCCATCATTATTAGTATCTTCTTTCTACCAAGGAACATTAATAAGTTTTGCTGTTTGGCTCTCTGTGGAAGTGGAGGAAGAAGTGAGGGAGAGGAATAGACTTGGACTGGACAATATTAATATTTTGCATGTGTTCAGGCATAATCAAAGAGAGGCCTTGTTTTTGTCTTGAATCACAAAGATCACAGAGTCTATCTGTATGATGTTCATGTTCTGGAAAATTGTTTATGTTGAACAAAAACATTACCCCCAGCTAGCTATCAAAGCTGAACCAGCCTGTAGCCAAGTTAAGTTTTAGCTGATAAAGAGGATAACCAGCTCCTGAATTGCTTTCTCTTTCCTCCCCTTCTTTTTCTTTAGTGCCACACCTGGTAGTGCTCTGGAACTACACCCAATTCTGTGTTCAGGAGTCAGTCCTGCAGTGTTCCAGGGACTTAGCAGGACTAGTGATTAATTCCCAGGCCCCTGCTGGGAAAGCATGCACTTACCGATTAGCTATCTATCTTGCCCCTTATTCCTTTCTGGCCCAAAATAGAGGAAGATGGACTTAAAGCACATTAATCTGGGATGACTTGTTTTCATCAGATCTGAGATTTTGCTAAAGCAGTGTTTCTTAAGACTTTTCCAACCTTGGGCCCTTTACAACTTTATTTTTTCCTGTGGTCCCTATGTCTTACTAGTTGGCCCTCACTCATGCAATGGTCCCCATATACACAATTTTCATCTCTGCCTTCCCTCGAATAGCCTGGGGGCCCTTAGGGAACCATGTGGTCCCGTGTTGAGAAATTCCAATAGAATGTAGCTAGTTCTTAGAGTAGATTGTCAGTCCCTCCCCTTTTGTTGCAAGATGAGTAGCTGTATCCTCAGTTGTGTCAATGGTTATCCAGGATAAATCAGACAATTGTACACAAGCAATTATCAGAAATAGTCTTGAAGCCAGGGGTCCTAAATATCAAACACAGATAATGAATCGAGCTGGAATTTTTAAGAATTCAAGTGAATTCTTTAACTTAAACTTTGAGTTTATTAATTTTCTTTTTAGCATATATATGTATGTATATACACACATATACAGAGAGAGAATCAAGGCATGGTGGTTCATGAATAACTCTGGATAATGAATTTTAGACTAGTTTATTAGGCCTTCAGAGTGACAATCATATGTTAGTTAATTTTTGAATGTAAAATGATAAAAAGTTGCAACAATAATACCATCTAAAGTTTTGTGTTTATTTAATCCACAAAAAATTGTCTGAAGCATTATCTATTTCCATTGCACAATTGTAGGTGCACAACATGAAAAAGAAAACTTACCCTTTAAAAAAGAAAAATGGAGGGTCTGGAGCAGGTAGGGCATTTGTCTTGCACGTGGCAGACCCAGGTTCAATTCCCAACATCCCATATGGTTTCCATGAGTACCACCAGGAGTAATTCCTGAGTGCAGGGCCAGGAGTAACCCCTGAGCATCACCAGGTGTGGCCAAAAAGCAAAAAAGAAAAATGAAAAAAAGGAAAGAAAGAGAAACTTACCAAAGAATAAGTTTGAAGTTTCAAACTTGTTTGATCCTGTAGCCTGAGCCCAGGTCAGTTATGCTCTATTGTTATTATCACCTTTAAAGAACATAGAGACATTTGAGTAGAAAAAGAGAACTCCAAAGAAAAGTGGAGTTCTCTTCTGATATCCAGCAGAGCGAGGCTGATTTAAACATATTATTCATATCCTACTCATTTTTCAGGAAACTTGTGTGCATTCATAAGGAAAAAGGCAAGTATGTGCAATTGAGGAATATATAATAAACATTATCACAGCTGCAGAAAATGGTAGAGAAACATTAATGGGAATGAGTATTTAAGTATAGAATTTCTTAAGGTGTGTGAAGGCAGAGGACGTTTCCATTGCACAATCTCTCTGACTGGTATGTCCACTCGGTGGTCTAAGGTGGGGGGGTTACCAGTACAAAACTGCCCTTAAGAGCCTGCTTTAGTCCAGTTAGAACCAAGAGAATGTACCTAAGTGCCTTCTCCTAGGGAGAGTTTGTCACATCACCCAAACCGCAGATCTCAGGGCAGTTAGTCTTAGTTCTTCTAATACAAGAAAGTTCTATTCTTTGGGTGAAAAGAGAAGGGGTAAAGTTGAAACATGTCCATTGGACTCTGTTTTCATGATCCATTCATTGAGTTAAATGCCTGGAAAGCTGCCTTGTAGGAATCTGTTTCCTTATCTTACCTACACTCTGCTCCCTCCTGGCCTGGGTGCCACTGCTAAGAGGTTTCAGGGGGGAAAAGTACCATGTATTTGGGCAATTTACTGCAAGTGGGAATGAGAAATAAGTAATTACTCACACCATAGAGTTTGTCATCTTGATTGCTCATGAATGGATTTATAATAAAGATACATTTTTGAAGTCGTTGCATGTTAAAATAATAATTCAGACAACAGATATGTTTCTTTTTCTCCAGTAAGCATTGCTGTGGTGCTTTTGTATGGTTGTTCATTTCACCCTATTTTTTTGAAGCTTTGTTTTGCTAAATTATTGCCACTAAGACGCAATAACCTTTCAAACTACCAACACTCCACCATATCATTTAAGTTAGCAAAGAGTGCTTGCTGATGGATACCCCCAGCTAATTAGAAAGATGACGCCACAACCATATCGCAGTGACTCAGAAAATCCGCCTCAACAACATTTCTAAGTTAATTATTGGTTTAGGAACACACATCCTATTTTGAGGGCTAAATTCCCTGTTCCCAGAATAAAAACCACAGAAATCTATATTGATGTTATATTCTTGTGTCCATGGTTCAATTAAACTTTTCCATTTACACACATTACAGCCTTTGCCATATCAACCACATACAAAGCAGAGTTTCATAAAGACTCTTGCCTTCCTATTTTTTAACTCTGAAATCTAAACATCACATAATTATTTTTAAAGCAATTTTAGGCAGAAAGTTCCTCTGTGAATGTGTGTTCTGTATGTCATGTAATAGATAAGATACTAAAAATTATATGTAAAAAAAGTGTCTCAGAAATTGAACTGTATTGTGCATATCTCATTGCATATAATTTTTTTTCCATTATAGAGCTGTGTTAAAGCCAAGTGTTGTTTTGAAACTTTCTGGTTTATCTGTACCAAAAGTTCATATGCTCCTATCTTAAGTTTTCCTGAAGTAGGCAGACTCATGCTGTTGAACACATTGCAAATCTGGGGAGGAAAAAAAATGTGTATTCTCACAATACTGCTTACATAAATATCAAGTATGGTGCTGTGTAATGTAGAGAAAATGCTATGCAGTGTAGGCATATAAATTCATCAAAATTTAAGGTCTAATTTTAGTCCTTAGAACTTTCATAAAAATGGATGATATTAAATATAGTTTAAAGAACCCAGTGACCTCTTTAGCTGAGAAACATACCCTAATCAAATCCAGCATGAATAGAGGCTTTGGCCAAAATAATATGGGCTTTTATAAAGTTACATGTATTTATTTTAACTCTACCTAAAAAGTAATGCTCTTTTCTAAAGAAGCAGGACCCAGAACTAAGATCTTGATTTACTCCAGATTAAACATAGCAGAGAGTTTACTTTGTCTGTTGCCTAGTTTTATTTCTTGTGCATTTTACTAGAGGAGGTGTAGAAATGTAAGAGCAGAAAGAAAGATACAGAAAAAATAAAAATGAGGAAAAGAAACAGGAGAAACATGGATAGCTCAAACTGATCTAATAAAAAGTGGAATGACAAACCAAAGAAGAAACCAAATTTGTTCTTGATCCAGCAGTTCATGTGATTTCTAAATTTGGAAAACCTGGAATCATGTCTTCTCTCTATAGTGAAATCTCTTCACACTTTGAGGCTCCTAACAGAAAACCTTCTGGAAGGTATGACTATTCATATTTTGCTCTCAGATATTCTTGCAAAACATTCTGCAATTTTAATTAGACCTTCCTACTCACGAAGATAGGTACCAGTACTTTCTAAATGCCATTTAAGAGAAGAAGATTCTTAGGAGACTGCCTTAGTAATTTGTCTGATGTAGTTTAGGGGCAGTACCCATTTAGAAAACCTGATTCAAATCTTATCCTCCACAGTAAGCATCTCGGCTCCTCTGTATTTTCTGTTATAAGTAACCTACTTATATTAATTCTGAAAAATAAAGTCATTTGTTCCTGCAAAATATAATTCCCTTTTATTTCTGGATTACTTAAAAATACATTCCCTGTAGTCATATTGGTGAAGTTTAATATTTGACTCTCTCTACTAAATGGCCTGGGACCTTGAGCAAACTCTTAGCCTATCTCTTACTTGAAGTATTATTCATTTATCTAAATTATGATATGGAGATAATATTTGCATGCCTATTGTAGTATAAAAGATGTTAAACCATATGTTGCTCTGCGAAAAGTACCATAATATACTAAGAACAAAATTCGTATTAGCTATGTTTATAACTATTTCTAACATAATATATCAGAATGATCATATATATGTGTATTATAAAATACTATATAATACACTTAAATATTGACTGACTTTCATCTGTATTGTGATCTACAAAATGGAAAGGACATCTCTGTCCTGTGCAGCTACGCCCAGTCATGGAAGTTTGAGATTTAGAAGTATGCATCAAATAACCATAATGCCCAAAATTAGAAAGAGAGAGAGAGAGAGAGAGAGAGAGAGAGAGAGAGAAGAAAAGTGTCTACCATCAAGGCAGGCTGGCAGATGGCAGGTGGGATACATGGGTGATATTGATGGAGGGAAATGCGCCACTCATGGTGGTTGGAACACTGTATGACTGAAACCAGATCATGAAAAACTTTGTAACTGTACCTCACAGTGATTCAATTTTTTTAAAGTATACACCAAATATATATGAAGAGATTATAGGTTTAACTTATTTACTACTGACAACAGTATTTCTGTAGATTAATTTTCTTTCAGGAATAATACATAGACTATTGGAATACAGGAGCTTCATCCAATTTTGCTTATGTAGCACAGGTCCACCTGACAGTGATAATATATATATTGTTCATGACTTAAATAAATTAATAAGCACCAGATCATATGTACCAGACATAGAAAAGTTTAGGTAAAGTTTTTTTTACCATAATATCTGTAGCTTTTCAACAGACAGGAAAATGCAGATACTCTATATATCTAGGTGAAGACTTTAATGACTCCTTCAATGAGGCTCTGTGAATAAGCAAAGGCCCTACAACAAATTAGTGTCCAGACATCTTATCAACCATGATCAAGTAAAGATGACACATCACAAGAATTATTAAACTGTTTTTAACAAACATGACTGACAGGATCATGCAGCAATTAGGAATGTCAAGTAATGTTTAGCAGTACTTCTCAGGTGACCTAATGCAGTTTAGGAAACTACCCTAAGCTACTCAAAACAAGTCCTTTGCTTTCACAAATTCCAAATTTGAATCTGTTTCTCTGTAATGGTGACCCATATATCTAATATGTTGGGAATAAAGAAAAAGTGAATATCCTCAACCTGCTTTACTCTTCTCCCAAATGAATATTGGGTTCAGCAGTAACAAATACCAGCCTCCAATTTTCTTATGACATTTCCAAATCCACAGGCTCATAATTCTCTCAAGCAGAAAATAACTTATTTTCTCTGTGCCGTTATCTTTCTTTTTCAGTTCAGTTTGCAACTTCTTGAGAAATATGCTACATAATTGACCACAAAAGGGAATGAGGAAGGGAACTGTGAATAGCCAGAAGCTCCAAAGCTGGCTAAATTGGATGGTGATTGCATGTGGATCGTTTCTGGGCAACAGAGTCAGTTTCAGGGCCCTTGTTTAAGGAGTTAAGTTACTTGCCAAGTGGTTTTCAGTTGTTGTGGAGGGAGAAAACAGACATGATGATCAAAACATTCTGAGGATGAATCACAAAGATGCTCCAGATTTATTTGATTTCTCCCTGTCTCTGAATGGCAGCAAACTAAGCAATCAGTGAACTTTGTGAATATATGAAAGGTGTTGAACACAGTCTTATGTGCATACTACTATAATAAGAGAATGAGTTTAAGATATGAAACTGCTCACTGCTAAGACAAACTACGGTATGTAATCTCCCTCTATCTTTCTCTTTCTCTGTCTCTCTTTCTCATATATTCACAGGCACACACATGCATATACACACGAACAGACTTCTGGATTAAAAGCAGAATTAGGTAGTCTTATTACACACACTGTCATAAATTGTGTACTGTTCCTATTTATTTATTCCCCTAAATTATTTATTTTCTCTGTGATCTTGAAATCATTATTATCGTCATATAACAGGTTTTCATGTCACATCAAGCGAGGTGACTTTCTTTAACCAACAAAATTTGAACAAGAAACAATGTATCACTATTGCATATTCTATTATTTTTCAGTGGTATTATCCTAAGTTGGGATTGCTTCTTTGGTTTGGTTTCTGGACAAGCAATGCACAGAGAAGAGCTCACATGTAATGCTAGGAAAAAAATCTTTTTAGAAAGTCCCCAAAACTAATTGCACATATCCTTATATCTTGATATGTCAAAATATTTCAAAAACCTATTAATTATGCTTTCCTCCTCTAAATATTTCTAAGGTTGTTTTCTGCTGATTATGTGAGGGTGACTCTTAAAAACAAAGTGACTATTCCGTGATATATATATCCTACTCTTTAGTCTCTTCTCCTGACTTCCATTCTGCCCAGTATACTTGGATTTGTATATCTACAGTTCCTTCATCTGCCCAAGAGGTTTAACTTCTGTTCTTAACTCATAATGATCCCTCTCACTGAAATTCTTTCCATCTGTATTCCTTCTTTTACATCACGTGCAAGGTCATTTTCAACTTATTTGCAAGATCCATTCCCATCTTTCTCTAAGATTTCTCTAACCCACTCAAAAATTATCCTTTTTCTACTTCGAATCACCAGTGTAACACATTAGCCTTCTTTGCAATTATGTTGCCACTTATTAACTAGAAATTATTTCAAAGAAAATAATTAAAGCTTTATATAGTTATCTTTGGATTTATGGTACCTGTAAGAGAGCCTGGCATATGATAGATGCTTGATAAACATTTCAGAACTCATGATAAATAAATGAGCGAATGAGACTTAATGGTCTTTTGTTGTTTCTTCTTTTATATGGGCATATTATTTTTTTAACATTTCTAAATGAATCAGGGGAAAACAGTGGATATGAGTATGTTGATTTTTCTCTGAAATTTAACATGTTATTATTGTCCTATTAGGGTATACCCTCATAATAAAATGAGTGTTTATATCTATGAATAAAAAAATCAGGTACATACTATACTGTACCATCTCAATTGGGAATTATTCCTCTAGTTTTAATTTAATTTTTATGTACTAATTAGTGATCATATTTATATAAGAACCCAATGAATATTGTTTTAATCTTAGAGGTCTCTACCACATTTATTTTTTACTATTTTCCAGAATAAATCACCCTAACCTCGTCAGCATGTTCTTATCTTCATCTCTAAGGTTAATAGTAAAGAAATGCAGAATAACTTTATAAGTTTTCTGTTGTCATTTCTTTCTATTGTAATGCAGAAAATAAATACTCACTTTACCTCAGTCGATTTATGCCAATTTTTTTCTGAAACAATATGTTTTTCCCTTTAAAATTATAAGTACTCTGCTAAATTTAGAAGTTAGTAATCCAAGTTCAATATTCCACTCAATTATCAACTGGTTTATGAACCTAGTTATGTCTTACCCTTTCTTAGTTTCAGTTTTTTTTATCTCTTAAACGAGATAGAAAAAGGATAGGAATAATGTATTTCTTTTACATTATACTTCTGAGAAACCAATTGAAGTAAACGAATTCACGTACCAATTTAGATGTGAAAAGTAGGTTTGATATTCAGATTTGGAATTAACAAAGAAAATTAGCACACAGGAATAAGTGAAACGTTAATAAACCAAACTAAATATTATTTTTTAAAAGCTGTAAAATCAGATAAACTTGAATTGAAATTTCAAATCTACTTCTCTTTGTGACTATACGATGTGGAAAAGTTGCGTGATTCATCTGGGCCTCAGTTTACTTATTCATTAGAATGCCTTATGCACAGATTTTTTTTATGTCAAAAGTCTGGGCTGAAGAGATAGTGGGTAGGACAACTGCCCCACATGTGGTCAACCCTGGAAACCCACAATGTTGATTGAACATTGCCAGGAACAATCCCTAACTGCAGAGCTATGAGTAAGCCCTGAGCACTGTGGGCATGACCCCCAAACCAAATATAAAAAAAAAGGCCCTCCCATTGTTCATCGATTTGCTCGAGCGGGCCCAGTAACGTCTCCATTGGAGACTTTGTTGTTACTGTGTTTGGCATATCAAATACGTCACGGGGAGCTTGCCAGGCTCTGCCGTGCGGGCGAGATACTCTCAGTAGCTTGCCGGGCTCTCCGAGAGGTAATATAAAAAGGAAATATAAAAAAAAATTAAAAAAAGGTAATATAAAAAGGAAAAATTAAAAGTCTCCATATCTCATTTTATGACTTCTTCCCTCTGGTTGTTTAAATGAAAGATTTAGAAATTATCTTTGACTTCATTCTCTTGCTCCCCTCTTCTTTCTCATTTTTCATCTTATAACAAGAACTATATGCATAATATATCTATTATGTGTATAATTTTTGGTTTGTGGGACAAAACTGGCTGTACATAGGGCTTACTCCTTGCTCTGTGATTGGGAATCACTCGTGATAGTCTTGGGAATGCATATGGAGTGTCAGGGATTAAAACCAGGTCCATTGCATGCAAGAAAACTGTGCTACCGTCTGTATTGTTTCTCCAGCTTTCATGGCATAATATATCTTGAATGTATCCAGTTTGTAAAATTTTCATTGAAATATTTAATCCTCATAAAACTGAATTAATAATAATTATTATGCCAAATATATTCATAATAGAGTTAATGCATAGTATGCATTATCTATCAGACACTGGGTTGGATTGTATTACTTAATCCTTAAGACAAAACTATGAAGTAGATAAAATTATGTTAATACAAATGAAGAAATTTCTATAAAGATAAAGAGTTAAATTATATGTTTCAAACCAACAGATACAAAAAGGGAAGGCATGGTAGTTGGTATCCTTTATAAGTACAGCTTATGCAATCCTAAAATATAAATCTTAAAAGCTGGATATTTTTTGTTTTTATTGAGATGGCATTGGTTTATAAGAGTATAAATGTTTTTACCCCTTAGGGATACAAAGTTATCATATCTACACACGTCCAGGAGGCTAATATCCTTCTACCACAGTCTATTGTCTCCTTAATGTCCATAAACCCACCTTAGCAAACTGAGTTTTGTGGTCTGAGTCAAAAGTTTGTTTCATCTGGACTTTGTATATTCACTTAAAAAAATTATAGCCCTCCTATAGGCAAGAACACTTGGTATCTGCCCTCCTTCTGACTTATTTGATGCAGCATAACCACCCACCCTAATATTTTCATATAGTAAGAAAGATAAAAACAAGTTATCTGTAAATTATAGATAATAATAAATAATGAGTTGTTTTTATGCTACTGGATATATTCCACATCTTCTTTTTTTGGGGGGGGAGGATTTAGGGGAGGACAGTGGTGGTGCAGACATAGAAGTTCTCAGGGCTTCTCCTGACTCTGTGTATAGTGATCACTCCTAAAGGTTCTTGGGGGACCTTATCTAGTGCCTGGAATCAAACTCAGCTTGGGAATGTACAGGTCCAGTGCCTTATCTGCTAAGGCACTGGGTTCCAGTGCCTTATCTGCTAAGGCACAGGGTCTGGATATTTCATTTATCCACTTATCTACTGTGGAACAGCTGGTTTTCTTTTATGTTGTTACCCAGAACACTTTCTGAATATCCCAGAGAAGTAACTTTCCCATTAGAACTTGGAATTTTGGGTTTTGTTTTTTATTTTCATTTTCCTATTATTAGATGTCACTCCAATACCCACTTATATATTCCTTGTAGTACCTCTATCAGTTATGTATCTGAGAAATGCATGAACTAAACTCAGATCCAGGAATAGACTAAGACATAGAGTAAAAATATAAGAAGGTATGACCTTCACAGAGAATTCCAGCACTGTTCAAACCACTGGTTTCTCACTGAATCCAAATAGAAACCAGTGAGCAAGACAAACTACTGCTGCCCATAAAGCTCATCCTCCCTGCACTGAGGCACAGAACAGAAGAGAAACAAAGCAAAAATGGATGTGAAGAAACACATGGAAAAAAAATGTAGTCCACTTTGCCAATATAAAGTCTGAATTCCTGGACTGCCAACATTCTGTCAAAAAGGGATAGGCAAAGGGAAAAACGAACAATCCCTTGGAAATAAGACCCCCTGCCCCATACCTTATAAATAACACATGTCTATGCCTGTCTGTGCAACTCAATAAAACTGAGGGAAGGAAAATAGTAGTCAAAACAGACTTGTATTAAAATGACAAAAAGTTCCTTCAGTGTTATTAAATTTTTATTTCCTAGCCTTGGCACTTTCATCCTTTCAAATTTTCCTTGCTTTTCATTTTGCCAGCTCACCTCAGTCTGTCCTTATTTGTATAGAATGAAAGTCTTTTCCATCTTGACTAAGTCATGACTGGCCTGGCAGTTGCTATTCACATAAAACTGAGGACAGAGCAAAGACTGGTCGGATAATAACTTCTCCTTAAAGCAAGCACCTGGGGTTTTCCATAATTGGTTTTCTTGATAAAAATAAGTCTCTTCAAGTTCCCTCTCACTTTACTGTGTACCTGCATTTTCAATTCAAACACCTTGTAATACTTGCTTTAAAACTTACACCTTGAAATGTTGTCTGTCTGATGCTATGGCCACACTTACAACAGTTTATTTTATCAGTAATTAAAGTAATTCAAGCTTTTCCTACAGCTTGAGCCTGCCCTGAATATTACCTTTACAAGAGAAGAGAGAAGCAGAATTTTTATGTTTTTCTTTGTTGTCTTGGGAAAGACATTCATGTTTCTTGGAGAAAAAAAAGACTTTTTTAAATATAAATTTATCTCATACTAGTAGCCCAGACAAAATAATGACTCCAAAGACATTCTGGGGTACTCTTTTCTTTCTGACCTTTATGCCCCACAAATTCAAGAAATGTATGCTGGACAGGAAACAGTTTTTTTGGAGAGAAAAAAAATTATCCGCGCAATCAATGATCCTTTCAAACATCTTTGGTAACAAAATTATGTTGTTGTTGTTATTATTATTGTTGTTGTTGTTGTTGTTGTTGTTGTTTTCCAGAAAGGCTTGACCAGTCAGCATTCCCACCAAGAGTGAAAAAGCATCTCTTTCTCCCCACATCCATGCCAACACTGGTTGCTTTTGTTCTTTTGAATGTGTGCCAGTCTCTGTGGTGTGAGATGATATCTCGTTATTTTGATTTGCATCTCCCTGATGATTAGCAATGTAGAGCATTTTTTCATGTTCCTTTTGGCCATTTGTATTCCTTTTTTGAGGATGCTTTTGTTCATTTCTGATCCCCATTTATTTATCGGGTTGGAGGTTTTTTTCTTGTACAATTCTACTAGTGTCTTTTATATCTGGATATTAGCCCCTTAACTAGATTATTTGTAAAGTACAGAAACTGAAATTTCAAAATTTTATTGTGACTTTCTAAAAAGTACTTAAAATTACAGTCACAATTTAAGGCAACAATTTAGTGTCTCCTTAGAAAATTAAAAAGATGAAAATGAGGTTGCCATTTGAGGGCTGAACTACATAATCAGCACCAAAAAAATTTATCGTGACTTATACTTCTAAAGCCAAAGCTATCAGGACTAAAAGTACAATGTCAATTATGATTAATAATATTAAAACAAATGAAGATATTTTATCTTTTTTTAATTTATTCGGGAGGTGGGACACACCCAATGATGCTCAGGGATTACGCCTGGCTCTGCACTCAGGGATAACTCCTGGGAATTCCCTATGGACCATATGCGGGACATATGGGATACTAGGAATGAAACTGGGTCAGCTTTATGCCAGGTAAGCATCTTACCTGCCATATTATCTCTCCATCCCTCCAAAATAAAATATTTAAATCAATGCACAAAGTAAAACACAATATAAAGCACTTGCTATGATTATTTTATTTAATTCTTGAATTTATAAAGATAGAAATATTGTTTTATTTTATTGATAAGAGAAATGAGTCTTAATGCATTAAATAAATTGATAAGATTCACACAGGTAGTGAATAACAGAGTTGGAACTCCAAGTTTTACAGGCTGTATATTGAAAAATCACAGAGAAGGCATGGACTGTAGCAACTCAGGCAGGAACTTTTAGTAGCCTCTGAAAGGTAACACAACCCTGAGAAAAGTGCTCATTTTCCCTGGCAGACTTTTTCAATAGTGGAAAAAGACATGGTGACCTATATGGGATTGAAATGATTAAACAACACAATTATAAAGCTTTATTCTATGTCACAATAATGTGAGCCTGAAGAACCAGTTTTTTCCTATAGTTTTCCTAATAGGAAATGATAATTTGAATCTCCTGTCATTTTAGTTGTGTTGTATTTAATTGTGCTGCAAATTTATAGCTGTTTTTAGTGTGATTTGCAATCATAGAGCATCAGAAATTGAGATACTATTTTGAAATGAAGGAACCAATGGCTGATATGTCCTGGAGGTCATTATGGGATTCACCCTAATCATGGGATTCACGGTAGTCCTGAATTAATATAACATAATATAACACATCATTGACTGATGTGTCCAGGAGGCCTGTTGCACAGTTTGGGGGGCTTGAGTATCATGTGTAAGACTTGAGCAGTATTGCATCCTTAGCCCTTGCACTGAATCAACAGTCCAGTTGGCCAAGAATCAGCAGTACTAGCACCTGAATTCTTGAACACTACTTTGCCACACTACAGTGTCCTCCTCACCAAACTAAAGACAAATGGGACAGAATATATAGCACCATCATACATACTTGTGCTTTCAGGGTACAGCAGAGGAACTTTCAGTCAAGATGAGACATAGAGGCCAAACTCCATCTGTGCAACTTGCTACAAGGCAGTTCTCACTTAGATGTCATGATTTAAAGTTTTTCACATATCACACTAATCATGGGATTCACGTTGATCCTGAGTTACTGTAACAAAGGTAAAGGCCAGTTTATCCTTGTGGGAACCAAGTATACAGAGAATTGCTGTATTTTACCTTATTTCCTCTAATGTCTAACCCTGTGTGTGATTGAGAAAGGACCAACACTAAGACACAGACACAGACACATATTTTAAGATAGTAAAAATTTTTACCTATATAATATGGGACATACGTTGTAGCTTTATCTGAAAAATTCTTGGCTAATATATGATTTTCCTATAACTTTGAAGTAACTATATGTAGATGTGAGAAAGCATGCCAAATATCCAGTGCCATGATCCATGCAAATGCTCAGTCACATGGATGTTCTACTGAATGCTTCCAAGTCCAGAAGCTATACTTATCCTGTTTCCTGAGTATCTTTAGAGTTCCAAGGTTATTTGTGGTAACTAAGTCATCCATATCATAACAGCCTATAACCATCAGTCACAAGCCTTAAACTCATTGCAACTATCATTCATATTTATCTTAACTGTTATTGGGATTGTAAATATGATGAAAACTGTTCTCTCACTAATCCAGTGAGTGACCTTATCTCCAAATCATGCAGGGAATTGTAGGAAGGATAAAGCTGATTTAAACACTGACTGCATGAACAAGCAACCAAATGGGGAAATAGGTCACAAATCTCATTATTCAGACCTCTGAGCATCAGTCTAATTTCTAGCCAAATACTGTCGTTAGATTCATGAAAACGTAACTGCCAATAACCATTTTCATTTCTATCATTTTGGATGAATCAATAATGATTTATTTTAGTTACAAGATAGTATAATTTATGACTAAGAGTAAAGCCTTTTTAGTCAATATATGACCCTTGATAAAGCTGAAATTTTCTGGGCCACAGTTTCCTTATGTGTAAAATGATGGTAGTAGTATCTATGGCAGAACTATGGCAAGTCTGATAATGTACACTGTATCAGAGAACTATTAAGAACTATTCCTAATAGACCTATTCCTTATGGACCCTGTATTATCTTTTTATTAGTGTGTTCATATTTCACAGATAACTTACTAAACTTGATCATGTGTTGACCAGTGTGTTAGGGAATGAAGAGAAATGAAATATAAAAATCAACAAAAATATTCTTCCCTCGAAAATACATACTACAAAGTGGAGTTTGGAACAGCATAAACAATTTCAAAAAACAAAGGAATAAATGTAGAATATAATTAAAATAACATGCTGACATGTCATGCTCTATGAAGCTGAGTCTAACTGGAGGCTTAAGTAAGCTTTCTCACTGGGACTTCTCATCTTAAGCACATGATAAATAGTAGGCAATTTAGCTAGACAAGATCAAACATGAAACGAGAGAGAGAATGAAAATGTCCTTAGAAATCATTAACTCAGTTTTCTAGTGCTACTCAATCTTTGCTGAAGGATTAAAATAAATGCTTTCGCATGTTCCATCTATCCATTGCTATGAGTGAGTTTTTAACACTTGTGCCTGCTCAATCACATTGTATTTGTATGTTCAACTTGATTCCTCACAATGAATCTGCCTGTGGAAAAGAACCAACTTCTGTATGTGGGAATAATCCTGAGCCTCCTCTCTTTTTTATAGTAGTTATGTCCCCACAACAATACCAAAGTTAAACAAAATCAACAGACTGTATCACTGTATCACTGTCATCCTGTTGTTCATCGATTGCCTCGAGCAGACCCCAGTAACATCTCCTTCGTCCTAGCCCTGAGATTTTAAAAAGTGCCACATTCAAGGCTCTTTCAGGGTCAGGAGAATGAGACCCATCATTGTTACTGGTTTTGGGCATATTGAATATGCCACGGGGAGTTTGCCCGACTTTACCGTGTGGGCAAGATACTTTTGGTAGCCTGCCAGGTTCTCCAGAGTGTAAGGAAATGAAATGGATATGACTAGGTCCCTTCCTTCACACTGAGAAGTGTTTAAGACGATACCAAGATTACATATGGCTGTGTTCAGTGGAGCATGAGGGACCAGTAACCAAACTCAGGGCCATACACATGCTCAACATGTGCTCTGCCACTTGCCCTACTTTTCTGGCCCACAAACTACTCAAATCCAGCTTTTCAACTTTAAAACTCATGCTTTTTTTTCACCCCACAGTGTTCTCTCTCTCTCTCTCTCTCTCTCTCTCTCTCTCTCTCTCTCTCTCTCTCTCTGTTTCTTTATTTCTTGTGATACATTAGGTTTTCTTTTGCTTGCTAGCTGTGCTGATTTAACTGCCCCAGGGATGCTTAAAAGTATCTTTGATGAATCATTCATTCAACATCAGACTTCCTATTTAGAAACAGGGTTGAGAGCTGGCTCCAGAAGCCGACTGGCACTCTGTTGGTCTCCTCTATTGCATGGACCAGCAGATGGAAACACTTCAAGCCTCCTGTGTGTGGCTAAATGAATAGCAGGATAAGAACACTGAACATATGAAGGGCCTCATTTATAAAATGTTTCTAAGAGCAGCAGGAAAAGGAATTAGAACTGAACTTGGAAATATCTCTCTGTCAGCATATAAAATGTCTATTTCTGGGTCAAAATGGCCCTTGGCGAAGTATATAAACATACAGCAAAAGCTGATCAAAAATGCAGTGACTGAGTAGATGTCTACTTATGTTATTCATGTCTCAATAATCTCCTGGACCTAGTTAGACAATAATTAACCTCGTTCCATCATATTTCAATTTAATAAATAATTTAATGGCCATATATTTCTATTTTAATATTGTTAATTATAATGTTACTCTGATTCTTTTGTTCTACAAATATTTCTATAGTCAGAAATACTTGGTCTTTGTTTCAAGCAGAGTTCCAGGCTCAAAACCCATAAGTCAGATGTCTTGGTTTATTATCACCTTGCTAATCAGAGTGGATCTCCTCATCTCCATTTAGAAGCAAATATTAGTTTTATTTGCATTTATCCTAGGTTTTCATTCATAAGGAAGAACATCTCAGACTTAGTCTGGAAGTCTATTTCTTTATTTTGGTTTGGGGGCCATACCCTATGGTGCTCAGGGTTACTCCTGGAACTGCATTCAGGAATACACTCCTGGTGATGCTCAAAGAAGGATATGGGATGCCAGGGATTGCAACCAGGTCAGCTGCATTCAAGGCAAGCTTCCTACCTGCTGTGAAATCACTCCAGTCCCTATTTTATAAATTTAATCCCAGAGAAATCCTTGAGAAATTGTCATATCTGGATTGCAATCTTCTATGACTTGCATAACTAAATTTTCTATAGTCAGAAATGCTTGGTCTTTGTTTCAAGCAGATTTCCAGGATCAAAACCCATAAGTCAGATGCTTGGTTTATTATCACCTTGCTAATCAGAGTGGATCTCCTCATCTCCATTTAGAAGCAAATATTAGTTTTATTTGCATTTATCCTAGGTTTTCATTCATAAGGAAGAACATCTAACTGCCAGATGTCTAGTTGGCCTCTAGGATTCTTTCCAACTCTCAGATTTAATGTCCCTATTCAACTCAGCATCTCCCACATAAACTTGAAAATAGTAATTAAGAGTGCCCTCAGCCTCTCTTAAGATAAACAGCACTTTTCTTTATAATGCATTCATTTACTGAGGATACACCCCATTTCAGACAAAAACTCTATGCAAAGGGACACAAAGTTGAAAGAAAAACTCTTAAGTTCTAATTGCTGATGGTCCAGAGTAAGGGGAACAAACATCTAAATACAATAAAATTTGGAATGGGGATGAGCATAGTTTAAAGAGTAGAGGACATACAATTTATGTAGGCATTTCCAGAACTAGGTCCACAAAAATGTCTGAAGGTGATCAGATGTCCAGTGAGTTATCAAAAGATTTAAAGATTTAAAGGCAATAACCAAAAATTTGCGGGCAGAATAGATTCTGATATAAGGAATAGGTCAGTAGGTAGTTTCTGTAAAACAAAAACAAAACTTATGAAGACTGGATAAGGGATAAATAGAAAGATCCAAACATAATGAGGAAAACATACAAAACCTTCATAGTGATAAACAAAAGTACCTAAAGTAGAAGCATATGGAAGGCCTGGATAATTGCTAACCAGAGCACATGGACAAAATTGCTTGAAAAGTGGTTCCATCTTTCAAGACCAAGGGCAACAAAATAAACTTATACCACTGATTCAGTGTATAATTTTTAATAAATATGATAGTTATAAAGATATAGGAAACCCCAAAATCCAACTAGGAGTTTTAAGATAACCTTACAATTAGAAGGTTGCATAGACCCTCCATAAAGGGTCACACTGATATCTAGGAATTAAAATATAGAGTGAAATATTCATGAGGGGATAAGACCAGACATCAAGAGTTATGCATCCAAGTATCATCTGGAACCAGAGAGACATACTACCCCCAGCATGATGTCACAGGGAACAGAGGAATAGGAAGCTTTCTGATCTTTCTTTGGCCCTCCAATATCTTATTAGACCCCTCTCCGGTGTCTGCATCTAACAGGAAACCCACTGGAAAGTAGATCTTAGATGTGTAGACATTTGGCCATTCTGATGTTCCAAGCAGTACAGAGAACAGGAAAGGAAGGAACAAATAAAAGCACAGGCAGAGAACTGGCAAAGTAAAGGACAAATCATAATTCAAAGGTGCAAACTTGAGTAATGTGCCAAAAAGAAATTCATACAGCAACTATAAATGCTACAAGTAGTTCAAAATTCCTTTTCAATTTTTAATTTAAGTTTTAAGTATATTTTAAAATTGATGCTCAAAAATTGTCAGTGGTACGAATTCATTACATGGACACTTTCTTATTTTATTCTGAGAATGAATGACGAAAATAGGATGATTGTCCTAAAGAAACATAATAGCAAGTTAGAGACCTAGAAACTTCTGCTGAGAGCCTATAAAAGTTTTTTCATCTTTAAATTTATGAGTGATAATAGCAACATTAAATGAGTTTCTAGTAAAGAATAAGCCATACTGAGGACTTTGCATACTATCTTCCTAAGAAGTATTGCAAGGAAACTTCATCGCCATACTTAGTGGTAAAGATTAAAGCATAAAGAATTGATTTAACTGTACAAAGTAAGATAATCAATATATTGGAAGCATGTTTTATAATTTCCAGTTAATTCGGTGTCATGACATTTTCTATGCCACTAAATCCATCATTATCAGTAACTATAGTTATCTCAAATTCAAATATTGAGAGATTAAATTTAAGTATAAAAAAAAAAGGCCCTCCCGTTGATCGTCGATTTGCTCGAGCGGGCCCAGTAACGTCTCCACTGGAGACTTTGTTGTTACTGTGTCTGGCATATCGAATACTCTCGGTAGCTTGCCGGGCTCTCCGAGAGGGGCGGAGGAATCGAACTCGGGTCGGCCATGTTGGCCGCTTGTAAGGCGAACGCCCTACCCGCATACAGAAGTTGAATTAAGATCAGCTAAAATACCAATTTTAGCATTAGTTTCCTGATGCTGCTGTAACAAATTACCACTATAAGTATGGTGGTTTAAAACATCTTTTTTTCTGAATGCTAAAATCAGAAATAAGTGGTAGAGTACTTACATCAAGATCATGATATGACATGTCTTTCTTGAAGCCCCATGAAACAATCTTTTATTTATTTATCTGGAGGGTGGGGTGGGGAGGTGGCCATACCCAGCAATGCTCAGGGTTATTTCTGGCTCTGCATCACTTCTGATAAGACTGAGGGGACATCCGTGGTGTTGGGGATTAAATCAGATTGACTACGTGCAACCTCAACCCCCGGTACTATTTCTCCATCTGGAAGGGAATCTGTTTCTAGACTCTTTCAACTTCTAGCTATCAGATTAGTGGCCACCTACTACCATCTTTGCTTGCACTGTCCAATAATCTTTGTCTCTATGATCAAGTCTCTTCTTTTCTAGGGACACAGTTGATAAAATTGGACACATCTAGGTTAATCTCCTCATCTCAGAATTCTAAGCATAACCTCAGCTGCAATGTTATTTTACTGAGGCCCCATGACCCAGGACAGGGAAATCTTTAGGGCCATTATTCAGTCTCATACAAGAGCATTAATTGACTTCTTTTTCTGTTGTTTTCAGAATCAATAATATCTACACAGATTGTTATAAAAGTTAAGATACATTTTTGGCTAAGGTGACTGCTGGGTTGGTCTTTCCAGAGATCTCCAGTTACTGATGATAACTTTTCAGTGCATCCTCTCATGTTCCTACCTACATACTCTGGCATTTGGAAACCTCCAGAACTCAATTGCCACCATGCTTACAACCAATCTCCAGAAGCTCAATGAGCCTCACCCATAAGTTAATCTGCTGAAAAATCTAGATATGTAGGACATGTGACTGAAATCTCCAGGCTTGCCCAGAGTCTGGAATGAGTGATCTACCCCCATCTCCCTACGCTTCTGGTAACTGGCACTTAAGCCCAGAAACTGCCTCTGGCACCTTTTAAGCTCATTAAATAGCAGCTATGATCCAGAGTCTCATAAATAAACCTCAGAGGAGGAATGGCAACATGCCACAGAAATGCCTCTGGACCCAAAGTCATCATCCAGTTAAAAATTTAATTCTTGCTGTATCACTGTATTTAAAAATCTTAGAATTTCTGGAGTGCTTAGCCACTCTATACAAGAGCTTAATAGTTCCAGGGTGATAAAAAAAAATCTTCACACGTTCCTCTAAGGACACTTTTTTTGGATCATCTTTAGCAAATTATTCATAACAGGCAATACAAAGTAAATTATTGTGTTTTGCTTTGGGGACAGGCTTTGGGAATCGGGTGAAATAATTTGAAATATGGTGGTAGCAAAGTGTAGTGGTTGTAGGATTGGTGTTGGAATATTGAAAGTAATCAATTACTGTGAACAACTTTATAAAAATAAAAATTAAATTCAATTTAAAATCTTTTAAAAATTTAAAACAAATTATCTTCACATACAGTTTCATTGTGAAATACTAGGGATTAAGACTTTAGCATTCAAATTTGGGAAAATAAGGCACAATTATGTCTATTAAAACAACAAAAATTAGGCCAGAAAGATAGTACAATGGGTAGGTACTTTCCCTACAGGCAGTTGACCCAGATTTGATCCCCCGTATTACATATGCTCCCCTGAGCTCCAAGCATTGGTTACTGAGCACAGATGCAGTAGTCTTGAGTACTGCAAGATATGGTTCCCCAAACAAAAGTGAGGTGAGGTATCTTTAAGATTGTGTTTTCACATTTCCAGATAAATGATATTTTCAGTGACAATAACTGTGAGAAAAGCCCCATCAATGTAGTTTTCCATCAGTTTCCCATCCTGGAGTGTATTCAACACTTGTCACAATTATTGGTTCATAATTGGCACTTGTGAGAGTCTCACAGGGCTTCTGAAACAAATGACCACAAACTGAATTTCTTAATCAAGTAATTTATTCTTTCTCAGTTCTGAATCCTACAAGTTTTAAATCGAGGTACTGACAGAGTTATACTCTCTCAAAATGTCTTAGAGAATAATTTATTCTCAATTTTTCTTCTCCTGGTAGCTACCTTGGCTTACAGGAACATAATGCCACCGAAACTGCTTCCCTCTGTTTCTATAATCCCTATATTTCAATTTCTCTCAACTTACAAGGAGGATGTTGGATTTCAGAACCATTCAATCCAATATGACTTTGCTTAAATAAGTTATTTTTACAACAAACTATTTCCAAGTAAGTTTATATTCTTAGGACTTGGCTGACCATGAAGTAAGAGAAATCATTCCAAGCAGTGCTCAATGAGTCTGGAGGCCGTTCCCAGTATCACTCAGCCAACTGGGCCTAATGGTTTGGAAATATGGCACTTTTCAGTACTTCTGGGTCTACTTCAGCAATCTTTTGAAATAATCAGGGCCATTCTTGGTGGTTCTGGGGTAGAGGAAGGTAATGTAGTGCCATGGATCAAATACAGTACCTTATATATACCAGGACCTCACACATAAACTCCAGCTTTTTAAAGTTATCTTCTGGTCTCTGGACAGGAAGAGTTGAAAGACACTCTTAAATTTAATAAATGTTTAAGTACATGTGAAAATTAATTAGTTTTGATCTTGAACTGAGTAAGTGTGGCTACTGTTATGGGAATCATAGAAATTAGTATATCTAGAAAATAGCTTGAATGAGATTTAGTACATGGTACTCTATAGGAGAAATCTCTCCACAAATGATCTTAATGAGTGACAGTCAATAATGAACTAAAAATCTTCCCAGACTTAAATGAACAGTCATGTCTCCCTGTTTCACCATAAACAAATTTTGAGAGGTCTCAATGGGATTAGAGTAGTCATTTATATGTAAGCTCTAAACTAGACTTTCAAGACAAGGAAATACATTAATGGGTACATACACTTCAATTTGACAAAGAAACATAACAAATCTCAGTAGCCCATAACATTAAATGAGGATGCTGCAAACACTGCCACATACCCATTTAGTTTAGTTTGATGGAAGAAACATCATTATGTTGACCTGAGTCATCTATCTGCAATTATGAAGTTGAAGAGATCCTTTACAATTTTAGCTTATACATCACTGTCACTGTCCTTCTGTTGTTCATCAACTTGCTCAAGCAGTCCCAGTAACACTGTGAGACTTGTTAGTGTGTTTTGGAATATTGAATATGTCATGGGTAGCTTGCCAGGCTTTGCTGTGTAGGAGAGATGCTCTCAGTAGCTTTCCAGGCTCTCAGAGAGGGGTGGAGGAATCAAACTCGGGTAGGCCATGTGCAAGGCAAACCAGCCCAGCATATGCATAGACTAAAATATATATGGAAAGCATACATTTACAGTGAATACTCATTTCTTCAACCATGTCATCATGGACAAAGTAGAAGAGAAGATCATATATTAATGAAAATTCAACCAATGTGAAATGGCTGAAAATGGGCAATTGAAAGTTGGGAATAGACTAAGGGTGGCCACTGTTTCTACCAGTTACCTATAACTTCTAACTATTGTGTGTTACCTCTAAGAGTGATACATTTAATATTCTATGTCATAAAAATTGGTCAAATAATTGGGGCTGGAGAGCTAGATCAATGGGTCAAGCATACACTCTGTGAGTGGGAGAGGTTTGATCACCAGCATTGCACAGTCCCCTGATCATCACTGGGAAGTCGCTGAGAGTGACCTCCAGGCACAGAGCTAGAACTGGCCCCTGAGGACTGCATGAGATGATTCCAAAACCAGCAATTATAATGATTATAATTATAATCTGAATAATTATCTAACTGAAAACAAATGTTAATTATATGTAAACTATCACATTAAAGACCTAAAAGATAAAGCATTTGGCTTTCTTGTGGTCAGTTGAGGTTTGATCCCAGGCACCACATAATGGTATTCTAAGCACTGCCAGGAGTAACCACTAATCACAGAGTCAGGAGTAATTCCTGAGCACTTAGAGTATGACTCCAAAGTCAAAATACAAAAATTAAAACAAAAATGTTCCTCTCACATTAAGAGAATTAGGGGTGGTGGGGGGACACCTGTAATGTTCCTAGTAGAAATGACCCCTAGCAGTGCTCAGAAAACCATATGTGGTGCTTCAGATGTGACCTGGGGTCTATAGATTCAAGGTAAGAGTTTTGCTCCCTATATTACCCCTAAGCCCCCATATTGAGAGATTTATTCAACACATTTGTTCAAAATGATTGTTAATAGACACCAATATTTCCTTATTAGTGGTATACTGGTATATCCTTTATTATCTTTACTTTATTCACTATTTCCCCAATAATAATGTATTACTATGGCTAAATCAATAACCAACATCATCCAACCTACTCTTTGCCATTCATCTGGTATATTCCAGCAGTCAAAAATGTATGCTTCAAAGGTGGGAGTTAAGTGCCTCTAGTGTGAGTAATTGCTCAATATGATTCTCAGTTATCAGAAGCAGAGAAAAATTTCTTCCTGACATGAATAAGTCATTAGGTTTTACTGGACCTTAACTTCTCAAATTAATAGCATCCTATAGTTCAGGGTGCAGAAAGAATTTGGCTTGACCTAAAATATAACTTAGCCAGGGGTTAAAGAAGAGTAAGAGTTATTAATCCTCTCTTCTGGGTTGTTTCTGCTGCTGATGGTCATTTGCTGAAGGCAGAGTAATCTTTCAGAAGCCGCAGGTATATTGTTCAGAGGCTTGGGGTCTGGTGCCAAACACACACATACACACACACGCACATACACACACATACACACACACACGTTCCTGCTTTGATTGAATATTATAGTTAGATAGCAACCACCGAGGCTATGTAAATAGACACTGCATATTCAGCCATTTCACCATTTCAGTGATCCCTGAACTATTGCTAGAGAATCTTCAATAGTGGGTTAGGGCAGAAAATAAGAAAGCCCAGATGTCAGCTAGGAGAGAGATGAGGACTGGATTATCTTTGGGAAATGATATAGATTCATAATATCAGAACAACCTTTTAGCTTAGAAAGGTAATTGAATGTAATGGATGTTCTTAAGTAGTCAATCACATCTGTAATAAAAATTTTACAAGAATTAAAAATAGTTTCTCACCATGTCTTCAGCTTTTCACTTTTAACAACTATAAAACTCTAAAAGACATGCAAATTATTAAGGGCAAAGTGGACATAAAAGCATTGGAAATATCAGAAATATATATTTTCACAATACATATAGAGGAATTCCACCTTGTGACTCAAGTGTTGATAAGCGCATTTAGGTCAGTTAATTTGAAGACAAATAGCTATGGGAAACTATTCCAATATTTATTAATTATTCTTTATTTTTGTTTTTTATACATGATTATCTAGTGATGCCATCATTTTATTATAAAAGAGACATTACATCTCTGAAAACAAATAGGTTTTGCATCATGATAGAGAACTGTTGGATATTAATCCTAAGTGTATTGGGCTTCATTTGTGAATTGCCTCTTTTCCTCCCCCCAGAGAAGCTTATAGTGGTCTTATGAGCACTCCTAATCCCCTGAGTTTATTATTAATCTTTTCCTTTCTATTTTACCTCTCATTGTTACAATTTCCCAAGTCAAGCATGGTTACTTATAAATCAAACCTGGTGATTGCAGATTTTGTATTTGTACTGAATTACTTGCTTTTCTATTTTCCTTATAGCTTTTTCATATTTTATTATAGAGCAATGCTCTTTGCTTAAACAAAGAAAGCCTGTTAATGCTATGCTCCTAATTGAGAACTGATTTTCTCTTAAGTATTAATGTCCTGGGCATTGATCGTGAATACTTGACTCAGACTTTGGTTGGTGTCATTCCTAGCCCCCAAAAGGTGGTCCCACCATGGGACTTGGATGGACTTGGGGCAAGCAGCAAATCTACCCCAGAGTCTATATATACAATTTAGAAAGCATAAAACAACATTCTTGATGCAAGCCGTTATTACTTAAGAGACAGGACCCCCATGGGGAAGGACAAGCTGAACAGGCATGAGGACTAATTCTGGAATTTATGGGAAAATCCTTGCACGTCCTCAGAACCCAAAGAACTAAGTTTTGGAATATATATCTTTTGCAGGGTTTATCCAAGTAACCGAAGTATTAATAAGAAGTAAACTTAATTATTCAATATGTGTTAGTAGCAAGGGAAAGAGAAAGGCAAAATAAATGCCCCCAGGAAATAGAATATCTTCTTGAGTTAATCACCCCAAGAGAATTGTCTCTGTTGGAATGCTTTATTTCTATAAATGATCAATCATACTTATATGCAGTACCATACCTTGAACCCCTCAGATGTTCTCTAAGTATGCTAACAGTTCTGCATAGTACGGGCCAGTTTTACCATCTCTCTGTGAGTCCCTCGTTTCTTTGTTCTTCTGCTGGGGAGGCCTGTGGAGGTAGCTCTCGGCCACTGAATGTTTCTCACACTTGAACTCACACAGAACCATAATCTGGTAATTTCTATTTTGTCTACATTACTATCTATTTTCTTCTCCTCTATTACTTTCTTGTTGTGAAAGTAATTACTTTCTTGTTGTTAAATTATTTGTTAAACTAAACCAATGTGGAAGAGTCAATTGTTCCTTATGACTATGCTTTTGGTCCAAAGTTTAATATTAATATGATATTAATAAGTTAAGATTATTTTTAAAAGCATTGGTATATATTTGGGCTTTATTTAAAGCTTATCTTCAAAATTACTCTAAACATAACATATCTCTGACTCTAGAAGCATTCAGTAGCCCCACTCTGAAGTTCCACGTTATTATTGGATTTTTTTTATATAGTCACCCCCCAAGCAGTATTTGGAGATCTTGAGAACCATAGCCAGTGTTGCTCAAAGGATGAAAGTGCATGAAAGTGCTTTTAGCATTCCAAGAATGGAGTTGTTCTATCTCCCTTACCATATTCTTTTGAACATTTTATTTAAAGGCTGGAGCGATAGCACAGCGGTAGGGCATTTGCATTAAACGCAGCCAACATGGCCAACCCGAGTTCGATTCCTCCGCCCCTCTCGGAGAGCACGGCAAGCTACCGAGAGGATCTCGCCCGCACGGCAGAGCCTGGCAAGCTCCCCATGACGTATTCGATATGCCAGACACAGTAACAACAAAGTCTCCAATGGAGACGTTACTGGGCCCGCTCGAGCAAATCGATGATCAACGGGAGGGCCTTTACTTACTTTACTTACTTACTTATTTAAAGGACCAACTAATTTCATGACTTCATTTGTCTCATTAGTTGATAGATAATATTAAACTTCCTTTTTAATTCTGCAAGTAACACATTTGCTAACCATTCTGGTCAATTTCTTATTCACTAATCCAGTGAAAAGAACAATGATAGAAACACATTTATATAACTGAAACTCTACTCTTCCTGAATCTTATCTTTATAAGTCTTGAACTCCTATACTAGGACTCAGGTATGCTTGATTCCTTTAATCTGTACAACTTGGGCAATGGTAACTGTCATTCAAAAAAGTAAATATGAATTTTGCAAATGACTCCTGTTCCATTTTTAAGGATAATTCTATCCTGCAGTTAGTGTCATTTTCAGTTGTGCCGTAGAAACAAAGAAGGAAAAATATCATTTTACCAATTATTTGTTTACTGCATTGCTTTACTAACCCTAAAATGCAAGTCCACCAAAAAGCTCAAAAGTTACTTTATTTGTAAGTGGTATATGCAGTTGAGATTAGTTAACTTAAAATGAAATCATATTAAATAAAAATGGTCCTTAATCCTTTATACATCCTTTACAAAGATACATTACAAAATAATTTACAAAATAATTTACAAAGATAAATTAAAATGGTCCTTAACCCTTTATACATCCTTTACAAAGATAACAGAGACTTGACAAAATAAAGAGAGAACGCTGTGTGAAAACAGAGGAAGAGTGTAGAATAATGCATCTGAAAGCAAGAAACACCAAGGATTTCTGTCAATTACCATAAGCAAGGAAGATGCAATGAAAGATCCTCACTAGAGACTATATAGGTGTATGATAACATTGGTTTGTCATTTCTCCCTGGCCACAGGGAGCTTAGGTTTAGTAGGTTACACCCACCACAGTGCTCCCCAGGTATTCCTATTCTTCTGTGTTTATCTTTAACCTCTTATCTGTGCTCTTCTTCCCTAACTGTTTAATCACCTTTACCCCAAAGCAGTACCTGTGACTTGTAGAGTGAAATTTCTCAGAAATCTCTGGATTTGTATTTGTAAGTGAAATATTGCTTTTCTCTTTCCCTTATGTCCTTTATATAGTTTACGTAGGAGCAATGTCCTTTTTATATAGACACAGGAAGACATATAATGCTATGCTTTGTAATTTGGGACTTAATTGATTCCGAGTAATATTTACTCCTGGGCATCTCTCATATTTTCTCAACTTAAGCCTCAGTTGGCCTTAGTTCCTAGCACCCCAGAAGTAGGGTCCTGACGAAGGAACCGGGTGGACCCAGGAAAAGCTGTGAGCTACCCTAGCATCAAAACAGGACAGACCAAATGCCAAAATACATAACTATAAGTTAAGAGCACAGTCATGGACAAATTCTGTCATGATCCGAAGAAAAATAACTGGACAAGGACCCTGCTTAGGATTAGGAAGATTTCATCTGGCCTGAGCAAAGTAGTCTGGGATCTATAGCGAAAACAAGATGTTCCAGGAGAGCCATCCTATAAGCTAAATGTATCTTTTAATGTGTCCTTACAAAATGACTAATACTATTAAGAAGTAGAATTAAGATAAATGTTTAAATGGTTGTTGGACTAAGGAAAGGAGAAATGCACCTCTAGATGAAATTTTGCCCTTGAGTGGATTTCCTAGCAGTCTTAGAAGAGCATCCCCCCACCCACCCCTTCGTCCCCCCCACCTCCTCCAAGGAAGGGAAGGGCTTTACAAATATATATATATATATATATATATATATACATATATATATAGAGAGAGAGAGAGAGAGACAGAGAGACAGAGAGAGAGGGACAGAGAGAGTGTGTGTGTGTTATTTGACCTAGGGGTAGTTGCTACCCCCAATGTTTGGAAGTTGGGCTGTAGACTAAGGCTGAGAAATGGAGTGCAGGGAGACTAGCATGTAGGATAGGAGGAAACTAGAATGGGAAGCTTAAGTGAGATTGAAACAGGCACGTGGAAAAAATGGAATAAACAGAAACATATCACCAACCAGCTGTTCCCTCTTTTATGCTTCTGTTGGCAGCCGCTACAGGCCAGGGTCGGGGAAGTAGATCATGGCCACCAAACACATGTGACAAGGGAGAGACCACACCTATGCACCACTCATTTATTTATTTTGTGATTAGACAATAGGCAACCTATTTCTTCCAAATCCTTGATTTTAAATTTATAGACTTCAGAATTATATGAGAACAAAGCTTTGATCTTTTAAGTCACCTTCTGCATGATGCTTTAAAAAAATGGTCATGAAAAATCAAACACACTTTAAAATTATAACTTGGCTCGATATAATTCTATCTGTTAAAGTTATACAAGGAAACTAAGGTAAAGTTAATTTAATAGGCTTTCTAGTTAGAGTCAATTCCCAGAAATTCCAGGGATTTTCTACTTGTCAAATCTCTTCCCTTCCTTTAAATAATTCAATGAAGACTAGGGTTACATAGATTTCAAAGGGATCAAGTCTCGAGATAATTTATAAGTAGAATTATTACAATAGTACCATGACTTTTGTTATGAGATTGTCTTTTGAAAAGACTATCCTCTTAATTCAACTCAACTCAATAAAACAGAAATATCTACTAATCCTATTAGTGAGAAGTGTCAGAATCTTCAGCAACTCAAGCAAAAGTTGTTAGTTTATCTACTTATTGATAATTTTATGAGAATTAATAAAATAATTAGTCAACAAATTATTTAAGAAATTCAAAATCAACAAACCTTACACTTTTGAAATTAAGTCCAAGATGTCATGGGGGTATTGGCAAAATAATTTACTTCTACACATAGTACGTTAAAGTTGTTTACATTGGAGTCAAAAAAGAGCTTTAGTAAGCCAGACAGGTCAATTCAACCTCTAAGAAGAGGTGAAGGGAGACTCATCAAACAATTATCAAAATCCTTGAAAAGCACAAACTTTCATTATTAGTTTGATATGATACACACAATCCACATATAGCACATAAAGACAAAATTATTGTTCCATTTAGTGCACAATGTTCTCTTCTTATATAATATCTTTGCATGAAAATTGGTTTTAAAAATGTACTGTATAACAAATAAAAGTGAATTAAATATACCCTCTGTTACTAGAAAAAGAATATTCATTGTATATGATATCAGATATTTTACCAAAAGATTATCTATTTTATTTTCATTTAGTGCAAACCTTTTTCCATGGGAAATACTTGCTCCTTAGTTCATATAGGTAAACTGAGTTTCTGAGTTGTCAGAAAGCTAAAGACTTTGGCAAGTAACTATGGCTGCAATATTCATGTTGCTTTTCTTATTCTATGTTCATTCTCTCTGTTCTAATGCCAACCTCTATTTTAAAACCTCAAACAATTCTTCCACAAGTCTTTGTGGAGATTGTCTTAACTTAGGCTGCTGGATCAAAGTAACATGCATTGAGTTATTTAGACAATCATCATTTATTTCTCACAGTTCTGGAAGGTGAGAGGTTCAAGACCTAGGTGCCAGAATATTCTATTTCTGATGACAGTGTTCTCCCTGGCTTGCAAATGGCAACTTTTTTCCATCCAGTAGCAATATTGCAGCAATTTTAGTAACTCAAGCAGATTTTTTCTCAGAGAAAAAATCTGCTTTAGTCTGAGCACGTTCTTCCTACTTAATCATCTAATATATTTCTTTCAATAGTTTAATATATACTGATATATGCTTTTACTCTTGCTCAAATCTCTTTATATTTTGTAAATCTCTTGTTACTACTTATCTTTTTAAACTGTTTTAAAATCAATACACATAGCCCATTGTCTACCACCTTTTTTCTTCTTACAACTGAAGTTTCTTTGGTTTGCTGTTTCTTATTTGAAGATTGTTTTTCTGACTCCTTATGCCAACCCTATTCCTTCATCCAAGGAAGGGTTTCTGGTTTGCCTTTTTCCCCCCAAAAAATGACATTTTTAGGGCCTTTGATTTGCACTCTTTGCTCTGTCCTCACTGAAGCTAGCCTCACTCTTTGGAAGCAATTGTCTTTGATCCTGACTAGGATCAAAATCATTTAATGAGATGCCTAGTTTTGAGTGAAAAGAGAAGAAATAATAAGCCAACAGTTTGAAGAAAAAGAGAAAAGTAGAACAAGTCACCTTTTTTTTCCTTGTAAAATGGTTACAAATTAATATTTATGCAATGCCTGCCAGGGACAGGATATGCTACTATATAAAAATCTGATAAGAAGCTAGCTGAATAATTAGAAATATTTTAAATTAGATTTTTATGATTACAGATATTACAAATAAAGGAATTTTATTCATCTTCTACCCTGCTACTTTTTAATGACTACAGAGGTTAAATGTCTAACTTAGCTTGTCCCAGAAATGTGCCATGTAAGAGCAAATGTTTTCCAATAGCTTTTTCATCTGGGATAATTTCAAGAGGTTTTTACAAATAGAACAGTGAGTAGAACAAGTTCTTAGGTTGCCATGGTAAGTTCAAGATTTATGAAATAGGAAGGCCAGTGAAGAAAACTGTAAAAATATTTTCTATTTTTCTGTTTTAAGCAGGTACTTAAATCTTTGCTTCATTTACAAGGAGTATAATTGTGAATGGGCAGATTGCTTTGTCTGTCTCAATGTAATAAGAATCTATTATATTAAATCCTTAATATAAAGTAGATTTGATCAAAATAATATCAAAACAATTAATCAGAGTAATATATACGTTTTATGCATACATTCTTTATAGGAGTTTCATTTGTCTACATGGATATATAACTCCAAGGTCTAACCAAACAGAAGACTTGTATTCTTTAAATTCAAAGTTAATGGGCAGGAAAGCAGTCTAGGCTCCACAGAGTGTCAGGATCCCTCAACTGTTCTTCTCCGTCATCCCTGACATGAGACTCATATTCTCAGTATTATGTTATAGAGAAGTTTGCTATCCTCCAGAGAGGCTTGCTCTGCACTACAAACAGAAATCAGAGAGAATATAAAAGAAATGTCAGAGCTGATGGCTGGGGTGATAGTACAGCAGGTAGAGCATTTGCCTTGCATGCAGTCGACCCAAGTTCAATTCGCAGCATCTGATATGATCCCCCTTGCACTGCCAGGAGTAATTCCTGAATGTAAAGCCAGGAGTAACCTCTGCGCATCACTGAGTTTGATCCAAAAAGCTAAAAAAGAAAAGAAAAGAAAAAGAAAAATGTCAGAGCTTTCCCAGAAATCCATAGCAAATTTCTAGAACTGTGGCCAGAAATCTGTCACATAATGGTTTCTAATGTCAAAAGGGGCTAATAAATGGAGCTATTAAGTCAGTCAAATAATTTATAATTCTGTCAATTTAGAAGAATAAAAATATGAAGAACAATTAGCTGTGTCTGTTAATTACTTATATAATGGCAGACACATGAGTGCTTAAAACTATAAAATATTATATTTTATCTTATTTTTAATTTAAAAAACAAGATTTTAGAGGGGAATGTGAGTGCCCATCTTACTTCAACACTGTGCTGAATAGTTTTTGTATGGTATTTTGTTCAATTATCACCACAGTCAGGTTAAGTCATCTTTCATTTTCAGAACAATATGTTTGCATAAAGAGCATTAAAGCAAGCTTAGAGAGAAGTGAAGAATATGGTTAAAGTCCCTACACTGGGGAGAGATAGAATTGAAATGTAGGTGTTGAGATTCAAATATAAGTCCAATTGAACATAGAAGTCTCTTTCTTGCCCATTATGCCATCCTGGCACACCACTGTTTCTTGCTGTGATTAAGAACAGTGATCTCACCATTCTTTAGATGGAGACTTAACTTTGCTAGTTATCCAGAGCTGGGTATATGCTAAACTGAGAAATGAGAGTATGAGCTATTGGGAAGGCACCTGGACCAATATGAGATAGAAAACACAGGCAGCAGATCCAAAAAAGCATCCGTAACAGACATCTGACTCACCTGGAGCCTGCTACATGGGATATGCAGCTCCCACACTCTCAGTACCTTAGAACTGAACAATGTACTCCCACACCTCATTCCTGAGATGATGTCAAGGTTCTCACTGCTTACAAGAGATCAATGGAACCAAAGGTATTGAAAAGTGAGTCATGTGGTAGACCTGTTGCCACACCTAAATGCAGAACTTTGAGTGTTTCTGGGTTTCTTCTGGGAGACCTTTACAAGGTATGATTTCTCACTTCCTTCCCAGACAGGATGAATACTTGGCTGCACATCATTGTGATGTGAAACTCACTCCGAAGTTATACAGCATTAAACAGGTGGGAACTGTGCTCTGTGATAATTTCTTTCTGACAATTATATAAGAGAAGTTTTAGACCACATTAAATCAATACCCCACTACTGCTATTTGCAAAGCACCTGAGTGATAGTAAAGGTGGCACAGGATCACCCAGCATTACAATATGGATAAATGTGGGATTACTTACAGATGTAGACAAGCATAAAAAATTAGTGACTTAAATGAATTAAGCATAAAAGGATTAAACATGCAAACAATAGAATACAAATCAGAAACAAGGTTTTCATTCATAAGGTTTTGAATTTGTAACTGGTAAAAATTAGTGAGTAGACAAAAAGATTTATAAGATGGGATATTTAAATAATAATAGCTTATGTAACTGTGAAACTTTATATCTAGAATTTATTTTAAAATTACTTACTCTTAAATTCCGTAGGATGAATATGTTGCTCCCAATGTTCTCCCTTCCGAAATTCAACACGCCATTTCTTGGTAATGATGCTAACAGCACCAGACCCAGACAAGGTCAGACCTGAATACCTGAAGAATCTGTCATTGGTACTCATCAATACACTGGCTCGACTCTTCATACACTACCTATCTGAATGCAAGATTCTGTCCCAATAGAAAACCAGTAGGACTGTACTACTGTACAAGAGGGGAGACATCCACGACATTGGAAACTATTGCCTGATCTGCCTATGCCTGTCATCTACAAGCTGTTCACTCAAGTCATCCTGAATAGGATTGGCAGAACGCTAGATGAAGGACAACCATGCAAGCAAGCCAGGTTCCGCAAAGGATTCAGCATATTGACCATATCCACACAATAACCAAGCTCATTGAGGTTTCTCAGGAGTTCAAGATGCTGCTCTAACGTTCATTGATTTTAAAGAAGGCCTTTGATTCTGTTGAGATGGAAGCAGTCATTGAAGCCCTAGCTAAACAGGGCATTCAAACTCAATACATCAGGATTCTCCGTGAGCTGTATTACTGATTCACTACCAGGATCTCACCATTCTACAGGGAAGTGATCATTGACGTCAAGAGAGGGGTTCGGCAGGGTGATACCATTTCACGGAAACTCTTCAGTGACATCCTCGAGAATGTCATACAATGACTAGATTGAGAAGAAATGGGAGTGAAGATAGACGGTCGGCAACTACACCACTTCCTCTTTGCTGATGACATTGTTCTAATAACACCAAACATTAGCCAAGCGGCACAAATGCTGGCTGACTTCGACCATGAGTCTGGAAAGGACAGACTCCAGCTGAAACTCACAAAGACAATATTTATGAGAAACAGTTTTGTTCCTGACATTCCATTCGTTCTCAATGGAATGGACATCTCCGAATGCAACAGTTATGTATACCTAGGTCGAGAAGTCAACATGACAAATGGCCTGGCACCTGCGTTGCGCAGGAGGAAGAGAGCAGCTTGAAACGCCTTCAAGAGCATCGAAGAAATAGCTAAAAGGATGAAGGACCTCCAACTTTGGGCACATCTCTTCCATTCCACTGCTCTTCCTGCATTAACATACGCCTCAGAGAATTGGACCCTATGAATACAGGATGAGAATGCTATTCAGTTCTCCCAAAGAGGAATTGAAAGACCTATGTGTGGAGTAACCCGCTTCACTCAAATGAGAAAAAGAATATGGAGTTCCAACCTCCATTGATGGTCAAAAATCAGGGATGCTGTCTCATTTGCCAAGGCATCAAAAATCAGATGGGCTGGACACGTAATGATATTTAGAGATGACTGCTGGAGTAGAGCCGTTACCGACTGGATTCCACAGGATGTTAAAAGATCGCATGGCCGCCCATCTCCGAGATGGTCACACTTCTTCATTTAGACCCTGAACAATCGGTTTGAGGCTCTTTGTGTTCCTAGAATGAGCAGATGCCCTTGGGCTACACTAGCTCGTGACAGGGACAAATGGAGACATTACTGGTGCCCTCTCAAGCAATTCAATGAGTAACGGGATGTTAAGTGATCAAGTGACTCTTATCTGTAATAGAGAACTCTTATCTCTAATAGAGAACCACTATTCTACAGTGTTAGTAAAATATCCTGAATTAGATAAACTATTTTAATTAAATATATTCTGGTATATACACCAACTGCCGTGTAACTCCAACAACGGCCAGGATCCAGAGATCATCACACTCAGCTCCTGGGAGAGAACAAGACAGAGTCTCCTACCCTATGCCTGACTGTCTCCACCAGGGCCCAACAGCTGAAGACCATCGAGGCCCAGCCAAGGCCATGCTGGGAGCACTCTCCACACACTTGGATGAGCCTCACGCATAAAAGAACTGACAGAGGAACCCAGGTGTGTGGAACCCGGGGCTGAGATCTCCAAGCCTGCACAGTTTGGGACTGGACCTGCCAGAGTTACTGGCAGTTACACCCACCAACTGCCGTGTAACTCCAACAACGGCCAGGATCCAGAGATCATCACACTCAGCTCCTGGGAGAGAACAAGACAGAGTCTCCTACCCTATGCCTGACTGTCTCCACCAGGGCCCAACAGCTGAAGACCATCGAGGCCCAGCCAAGGCCATGCTGGGAGCACTCTCCACACACTTGGATGAGCCTCACGCATAAAAGAACTGACAGAGGAACCCAGGTGTGTGGGACCCGGGGCTGAGATCTCCAAGCCTGCACAGTTTGGGACTGGACCTGCCAGCGTTACTGGCAGTTACACCCACCAACTGCCGTGTAACTCCAACAACGGCCAGGATCCAGAGATCATCACACTCAGCTCCTGGGAGAGAACAAGACAGAGTCTCCTACCCTATGCCTGACTGTCTCCACCAGGGTCCAACAGCTGAAGACCATCGAGGCCCAGCCAAGGCCATGCTGGGAGCACTCTCCACACACTTGGATGAGCCTCACGCATAAAAGAACTGACAGAGGAACCCAGGTGTGTGGGACCCGGGGCTGAGATCTCCAAGCCTGCACAGTTTGGGACTGGACCTGCCAGAGTTACTGGCAGTTACACCCACCAACTGCCGTGTAACTCCAACAACGGCCAGGATCCAGAGATCATCACACTCAGCTCCTGGGAGAGAACAAGACAGAGTCTCCTACCCTATGCCTGACTGTCTCCACCAGGGTCCAACAGCTGAAGACCATCGAGGCCCAGCCAAGGCCATGCTGGGAGCACTCTCCACACACTTGGATGAGCCTCACGCATAAAAGAACTGACAGAGGAACCCTGGTGTGTGGGACCCGGGGCTGAGATCTCCAAGCCTGCACAGTTTGGGACTGGACCTGCCAGAGTTACTGGCAGTTACACCCACCAACTGCCGTGTAACTCCAACAACGGCCAGGATCCAGAGATCATCACACTCAGCTCCTGGGAGAGAACAAGACAGAGTCTCCTACCCTATGCCTGACTGTCTCCACCAGGGTCCAACAGCTGAAGACCATCGAGGCCCAGCCAAGGCCATGCTGGGAGCACTCTCCACACACTTGGATGAGCCTCACGCATAAAAGAACTGACAGAGGAACCCAGGTGTGTGGGACCCGGGGCTGAGATCTCCAAGCCTGCACAGTTTGGGACTGGACCTGCCAGAGTTACTGGCAGTTACACCCACCAACTGCCGTGTAACTCCAACAACGGCCAGGATCCAGAGATCATCACACTCAGCTCCCGGAAGCGCGCGGCCGCTTTTGCGGCCGCGCGACATCTTATCATCTCATTCCTAATTTGGTCAAACTGGCAGGCTACCAAATGTAACATGCCCACACGGCAGAGTCTGGCAAACTCCCCGTGGTATACCCAATATGCCAAATACCAGTAACAATGATGGGTCTCATTCTCCTAACCCTGAAAAAGCCTTGAATATGGCACTTTAAAAAAAAAAAAATCTCAGGGCTAGGACGAAGAAGACGTTACTGGCACCTGCTCGAGGCAATCGACGAACAACAGGGTGGTCGTGATCGTGATCGTGATATTCTGGTAGAGGGTTGTGGAAACAAAAATGATAATTCAAATGGACATAACTCATTAACATTAATGATATAAATTTTAAAAGGAAAATAATGTATAGTGATTTTAAAGACTCAGATCTCTTGGGGAAGAATTATAAAGAATAGAGCTTGGGCCCCCTGGAAGTGCTCAGTGGATACTCACAGTACTGTGCTCAGAGGTAACTCCCTATAGTGAGCATGAAACTGCAATGCCAGGGATCAAACCTAGCATTTTTTATTTCTGAATACAAAGCCCACATTTATTTTTTTGACCTATCTTTCTGACCCAAGAGTAGTTACTCTTAAGGGAAAACTGGGAAGTATTCTATTAGGACATTCAAGCTGAGGTCAAATAATAAGAGAATTTAATTAAGTTAACAACTAGAAAATATTGTCCATATAATCAAGAGGACAAGGGTTCCAAAACTGAAATTAAAATAAACCAAAATATTTTCTTGTTTTGTGTCTCTAGTCCCATTCTTTTTATTCTTAATTCTTCTATTCTAGATTCATCAGTACCTGTTTGACAAGTTTCATCAAGGTGACTGATCACAGTTACTATTTTATAATCCAACTTGAAAAAAATTGTATCCTTTATGGCAGTCAGTAGTCAATATTTCAATATGTGATCAGCTTCCCATATTCCCAGTTCCTGTTCACAAAGCAGGGTTTTGTGTAGTGAACACACACACTCTACTCAAGACTTACTCCTGGGTCTGTGTTCAGGGATTACTCCTGGCAGTGCTGTGGGGACCATATGTGATGCCAGAAGTTGAACTAGTGTTGGTTGCATGCAAGGCAAATACCTTCACCTGTATTATTTCACTGACACCAAATTATTTAGCAAAATTAATCTATTTATCTAAATTCATAAATATATAAATAATCTACTATAAAGTTATAATTTGGTATATGGCTAATAGAATGGGTTAAAAATGAACAGCAGAGAATTTTGAAATAAATATGGAAGTATAGCATTTACTGGAAAAAAAAACAAAGAAATAAATAACAGAGATAAAACTACCACTGTGAGAGACTTACAAATAGAGATAAAGAGAAAAATAAGTATATTATTATTCACATATTATAAATACATCACCATTCATATATTTGCTCCATTTTCTCATGGGGTGGGGAAATAAAGATTTCTGTCTTTGGCAGAATTTTTAATTCATTGGTGTCTTCCCATGACATCCTAAAATGTTCTGTCAGCTAAAGCATTGGAAGACCAAAAGGCTAAGTATTATGTCAGTAATAAAAGCAAGTGAATACACTATTGTTTATGATTAAACAAAGTCTTCCAAAGATTGAATATAACAGGCTCTTAGAAAGACAATTATCTTTTCTAAGAAACTACTATGCTTATAATAGTGGGAGTTTTGGAACGATAATACTGACATAGCCTTTAATATTTTTTCAGCTACAGTCATGCTAAAATATGAATTCCAAATTACCAATTACATTAGGAGTTTTGTAATCAAAGTCTTATTACTCTATCACACCACAGAAATGTGGTTTTGGTCCCATTTCTAAGAAAAAATGTTTGTGAACTGATGCTAAAGCATTTAAGGAATTTCCAGTTACTCTCTACAGATATATTGGGAGCTGAAGCCTGATTTTTTTCTCTTATTTCAATATTCTGTAGAATAGTCCATAGTCAAATATAATTTATTTGTAAGTAAACCATCGAATAGAGAGACATTATAAGACAGTACTATGAGATTTTTCAAACAAACTTTGAGGTCTGGATATAATTTAGGTAAAACAGTTTTTCTATGGTATTGGATATAAATGCTCCCAACCACAGTCATTATTCACAATGTAGAAGAATAATATTTTTTCCATAACAGCCATGAAGGAAGTTTTTGGAGAATTATTGAAGAAATTACCTCTGGCACAAGTAACTTGCAGTCAGACTAAGGAGACAACAGAAGATGAGGGAGAACTATAAATGACTATAAAGAGGAGATCACATTTTCCTGACCATATTTACTATTAAAGAGGTGAGGTCCCTATAAGAATTCCTGAAGAACATTGAGGAAAACATTGGCAAAACTCTCCACAATATGGGGCTGGAGTGATAGCACAGCGAGGAGGGCATTGCCTTGCATGCAGCTGACCCAGGTTCGATTTCCAGCATCCCATATGGTCCCCAAGTACTGCCAGGAGTAATTCCTGAGTGAAGAGTCAGGAGTAAGCCCTAAACATCACTGGGTGTGACCCAAAAAGAAAAAAAAAAACCTCTCCACGATATTGAAGCTAAAGGTATCTTCAAAGATGAAATGCCACTGAACAAGCGAGTGGAAGTAAAGATAAACAGATGGGACTATCCTAAACTAAGAAACTTCTGCACCTCAAAAGAAACAGTGACCAGGATACAAAGGCAGCCAATGAAATGGGAAATGATATTCACCCAACACCCTCCTGATAAGAGGTGAATATCAAAGATATACAAGGCATTTGTTGAATGCTACATGAAAAAACATCCAATCCCATCAGAAAATAGGGGCAATGAAATGAACAGAAACTTTCTCAAAGAAGAAATTCAAATAGCCAAAAGGCACATGAAAAAATGTTCTTCATCACTAATCATCGGGGAGATGCAGATCAAAACAACAATGAGATATCATCTCAGTCCACAGAGACTGGCACACATCCAAATGAACCAATGAGTTATGGGGTATGCCTAAGACTACCCTTTAGGAAGTAGCACTGTAGCACTGTCCTCCTGTTGTTCATCGATTTGCTCTAGTGGGCCCAGTAATGTCTCCATTGTGAGACTTGCTGTTACTGTGTTTGGCATATTGAATACAACACGGGTAGCTTGCCAGGCTTTGCCGTGTAGGTGAGATACTCTCGGTAGCTTGCCGGTCTCTCTGAGAGGGGCAGAGGAATCAAATCCTTTAGATAGTAGGGTGCCATATTTTTAAACTGTGTCCTCAAACTCTCTGGTACACTGATATACCTTCTTCAAGTAATAGAACTTATGTGCCATTCTTTTGAGTATGAGCTATGCTTAGTAACTTCCTTCAAAGGAAGAATGGATGTGATTGGATATGGTGAAATCACAAAAGGCAGCTCAGTCTTACCTTCTCTCTTGGGTCACTCTAAAGGAAACAGTATGCCAAGCTATGAAGACAAGCATAATAGCCCTACAGAGATCATATGGTGAAGAACTGAAAACTCTACGAGAACAGTATTATTGATCCACCTAAAAGTGAGAGTTCCAGGCTCAGCTGAGTCTGAATAACTATATCCTTAATCAGAATTAAGATGCTACCAAATTGGGGTACCTAGAGCAGAATATAGAACACATTGGCTGTGCCATTCTTAGATTCCTAACTTACAGTAACTGTATGAAATAATAAATTCGAACTAAAATATTTAAGTTTTATATCATTTTAAATACAGGAATTACTAGCTTAAGATAGTATCTAATACACAGAATTGTTATAGAGTCAGATGTAAGCACAATAAAGTTGCCTTCTGTTTGTTCCCTACCAGGTCCAAGCTCATTTAATCTATCAGTTACACAGAAATCTGATGTATTACCTGGATAATTTTGACTTCTGTTTACTTAGCCTCTTTCTCAATTATCACAATTATCTTTTAATTTATTTGTGGGGATATCCCAGGCAATGATCAGGGCTTACCCCTGGCTTGTGGTCAAGGATCTCTACTGGCAGTGCTTTGGGAATATATTTTGCATATATGGTGCAAGTGTCAACCAAAGGTTGCTCACATGCAAGCCAAGGGCCTTAACCCCAGTACTATCTCTCTAACTTTGTAAGTAGCCTTTTAAATAGGAATCACAAAGTTGCTCAAAGTAAATATGAATAAATGTTCTAAATAAAATTCAACATCTCTAATAATGATATAGAAGAGATCTATCATAGTGAATAAAAGCAGTCTTTGATGTTGTGTTACACTGGACCTGAATATAGCATTTATCATGCATTAGAAGTGTTATTAAGAGATATAACTTGACTCTGTCTTCTTGTCTGTAACAGAATAAGCAAAATTTTTTTATATCAAGATAGTTTATTTTTATATTTTATAGAATATTTAACAACAAATCAAAATATAGGATCGCCAACATTTCTCCCCATCTATCCAATCTTAGGACAATAAATTTCAGTATTACTTCTCATTTCTGTGTTTCAAAAATCAGAATACTAAAATTCACAATATCATCTGAATGGATCAAACTTTGAAATGTGTATGAATGCTCAGTGGATAATTGGATAGGAGTGGAGCACACGCTGCTTGAAGCTACATTCAAATACATCATTTTCACTAAATTGTAAAGAAATGCTTCAACTTTGCAAGAAAATACATATCCTGTAAGACAGGATTTGTTAAGAAGAAGCTAAAGGCATCCCTAATACATACACAATCACATATAATCACACACATACACATATGCTAAGCCTTACATTTGATTTGTCACTAACAAGAATATGTATGTAAAGTAAAGAAAAGTAAAGTAAAGTAAAGTAAAGGCCCTCCTGTTGATCATCGATTTGCTCGAGCAGGCCCAGTAACGTCTCCATTGGAGACTTTGTTTGGCATATCGAATACGTCACGGGGAGCTTGCCAGGCTCTGCCGTGCGGGCGAGATACTCTGGGTAGCTTGCCGGGCTCTCCGAGATGGGCGGAGGAATCGAACTCGGGTCGGCCATGTTGGCTGTGTGCAAGGCAAACGCCTTACCGCTGTGTATTAAACAAAATGCACACATGGCAATGAGGCCTCTGAAACTGGATTTCTGATAAGAGCACTATATGGTAGAGTGTTTGGAGTTGGAATATAAAATATAAAATATAAATATAAATATAATATAAATATAAAATATAAAATGGAATAAAAAAAACTTATAAACCATCTCATAAATCTTGGTGCCTCAAATTTCAAAAGGAAGCACTGTCCTCTCGTTGTTCATCAATTTACTCGAGCAGGCACAATTAACATCTCCATTGTGAGATTTGTTGTTACTGTTTTTGGCATATGGAATATGTCACGGGTAGCTAGCCAGGCTTTGCTGTGCAGGCAAAATACTTTCCATAGCTTGCGGGGCTCTCCTAGAGGGACAGAAGAATTGAACCCAGGTGTGTGCAAGGCAAACACCCTACCCGCTATGCTATCACTCCGGCCCTCCAAAAGGAAAGCACTGAATAAAGAGATATTGATAAGCTATTTAGGGCTCACTCACACAGCTCAGTAGTAGGGCACACATGCTTTCATGTGTAAGTGTAGTGAGCGGGCTTTGGGGTACATAGCTTTCACAAGACGTTACTGGGCTCGAGCGGGCCCAGTAACGTCTCCATTGGAGACTTTGTTGTTACTGTGTCTGGCATATCGAATATGTCACGGGGAGCTTGCCAGGCTCTGCCGTGCGGGCGAGATACTCTCGGTAGCTTGCCAGGCTCTCCAAGAGGGGCGGAGGAATCGAACTCGGGTCAGCCATGTTGGCTGCATGCAAGGCAAACACCCTACCGCTGTACCTATAGAATATTTACAGGGTTAAGAAAGGCATTTTACGAGAAAAGGATGGTTGGCCAACAGGAACTAGAACATTCTTGATTTTAGCCTGTGGTTTAACAAGTAGCCTTCTGAAGAGCCCCTGATAACCTGTTATCTTACCCATCTGTCCCACGCATGACTACCCTTTTTTGCCTCTATCCCGAAGGTATGAGGGACAAATCTTAAGCTCAACATATATAAGAGTTGTTGAATTTACAATAAAGTAGCTTCAACTTTTTCTCACTATAATCCTGCTGTCTGTCTCTTTCACTCTCGCACCCTTTGGCTGATACCCACATTGCCCCACAACATCAAGCATTAATATACAACTCTATTGTGTGCAGTTCTCAACACCATAACAAGTGCAACCCCCAACACTGCAAGAACTGTCAGCACTGTCAGCAGTGTCCTCCCGTTGTTTATTGATTTGCTCGAGCTGGCACCAGTAGCGTCTCCATTGTGAGACTTGTTGCTACTGATTTTGGCATAACGAATACGTCACGGGGAGCTTGTCAGGCTTTGCCATGCGGGAGGGATGCTCTCAGTAGCTTGACGAGTGCTCTGAGAGGGGTGAAGGAATCAAACCCAGGTCACCCCGGTTGGCCGTGTGTAAGGCAAATGCCCTACCCATTGTGCTATCACTCCATCCCACTGCAAGAATTATAACAATTAAACTTATAAAATAAATTACAAAAAAAAGAGAAGAGAAAACCAAGGAAAAGTGGCGAATTGAATTTAAGTATTTCATTACTTGTCAGACATTCTCCCATATTGTACACCACCAAATCTAATTTGATTTGAAAAGGTTACTCCTACTATACTACTTCTACTATATAAATACTAAAATGCCAGAATTCACTGAGGATTTGCTTTAAGAAAACACTCACGGAGTAAATAATAAATAGAGAATCTGATCACTAAGACAGAAAAGTCCACAAAGCCTCTTTGTAAACTTTGGTGCTCTGAGGAGTATTTATCTTCACACCCCTAACTGACACAGGGATACAGTGAAAATATTTCCTTTACTTCCTTCTTCCCATGGTTCAAGAATAGAAGAAATCTACATATTGGAAATGCCTATAAAATACTTAGCATTATTTCTTGTACAAAGCTCAAATGTATACAATAATCAGCAGAGGGAGAAATCAGCATTTTCAGAATTTCCTATTCTATGTTTGATTTCATGCCTACAGTCCTAATAACAGAGAGCCCAGGTCACTAGTTTGGCCTGTATCTCTTTGGGTTATGAATGTATTAGGGACTAGGTAATGATCCAGTTTTTTCCAAAGACAGAAATTTAAAACTGGGGTGATATATTTTCTCTACTACAAAGTTGGAACTGATATTTCAATGCATCAGGGCAGGGGACAGATACTGTCTGCAGAAAGTCAGCTTGATTTCTCTGCTTTCTCCAGATATTCTGACTTATCTTGCTCAGGGAGCACCAAATAAAGGGTGTTGGGAGGATCCTCCCAGGATGGGAGAAGCATGCTGAAAGTAGACTATAGACCAAACATGATTGCCACTCAATGCCTCTTTTGCAAACCACAACACCCAAAAGGAGAGAGAGAGAGAGAGAGAGAGAGAGAGAGAGAGAGAGAGAGAGAGAGAGAGAGAACAAAAGGGAATGCCCTGCCACAGAGGCAGGGGGGGATGGGGGGGGATGGGGGTGAGAGGGATACTGGGATCCGTGGTGGTGGGAAATGGGCACTGGTGGAGGGACGGGTACTTGATCATTGTATAATTGAAACCCAAGCACAAAAAACTGTAAGTCTACAACTGTACCTCACAAATAAAAATTGAAAAAAGAAACAGCCAAAGCAGGTCTCCTAAACCACCCTGACCCCCTAGTCACTCTCATGAAGAAATATCATCCCCAAACCTTGGAGAATCAAAAACACCGAAGTCTTGAGATACATAATTCATCTGCTTGGAAACTTTTCAAAAATATCTCCTCAGTGATGCAGAGGAGGATCATTTTCCCCTACTATAAATTAGGAGAAGAAAAAAAAATCACAGAGGGGAGGGAAAAAAAACCTGAGCTGCCTGACAGTTACCCTGACTGTGCATCACTCACACTGCAATCACACCCACAGCCCTGTGCCAGCACTTTAGCAACCACAGGCACACAAGCTCACAGCACCCTCACACACCCTCTCACACACCCACCACCTCACTCAGCCCACCAGGCTGACAATCACACTGGCAACCTTGTGCACCAAAGCCTTCTTCCCCCGCACCCGACAATTTCTAAGTTAGCAGCTTTTCAAGCCCCAGGCGGCTGCAGAGAAGGGAAGGGCCTGTTCCTTTGGACACATAACAACCCCAGCTGCACTCCAGATTTGGGCTCAGTTTGGGGAAAAAGCCCTAACAGATTTCTACAAATGGTCAGTTGCAGGTGAGGACCCCTGTTGGGAGACTCCCCCGCACCCCCCACCACCACCGCCTGAGATACCAGGGTACCAAATGCCACATAGAAATTTTAGAGACCAGTTTGCGACCCCCTCTGCCAAGAGCCACACTTGCTTGTGCCTGAAGCAAAAGACAAACTGAACACAGGAGAGATGAGCAGCGTATGAGGAGGAGGAGAATGGAGACCGTGCCAGGAATTCCAAAGAGCAGTCCTCCTCCAGGGAGCTGGGTGCCAGGCAATGTGGGATGGGCAGGAGACAAAAATAGCTTCTCCTGGATTGCTGTGGGGCTGCTAGTGGGTGAGCAGCTGGAACCCTCTGTGACCCAGTTAAAAGAAAGCTTTCCGAGGGCTAGAGCTGGCCTTGTGCATGGTTAATATAATAGTGGTAGTGATGATATTACTTTCCCAACTGTAAAATGATGCTCATATTTAATTTATCCCAGGATAATGTTGTGAGGATTAAGTAAAGTAAAATACACAGAACTCAGGAGTACTGACTGGATTATAGTAAAGCTCAATAAATATTAGCTAGCATTAATAATGAAAGGTAACATGGTCATTTGATGAAAAGTGTGGAGCTAAGTTCAAAACATAACCATACCACTTACTTATTCAACTCAGCCTTGGATGTCATCAGTGTGCTTTAATTTCATTCACTATGAAACAGTCATTTAAGGGGGCTTCTATGAGACTCAGTTATTTATGTCGCTCTGGCTCCTTGGAACCGCAATTGACAACTATGGTCTCTAAAGTAGCTAGTGATATCACTCCTCATCACCATCCTAACTGGCATCCAGCCTTCTTTCCTTTTTTTTTAACAAAACATTGTTGCATTCAATACATTCCTTCCTTCATTCAGTCCTGTGTGGCTTGCAGATGAATAGAATATGTGTTATTTTCATTTTCCAGATTAATAAATTGGGACTCTGGAGGGTTAAATTGTTTGTTTACAATGACAACAATGAAGCATGTGGGAAACACAGCTTTGAATTCTATAGGACATGCTGACTCTATTTGGCCTCAACATCTCCAAAGTAGAATGAGGCCACCAAGTGATCCCTGACAGTAACGGCAAGCTGTTGTTTATTGATCGCCTATTAGGCTACAGCTTTTGTTCTAGACTTTCCCAGACTCCAGACTCTAAAAAGAGGAACACAGATGGATCCTGAGAAATCAACCAATACTTATAGGTCTCCTACTATCTATTTTAGGTGTTCAACTCTCTCAATATCACTGTTCTGCAAATGGCATGCATGCTGGCAACAGCTAGTCTCTCTAAATTAGTATATGCATCTTCTTATGCACTATTTAGAAGACTCACTTTCTGCCTAGTCTTCCAGAGCTTTACTCTTGCCTCCTCCACGCCCCTCCCAGTCTTAAAAAAGACTCCTTCAACCTCACAGCCAGCTGGTGAGTCATGGGGGAGTAAGTCAGCTTTCTTCCTTTCTCCCCCAAACTAGGACCTATTTTATTCTGACTCTGCATGTCAGGTACTAGTGCATTAGCAGAATAGAGAGAAAACCCTCAAAAGACTGCAGCAGCAGGTAAACCTGCCTCTATGCATGCATCAGGCAATTCCAAACCTCTAAGATCTAACATTATTTCCCCTCTCCTGAAATAACATATCACTTGATATGCAATCTAGATTATTCGACCATTCAGGAGTTCTTCATTTTCCCAATATGGACACTGTTCATTATACCATTTCTTTTGATAATAATGTGGGTGTTAAAATGTGGGTTTGTTTGTTTGATGAGTGCCCTAACACATTTGCAATTTCTAAAGCAAAGGTTAAAAGAAATGAAAATGACTGGAATCAACTAGTTATGCAGTTTAACTATAAAAAACTGGCAAGAAAGATCTAGTCTTAAGTGTCGTGTTTGACAAGATAGGAAATGCAGAGAGAAATTTTAAAGGCACAGAAATGACACTAACGTTTAGTATTGCTCATCTGATACATATGAGTCATATTTATCAGAGCCTTTTATAGGAGAAATGAGAGTCTATTATATATCTCTACACCAGAATCAAGGAGTGGAAGGTTGTTATTTACTTAAATGCTATATTTGACAAATTGGAGAAGTAGTACTTATTTTGCATAGCATGTCTTAGTTTCCTATCCAGCTCAAATTCTCTGACCATAGTACACAAATTACAACAAATCTTTCTAGTAGACAGAAAAACAGAATTTCACAAGAATTTCAGAACCAGTTCTTACAATGTCTTCTTTCTGGTTGCCTTACAACTTGATCTGAAAATCTCTTCAATCTAAGAACAACTCGAAGTTGTACTCTATTTTCGTCATTTGGAGCTCTTATTAACCTGCCAGGATATATGTTTGGCCACTTAGAGTTTTGAGAACTGAAGCTTTTGCATAATATGTGGATGAGTACATGCCATTCAAGTCATTCCACAACTGAGTCATGTGACTATCAGGAAATTATTTTCATCCTCTGGGATACAATAAGTTCATTCATAAACTAAGCATACTTATTATATGTTTAGTTAAGTATATTCAGTAAGGAATGATGAGGATGAGAAGGAGGAGGAGGATGATGATGGTGATAATAAGCACAGAGGCTCTTGGAAAACTTTCAAGTTTTCAAGTCTCTGGGATGTAGGAGGAATTCGGTTACTAACTCCAGTCAGCAGCAGTTATATCAATTAATTTTATCAGTAGATGGCAGTTCAAATTTTACTCCCTCATTCATTTACTTATTCATTTATTCATTTGCTCATTCAAGAACCACTCCTAGTAATCAGCTATGTGTTACAGCAGGCATTCTCTAGACTATGTACACAATTGAAAGAAAAAAATCCCTGACTTTACGAAATTTATATTCTGTTAGAACAAACAGAAAATAAGCTGGGAATGTTTGTTTAAAATACAATTTAGCTAGGAATGGTTCAGTGAAAATAACCAACATCTCCATTCCTGCATTATAATGGAAGTCTTATGGGGAAAAAAAACTCAGGCAAAGTAGGGGTCTTCCTTCTAAGTACTCTCCCCCAACATACATTAAATGTAAATAGACCATACTTAGATAAAAGTAAACATGTTTAGTACTTTGCTTTCTGAGGCAGTAAAGAAGTAGCATGGCAAATCAATATGTTGAAAATTGAATGTGTTCAATTAGTCAAAAAGAAGGCTGACACTGTTTCAAAGTTGATGTCAGTCCACCCTGCATTAAATCAAATTCCTCAAAGAAACGGGTCCCGAGTGAGTGGTACAAGATGTCTCTAAGCCAGAAGCTAGTACAATCAACTAAATCATCTTTACTGTCTCCTAGAATTTCACATAAATTTAATTTTACCAAATGAGAGTTGTTTGACCTCAGTTAGAAATATAACTAAGTCAAATACATGAAATATTTTAAAAGCTAAAAAGACAGAATAAAGGAGAAGCAAAAACCAAACCAAAACAAAACAAAATTCCAAAATTACCAGGTATAATTATCAATTTTAAGAAGTTGCTGAACATGTATTTTTATTTCTGGTTACTCAGGTAATGTCCTATGGCAGATTATTCAGACCAGATCTTTGCTGAAAATATAAAGATATTATGTTGATGTCTCCTTAAATATATGTTAAAATTGAAACAATATATAGTATTTATAGGGTCAAAATATAAACCAGTCCTTCTAAATTACAATCCACTGAAACCCATCTAGAAGTTGTATGAGGTCAAAATTATTTTCAGAATACCAAACTTATGTTTCTTTATAACTGGTTTACATTTATCCTGATGGAATGTAATTAGGGTAATGCAGATAAAATACTGATGGTTCGAAATCAAGGCAGTAGCACCAATATGCTAAAAGTACTATCATTGAAAAAGCAAGTCTCACTAAAGAATATTTTTAATTAAGTCATAAAATAGATGTATTAAGTATTGACTACCATGCTCTTTTAGTATTTTATAGGATTAAAGAACTAGACTACATAAAACATTAGTCAGCAGTTACACAAAGTATGGTGTTGGTTAAAGGAAAGTTACCTGTACTGAGTTTTATGAGGAGAGAGAGAAAAGGGAGACTTCATTTTACCTGAAGGACAACTGACAAACTATGGTTATTCAGACCTGGGTATTACCCAAAGTTATTCTTGACTATGAATGACAAGAGATTGTCACTTCAAGGAAAACAACTGACAGTATTTGTTGCCAGTGAAAAAACTAAAGCTTTAAGAAAATATCAAAAATTTTGAAGCTGTGCATCTGCTAGCATGAGTTTCACAGCTTCCCCACACATTAATGCACATTAATAAATTTTCTGATGAAATTTACACTTTTAATTGTATGCTGTTTTAATAGAAATTTTGAGTTTAGAAATTGATAATCCAGAATTTCCAAATACTCCTTCTCACCTCAAGTTTTTACTATCATTAGCATCTCTTATTAGTAATGTACATTGGGTAAATTGATAAATTCTGATTCATTACTATTAAATTTCGTAGTGAATATTAGAGTGCAGGCTTTTTGTTTTACAGGTCTATATACTTCAAAATAAAACAAATATTAACTACATTATGCATAATAAAACATAGTTTCACTGGTCAGAATAGCATCTATGTTTTGCCTATGTAAACTTCTTTCCCGCAAACTCACAATTATTCATTATCTCTGTTGCATGATCTTCACCAACTCCTAAAAGGTAGATATATTTTCCATATACCTTTCATGCTAGCTTCTATGACTTAGCAATTAATCAGTAACTTTTATTCAATCTTTTCATTTCTTAACAATTTTTTCTTTTTTCTCTCTCTCTCTTTTTCTTTCTTTTCTTCTTTTTTTTTTCTGGTGATGTTAATTGGGGATATTAGGCCACAGCCAGCTGTGCTCAGAACTTATTCCTGGCTCTCTGATCAGGGGTCACTCCTTGAATAGGGTGGAAGGCCTCAGAGGACCATATGCAATGCCAGAGATTGAACCTAGGTCAACGCATACAAGGTAAGTGCCTTATCATTTTTCTATCTCTCTAGCACTAACAGTTTATTTCTTTCTAACAGTAAATATTCCAATACCTGAACGAAGGAGATTTCGCTTATGCACTCATATAGTAACAGACATTTTGATTGTTTCCAAAATTCAACAATTACAAATAAAACAGCTGTAGTAAGGTGCAGAAATTGTGAGCATTTTTTAACTCATTTGACTAGATAACTCAGGACAATTGCTAGATCCTATATGTTAAGATGTTTCACATTTTAGAGACTGCCAAACCCTCTTCCAAAGTGGTAAATCATTTTTCTTTCTCTTTATTAATGAATGAAAGTTTCTGTCACTCACCATCTCACCAGCATTTGGTGTTGTCAAGTTTTTGGATTTTAATCATCCTAATAACTATGCAGTGTTATCTCATTTAGTTTTAAATTTCCTAATAACATATGTTGAATATCTTTCATACATTTATTTCTTATAAATAAATATATATATATATATATATATTTGGTAAAGTATCCAAGATAGTTTGACCATTTTATTTTACTGCTGGGTTAATTAAATTTTATTTAAGTGACCAAAACTGCTGAGTTTTCAGAAGGCAGTATATTTTAGATACAAATCCTTTATCAGGGACATACTTTGCAAATATTTTCTTCTTTAGTTTCTTTCACAAGTTTTTTTTTCATAAAGCCTGTACATAATTTGTTAGTTTTATTTCTTTAGATGGTGCTAATAAAAATGGCATTATGTTTCTAATTTAGATTCCCAGTTGTTTATTTCTAATGTAGAGAAAACCACTGCCTCTTCATATTTACCTGGAACTTTACTGTAATTGGTTTTTTATTAGTTACAGAAAGGCATTTTGTTATTGTAATAGCTAGGGATTTTCTACAGAAATTACCATATCTTCTGTAAAGACAACTTGATTTCTTTCTTCCCAGTCTGTAAAATGTCTTATCTCCTTTTCTCATCTTAATACATTAATTTGGAAAAGCATCCCATGGCTATTAGAGTAAGTACTAGGGATAATGAATAAGTGACCAAAATATATCTTATTTTTCAAGAAAGATAATTATAAGTTTATGGTAATAACTTAATCTTTTTTAATAATATACACCTATTTTTGACATAGCCAACTGAAAAATTTTACAGTGAAAGAATCCACATTAGGGCATCAAATTTTTGTGTACTTTAGCTAACTTGCAACATTGCTTTCTGTAAAACTGCTTGGCTGCTTTGCACCTGGGGGAGAGGGGACTTGGAAAGTGATTTACTGTCCCTGAAATGTATTGTCTCAGTAAAGCACCCTGCAGATTTGGGTAAAGGATAGCTCAGGATGCCGGTGGTTGGGGGAAATTGCCCTTTCCTGGAATGTATTGTCTCACTAAAGCACCCTGCAGACTTGGGTAACTCAAGAGGATGGTCAAGGGAGATTCCAGCTATAACCTTGCTTGTGCTGACAATCGATGTACGTAAATGCTGATCTTTGAATCTATAGGCTAAGGAGTGAGGTACTTTTAAATGGATTGGTTAAGAAAGTATATGTTGTTACAAATCTATTGGCTATGAAATGCGCGGGCTTTGCTGTAACGGCCAGTGAAGGCCTATATAAGATCCCCTTTGAAGAAGTTCGGGGCTCTCAGCCACTGCCCGTTTTTGGGGTATGCTGCGGAGCCCCAGCATGCTGGTCTAAATAAACCCCGTTTTTACTCCTGCAGGAATTGTGTCTATCTGGTCTCTCCGCGCCTCCCAGGGCCAGGGAACTCCCGATCCCAACAACAGTATGTGTGTAACTAATAAAAGATTAACAGAAATTAATCTGAGCAAGAAGGATATTTTCATAAATTATATTTATAAACCTAAGCACGCAGCCAACATGGCCAACCTGAGTTCGATTCCTCCACCCCCTCGGAGAGCCCGGCAAGCTACTGAGAGTATCTCGCCCGCACGGCAGAGCCTGGCAAGCTCCCTGTGACGTACTTGATATGCCAAACACAGTAACAACAAAGTCTCCAATGGAGACGTTACTGGGCCCGCTCGAGCATTTAATAGATAATCCTAGGATTTCCTATAAGACTATACACTCTAATGATAAAAATGCCATCACTTTGACATTTAATTCAATGCATTTTATTGAACTAGATTCAAAGACACTTTATACTAAGATCTGTAAGGTTTGCTCTGGAACACCCTGCCCCCCTTCCTCTCACAGGATAGTATTCCACCAGGGACACACACACACACATACACACACACACACACACACACACACACACGCACACACACACACACACACTCCCCCGCTGAGACTCCTTCCCAAGGGGCAGCTTTACCCAGACCTCCCTAGAGATCAAGTAGAGCTGGTCCCAGAGCGCACCTTAATAAACCTTTACTGTCTCTTCGCCTAATTTGTCTTTGCCCCTCTGTCCACCCCATACAAGGTCATCGATCTTTTAAGAGCTAATAAATATTTTGGCAGCTGTTTTATTTTGTATGGGAAGAAACAGCAACTGAAAGTTTCGGCATCAACTGGTTGACTGTGACTATACCCAGAGATCTCATTTCACAAGAGCAGAGTTCTAGCAGCAGGAGGCTAATACTGCAATCACAATTGAGGCAAAGTTCTGACAACGCAAGCTGCTCAATTCCGTGTCAACAGGAGTAGGAAACTCTGTGAGGGATTTGGGGCAACTGGGGCCAGGGCAGGGTATTCTACAGTGAAAAGTGAGAAGACCCCCAGAAATTTAGTAATAGTTGAGAACCTTTTTCCTAAAAGAACTTCCTCTACACTCATCAACAATATATATAATGCAGAGATGTGATTTGGGTTTTTTCCCCATTCTTTCTTTCTATTATTACTTTCTGGGTGAACACAGTTAGGGGCACTGACACTGAAATCAGAGACCTCTGAATTAGAAGTGATTTAGGCAGGTAGACAGGGAAGGCCCTCTCCCAAGGCAATAGCAAAAGTCAGCCCTGCAGAAAACAGGAACAAGGCCTGATAAGAGTCTCTCCTGGCCCCCTCAACAAACCTGAAGAAGCTCATGCAGGAACAAAAAGCCAGGAAAGGAATTTCAAAGAATATCACCTTCCCAACACCTTGGTAACCTTAGCAACGGACTTTGACCTAGGTAGAAGCACCAAGTGGGGGCAAGTTGGAGAAACCCTGTAAAGGCCACCTTGAACAAAGAAAGGGCATGCATATGCTGCATGAACCCATGTGCTGCTTGCGCCCCTGTGGCCGAACACATGTGGCGCCTATGCACATGTGGCACCCGCATCTCCCCTCTATGAGATGTATACTTTCATGCTTTCCTGTCCCCTACTGGGATGTGTCTAGGGGCTCTTTCTCTGCCCTTGGAGAAGCCTTTGTTCTCTTTTTGATGTCGGTGGGCCCCACGGGTGACTTATGTGAAGCAGGGAGGAGAAAGACGGTCACTTTCTCCCCAACCGCCTCTGCCACCCAGGACCCAGGGTTACTGGGTTCTTGTCTCGCCTCGCAGAAAGGAATTTCAGGAGTAGACAAGCAGTGAAGTAAATAGATTTTATTTGGAGGATTTTTAAGGTGTGGAGTGGGGGGAAAGAGAGAGAGAGAGAGAGAGAGAGAGAGAGAGAGAGAGAGAGAGAGAGAGAGAGAGAGAGAGAGTAAAGTTATACACAAAAGCATAAAAGTACACATCTCAAGAGGGCAGATGCAGATGCAGGCAACACATGTGCTCGGCCACGTGGGCTCAAGCAGCACATGGGCTCTGGCAGCATATGCACGCCCTTCCATTGTTCAAGGTGGCCTTTATAGGGTCTCTCCAACCTGCCCCCATGTGGGGCTTCTTCCCAGGTAAATGTCTGTTGCTAAGGAGGTTACCAGGGAGGATGGGAGTGGTGATGGTCTTCTTTGAAATTCCTTTCCTGGCCTTTTGTTCCTGGAGGAGCTTCTTTGGGTCTGTTGCTCAAGCCTTAGTTCCTGTTTTGCTGTTTTCTGCAGGGCTGGCTTTTATCCTTGCCTTGGGAGGGGGCCCTCCCTGTCTACCTGCTTACATCATTTTGAGCCTCTCTCTCTCTCTCTCTCTCTCTCTCTCTCTCTCTCTCTCTCTCTCTCTCTCTCTCTCTCTCATCTCGCCCCCCCTCCCCAAACACACACACACCTTCAAAACACTCCAAATAAAATCTATTTACTTCACTGCTTGTCTATTCCTGAAATTCCTTTCTGCAAGGTGAGACAAGAACCCAGTAACCCTGGGTCCCAGATGGTGGAGGCGGATGGGGAGAAAATGTCTGGCTTTCTCCTCCCCGCTTCACATAAGTCATCTGTGGGGTCCACCGACATTAGGACTCTTATCACTGTGATCTGGGCAGGTCACAACCTTTTAAACCTTGTTTCTTCTTGGAAAACAGGGGAAACGGAATATGGTACCTCCAGTAGGTCAACCTGATGTAGGCAGGTAGACAGGGAGGGCCCCCTCCCAAGGCAAGGACAAAAGTCAGCCCTGCAGAAAACAGCAAAACAGGAACTAAGGCTTGATAAGACCCTGCCTGGCTCCAGCAACAGACTCAAAGAAGTTCCTCCAGGAACAAAAGGCCAGGAAAGGAATTTCAAAGAAGACCATCACCACTCCCATCCTCCCTGGTAACCTCCTTAGCAACAGACATTTACCTGGGAAGAAGCCCCACATGGGGGCAGGTTGGAGAAACCCTATAAAGGCCACCTTGAACAAAGGAAGGGCGCACACATGCTGCCTGAGCCCTTGTGTGCTTACGCCCACGTGACTGAGCACATGTGGTGTCCAAGCACATGTGTCGCCCGCATCTCCCCTCTTGAGATGTGTACTTTCATGCTTCCGTGTCTAACTTTACTCTCTCTCTCTCTCTCTCTCTCTCTCTCTCTCTCTCTCTTTCTTTCTTTCCCCCCCACTCCACACCTTAAAAATCCTCCAAATAAAATCTATTTACTTCACTGCTTGTCTACTCCTGAAATTCCTTTCTGTGAGGCGAGACAAAAACCCAGTAACCCTGGGTCCCGGGTGGCAGAGGCGGTTGGGGAGAAAGTGACCGTCTTTCTCCTCCCTGCTTCACATAAGTCACCCGTGGGGCCCACCAACATCAAACCTGTATCTACAGGGCGAGTGCACCAGCAGTTGATGGTGCCTTCAGGCTTCCTGATACCCCAAAATTGCCTCTCTGCCTTTGGCAGGACCCCAGCAACTTGGGGCGAAGTTTACCAAGAAATTAAATGGCCAAAAGATAGGTATGTGGGAGCCACGTTCACAGACCACATCTGGTTCAGTGGTCTGCTCTATACAAGGGCAATATATATTGCCCTTATTTCTGTCACTGTCACTGTCCTCCCATTGTTCATTGGTTTGCTCGAGCAGGCCCAGTAATGTCTCCATTGTAAGACTTCTTATTACTGTGTTTGCCATATTGAATACATCACAAAGCTTGCCAGGCTTTGCTGTGCGGACAAGATACTCTCAGTAGCTTTCCGAGCTCTCCAAGAGGGGCGGAAGAATTGAACCTGGGTCAGTCGGGTTACCTGGCAGGTAAGGCAAACACCCTACTGCTCTGCTATCGCTCCAGCTCTGCCCTTATTTCAGAGACCCATAAATCTCAAAAGAGGGCAAAAGCTGTAGTTAGGGCCAGTGCACTGCGGGCAAGCAGGCGTGCCCTGCAGGGCATATACCAATAGTTTATTTCTCTGGAAAAGATGGAAACAAGGACCATGCTCCAGAGACACACAAAAGAATCTCTGATCCAAGCAACTCGCTGCAGAGATGCCTCTGGACTTTAAGCCAGACCTACTTCACTGTGGTGCCTCAGACGAGGCAGGCATTGTCTCTCCACCTGCCCCCTACAAGTCCTGGTGACTACTAACTTCCGGAACTCAATGAGAGTGTAAGTGCGAGATTTCAGTGATGGCAAGTTCCAGGCCTCAAGAGATAGGGGATGAGCTGATCCTTCTCAATCCCCACCTCATCCCCATGAGACCCTGGATGTCAGGCCCACAAACTGCCTCAGGCTGCTACTTAAGTTCCTTAACAGCCATGTTCCAAAGAGACACAAAAGAATCTCTGAACCAAGCAACTCGCTGATGAGATTTCTTCAGACCCTAATGATCTAAAATTTTAGAATTCCAGTAGCATGGGGCTGCTCTCGTGGCTGTGTGACATCTTATGCTATTCATAACAAGCAAAACAAAAGAGAGTATGGGGGAGATTGTCTGCCATAGAGGCAGGGGTAGGGGTGGGATGTGGGGGGAGGATACTGGGGACCTTGGTGCTGGAATATGTGCACTGGTGGAGGGTTGGATGATGGATCATTGTATGACTGAAATTCAAACAGGAAAGCTTTGTAACTGTATCTCATGCTAATTAAAAAATAACAATAATAAAATTAACATTCTGAATAAAAAATAGTAATGTGGAGTTCACGCCAAATTCATTCAGCTTAATCAATGGTTGAATAAAGAGCAGTATTCCTACATTAAATTTTTTTTTTAAAAATGAGGAAACAATTGCATCTACTTCAGATGTCTAAAAAGACTAAATGAGCTAAAGCTTATAAAATGCATACTGTGGTACCTCACATAAAAGATAGCAAGAGTTATGTAGGCAGGCAGGTAGATAGGTACATAGGGAAGCTGCCTCACCCCCACCCCAAAGGCAATGACAACAAATTTCCTGGGAAATAACAATATCAATAGTTCTGAAGTTGCAAGAAGCCAACTTTGCAGATGAGATTTTCACCTAGCACCAGCAACAGACTCAAGAAGGCTTGACTCCCCCCCACCCTATCCCCAAGCACAAACACCCAAAGAAGCTCCAGCAGGAACAAAAGGCCAGGAAAGGATTTTCAAAGACCATTAGAGGCTTCCAACCCTATTCTCCTTGGCAATTTCCCTGACCTCTCTACCTTTTACCTAGGTAGAATAACCAGTGGGAGCAGATTGGTAAAACCCTATAAAAGCCACCTTGAAAAAAGGAAGAGAGAATATATGTTGCCTGAGCCCATGTGCTGCTTGTGCCCGCATGACCGACCAAGCATATGTGTCACTTGCATCTCCCCTCTTTAGATGTGTACTCCTATCTAATGCTGGGATAAGTGTAGGGGCTCTTAGCCCTTGGAGAAGCCCAGGTTCTCTCTTGAGCTCCTTTCTTTCTTTCTTTCTTTCTTTCTTTCTTTCTTTCTTTCTTTCTTTCTCTCTCTCTCTCTCTCTCTCTCTCTCTCTCTCTCTCTCTCTCTTTCTCTCTCTCCCCCCCCCACCCCCTTCACAAACCTCCAAATAAAATATGCTTTCATTTTACTGCTCATCTACTCCTGAAATTCTTTTCTGCGAGATGAGATAAGAACCCCAATACCCTGGGTAAGGCCGAGGACTGATTTTTTCTTTACTGCAAAGCAAATCCTCACTCCGGCTAGAGCAATAGCACAGCGGTAGGACGTTTGCCTTGCGTGCAGCCAGCCCGGCTGAGCTGGGTTCAATTCCTCCGCCCCTCTCGGAGAGCCTGGCAAGCTACCGAGAGAGTATTCAATATGCCAAACACAGTAACAAGAAGTCTCACAATGGAGAGTTACTGGGCCCACTTGACCAAATCCTCACTCCAACCTGAGTCCATGGTTCCTGAGAAATCAGTGGGTGGGGATCAATTCCCATTCCTAGGAGACCGAGCAAACATCAGGTGTGTTCTGACGGACATCTGGTGGGACTGGAGGGGACACAGGCCTGTGCTGAGCAGAGGCTCATCAGACTTTTATTAGTCCTAGTCTTTCCAGTGGGTCCAGAGGTCAATTGGGAGAAAGTGGCCATCTCTCTCTCTCTTTCTCTCTCTCTCTCTCTCTCTCTCTCTCTCTCTCTCTCTCTCTCTCTCTCTCTCTCTCTCTCTCTCTCTCCCTCCTTCCTCCCCCACCTCACATAAGCCACCCCTGAGGCCAACCGATATCAAAAGACTTACAAATTTCATCTATTCTATTTTTAAAAAACTCACATACATCTCTCCTCTTTGTCTTACTTCAGACAGAGTACCCATCCTTTACCCATCAAGTGGATAGGCTCTAGGCTCTAGTCTGTATCTTCCCCATTTTACTCTATACAAAATTGCCAAATAAATCCCTCTAAAGCATACCCTACTTTAAAAACATTAGTTGGACCCAGTGCCCTTCAAAAAGAGTCTACCCAGTTTGCCTGACATTTAAGGCATTATGGTCCATAATATGGCCATAATCTTCAGTTCTAAATCAACTTTCCCTGCCGTTAAATGTTAGCCAGGGAGGAGAGGCCCCTGCAGGGCCCCCTAATGGCCTGTTCTCATTTCTTTCTTTTTATCTTTTTTTCTTTTTTCTAAGATGAAATGTTCAGAGCCAAAAAAACATGTTAGTCAGGCTGAAAAAAACAATCAGGCTCTGGCTTGACTGAGCTTCACAGTTTTCCAGAATGATCAGGAGGGAATGATGCCAGGTGAAGAGCACAATCCACATCCAGTAAAAACATGCCAAACTAGGTAAAGGAAGTCAGATATGGTGTCAAGACAAAAGGCTAAACTGGAATCATAAATAATAAATAAGAGGCGGATACCGGGAGGTAGCACTGTAGCACTGTCCTACCGTTGTTCATTGATTTGCTCAAGCGGGCACCAGTAGCGTCTCCATTGTGAGACTTGTTGTTACTGTTTTTAGTACATCGAATACTCCACATGGAGCTTCCCAGACTTTGCCGTGTGGGCAGAATATTCTTGCTTGCTGGGCTCTCCGAGAGGGACAGATGAATCAAACCCGCAGACCACATGCAAGGAGAATGCTCTACCTGCTGTGCTATTGCAGAGGTAGCAAAAGCAATGAAAGAGGAAGAAATGTGTTGCTGTTCTGTTGGTCACCAGACTGTGACAGTGACCTGAGTGTCCCCTGTTGTTTGGGTCTGTCCCCCCCGCCCCCCAGCTGACTGATGTCAGTGGACAAAGGAACTGTGGCCACCAAACTGGTTGGTAATCAGTAGTTGTTTATTCAAGTCTCACAACATTAGTTATAGAGAAATCATGAAAGGCTGAGGGCAGCAATTACACAAAGGTACGGTTGAACACTATTTTAAACAATGAACAGATGTAAAGCCCTACTTTCAGAGGAAGTTCTAGGGGATTTACTCAAGAACAAAATTTCATCTAAGTGTTCAGTACTCTAGATTGCTGCTGAGGAGATCCACCCAATGGAGATGCAGTTCCATCTAAGGGTGTACTGCTTTCTCTGTTTCTTAGCTAGAAATCCATTTAATAGTCATCTTAAATTTACCTCTTAATAATCTTTCTAGTCATTTCATATGGACACGGTATGATATATATTAAGTTTAAAGCGTGGCTCTTCCTGGGGACATCTTGCCAATTATTCATCCCAGACTATAGTACTCAGTCCAGGTTAGTCTTTCCTAATCCCAGCAGGGTCCTTATTCAGTTACTTCTCTTGGGGTCATGACAGAGTTTGTTCCATGACTGTGTTCTTAACTTATATATACTTCTTATGGTGCTAGCCTGTTCCTTTTCAATGCCAGGGTAAGTTATGGCTTTCCCTGGGTCCATCCTTGCCCCTTGCCAGAACCCCCCTACACTTTTGGTGTGTTAGGAACTAAGAGCAACTGAGGCTTAAGTCAAGTACAAATGACAGATCCCCAGGACTAAATATTATTCAGAGCCAATTAACTCCCAAGTTACAAAAGCATAGCATTGTCAGTCTTCCTGTGTCTATACAAAAAGGACATTGCACTAAATTAAGTTATGCAAAGGACTTAAAGGAAAGAGAAAAGCAATATTTCACTTACATATATAAAATCCAGAGCCCTTAGAAGAATTTGACTTTACAAGTCATGGAATCTGATTTGGGGATATAAGTAATTAAGAAATAGGGGAAGAGCAACACAAAGAAGAGGTTAAAGATAAACACAGAGGACTAGGTGTGCCTGATGGAATTGAGTGTGCCTATGGAGCACTGTGGTGGGAGTAATTCAATAAACCTAAGCTCCTGCGGGAGGAGCAAGGACAATCTAAAGTTCAAACCTAAAATGCTTAGAACTATATTCCAACAGCAAAGAACAAAGGCAGGAAAGAATTCAGGAGTTTGTATGTAAATAGGGCTTAAAGTATTAAAATGTGCTTTCATTTGGTTCTATCTCCATGATATGCATAAAATCAGCACAGTTCCGAATGTGATTTAATTGAAGAGAGGACAGCCACAAATTGTCAAAAAAATTACCTGAAAAATTTAACAGTAGAAATTTTAATCACAACCCATTTTTTGTAATATACTTAGGAAGCCTACATAAGCAAAGCTATGAAAAAGAATAAATTTAAATGCTAACACTTGTGATTGTCTATTAAATTTATAGAGGTGTATGTAATCAATATATATACACATTAATAATATTTATATGTTAATATGTGATATCCTTGTATGTGTTGAACACTTTATATGTAGCACTGTATCACTGTCCTCCCATTGTTCATTGATTTGCTAAAGTACACCAGTTACATCTCCATTGTGAGATTTGTTGATTGTTAAACTGATTAACATTAACTTTATATATACAAATATATAATATATACATAATTTATAATAATATATAATTACATTTAAATATATAGATAGATATATTTTATTATTGCTCAGAATTTTCTAGACAGTCATATGTTCTGCAGATAGTACTATTATGAATATATAATTATGAATACATAATTAACATATAATTTACAATTTAAGTAAACATTATACACAATTAGTAGAATTATATATACAAGAATTTTAATATTTACAATCTTCCCTCTCAGTCAAAACTTCTAGAATATATTTAAACACAATTTGAATAAACCAGAGGACTGAATTACATAATTAAACAAAGAGAAATCAGAGACTTATGGCTCTGTAAAATTTCTAAATCAACATGATAGAAATTTGAGGCATATATTAAGTTTCATATACATATATGAAACTTATATGGACATATCATGTCCATAGCTTATGAACAAATTAGTGATTTTTTTATTATGGCAGCCACAAAGTTCATAATAGAGTTTCAGACATGATTCAACAACACCATTTCCACTAATAGTAAAATTCCCTCCACCAGTGTTCCAGGGTTTCTTTCCATCTCTCCATCTGTCTCCTTAACAGGTATGTTTTTAAATTTGGTTATTGTAGTTTGGGTCTCATTCTACAAGGATTCTTGACTCTGTGGTTTAGATAAATATATGTACCTCACCTCTTAAGACAAATATCAATAACTATATGAAAGAGAATATGAGATACTGTTACACAAAAAAATGAGATATATCCTACATATCTATTACCTTCTTTGGATATAGGTATGCAATATGCTATGGATACTTTTATACATACCCTTACATTTGTATCTCACAAATTTTCTCTATCTTCTAATGAGCAAACAGAATCCAACAACTCATTAAAAAGATCATACATCATGACCAAGTAGTACTTACCCAGGGATGCAAGGATATTAACATTCACCAGTCAGTCAACATAGTATACCATATTCATAAAAGAAAAAAGAAAAATCATATGATCAGATCAAGAGATGCACAAAAAGCATTTGACAAGATCCAGCACCCACTCATAATAGAAACACTCAGCAAAATGGTAGTTGAAGGAACTTTCCTCAATAAAGTCAAAGTTATCTACCACAAGCCCACACCAAGCATTATTTTCAAAGGGGAAAAACTTAAAACCTTTCCTCTAAGATCAGACAGGAGTCATAATTGCCCTCTCTCGGTACTCATTCAATATAGTGCTGGAAGTACTTGCCACATCAGTTAGGTAAGAAAAAGATATCAAGGTCATGCACATAGGAAAGGAAGAAGTCAGGCTTTCATATCTGCAGATGACATGATAGTCACTGTCACTGTCACTGTCCTCCCATAGTTCATCGATTTGCTCGAGCAGGCACCAATAACATCTCCATTGTGAAACTTGTTGTTACTGTTTTTGGCATATCGAATACACCATCGGTAGCTTGCCAGGCTCTGCCGTGCAGGCAAAATACTCTTGGTAGCTTGTCAGGCTCTCCGAGAGGGGCGGAGGAATGGAACCTGGGTCAGTGGCATGCAAGGCAAACGCCCTATCCACTGTGCTCCAGCCCAACATAATAGTCACGGTCATGGTCCTCTCGTTGTTCATCGATTTGCTCGAGCGGGCCCAGTAATGTCTCCATCACGAGACTTGTTATTATTGTGTTTGGCATATTGAATACATCATGGGTAGCTTACCAGGCTCTGCCATGAGGGCGAGATACTCTCGGTAGCTTGCCAGGCTCTCCGAGAGGGGCAGAGGAATGGAACTCTGGTCAGTCATGTTGGCTGCTTGTAAGGCAAACACCCTACCGCTGTGCTATCACTCCAAAATCCCAAAGATTCTACAAAAAATCTCCTATAAACAATAGATCGGTATGGCAAAGTTGTCATTAAAAATTCAATACACAAAGGTCCATGGCTTTTTTTATATACAAAAAATGAAAGAGAACAAAGAGATATTTTAAAAATTTCATTCTCAGTTGTGCGCCAATAAATCAAGTATCTCAGAATTAGCTTAAGTAAAGATGTGAATATAAAAAGAAAACTACAATATACTACTTCAAGAGATAAAAGAGAATATGAGAAAATGGAGACACGTGCACTGCTCATGAATTGGTGGGATTAACATTGTCAAAATGGTAATATTTCACAAAGTATTATACAGATTCAATGCAGCCCCTATAAGGATAACCAGAACATTTTTCAAAGAAATAGATCAAACACTCATGAAATTCATATGGAACTAAAAACTCCCACAGAAGGCTAAAGCAAACCTTGGGGAAAAGAATATAGGAGGCACCATCTTCCCCAAGTTCAAACTGTACTACAAAAAGGTAGTAATTAAAACAGCATAATATTGGAATAAAGAAAGACCCACAGAGCAATGAAATAGAGTTGAATATCCTGATACAGACCCTCAAATATACGATTACTTAATATTTGATAAGAGAGCAAGAAATATGACGTAGACCAAGGAAAGACCTTTTCAACAAATGGTGGTGGAAAAACTGTGCAGCTACGTCCCCAAAAATGAACTCAGATCTCTTTTTAATTCCAGGCATAAAAATCAGATTGCAATGGATTAAAGACCTAAATATAAGACCTGAATCCACAAGGTATGAGGAGGAAAACATGACATTGAAGCTAACAGCATCTTTAAAGATGAAACATCACTGACCAAGCAATTGTAAGCAAAGACAAACACATGGGACTACATTAAACTAAGAAGTTTCTCCAATACAAAAGACACAAAGACAGCCCATGGAATGGAAAAATTATTTATCCAATACCCATCTAACTGAAAGAATCCATATTAGGGCATCAAATTTTTGCGTGCTTCAGCTAACTTGCAACATTGCTTTCTGTAAAACTGCTTGGCTGCTTTGCACCTGGGGGGTGGGGGGGACTTGGAATGTGAACAGGGCATAACTTCTTTCTAAACCAAGTGTGACAGGATTCAGGTGTATTTACTGTTCCTGAAATGTATTGTCTCAGTAAAGCACCCTGCAGTCTTGGGTAAAGGATAACTCAGGATCCAGGTAGATTGCCCATTCAGGGAATGTATTGTCTTAGCAAAGACCCCTGCAGATGTCTTGGGTAAAGGATAACTCAAAATGTGGATGATCCAGGGAGATTACCTAAGGCTTAATGATTCCGGCTATAACCTTGCTTGTGCTGACAATCGATGTACGTAAATGCTGATCTTTGAATCTATAGGCTAAGGAGTGAGGTACTTTTAAATGGATTGGTTAAGAAAGTATATGTTGTTACAAATCTATTGGCTATGAAATGTGGGGACCTTGCTGCAACAGCCTGTGAAGGCCTATATAAGACCTCCTTTGAAGAAGCTCAGGGCTCTCAGCCACTGCCCACTCTGGGGTATGCTGCGGAGCCCCAGCATGCTGGTCTAAATAAACCCCATTTGTACTCCTGCAGGAATTGTGTCTGTCTGGTCTCTCCGCGCCTCCCAGGGCCAGGGGACTCCCGATCCCAACATCACTGGGGTTATTATCGAAGATATATAAAGCAGTGGTAGAACTCTACAAGAAAAAAAGCATCCAATCACATCAAAAAAAATGAGGAGAATAAAAATAAATAGAAACTTCCTCAAAGATGAAATATAAATATCTAAAGGGCACATAAAAATACAAAAGGTTGAAAGGTGCATCACTATCAGGGAGTGTGTAAACACAAAAAAGAGCAGGCAAAAGGACCACAGCAACCTATCTGTCCCACCACCTGCATTCGGTAGTCTCAGGCCTTTTCCCCACTGCAGGGAGGTCGATGGCGATGATCAGGTGAAGGAAGGAAACGAGGGCCAGGCTGGTTGGTCTTAGTAGCAGTTTATTACATGGAAGAAATTTATGTCATGGAGGGCCCAAGATCTCTCAAGCACGTGCTCTTTTGTTCTCTCGGCTTCGGTCCCCATTCTCTCAGACCTGTCTCTTTGGTTCTCTCAGCACATCACCCCAGGTTCTCTAATGCACATGTTGCCCCAGAGAGCCCTGAAAATCTCCTTGTATTCCAACAAGGGAGAATCAAATCAAAACAACAATAAGATATCACACCACAAAGACTAGTACACATCAAAAAAAAAAAAAGATCAAGAACAAACAATGCTGGTGCTCATGTGGGAGAAAGAGACTGTCATTCTTTTTGGTGGAAATGCTGACTGGTCAAACTTTTTTGGAAAGTAATGTGGGCATTCCTCAAAAAACTAGAAATTGACTTTTCAAATAACTCAGCAATGCGACTTTTGGGAATATACACTTGCGGCTCAAATACATTTGGAAATGTCATATGCACTATCTTCATTGCAGCACTATTCACAATAACCAGAATCTGGAAACAACCTGATTGACCAAGAAAAGATGACTGGATAAAGAGACTGCTATATCTACACAATGGAATACTATACAGCTTTCAGGAAAATGAAACCATGAAATTTTCTTATAAATGGATGGACATGGAGAGTATCGTGCTGAGTGAAATGAGTTAGATAGAAGGAGAGGGACAGATTTAGAATGATTGCACTGATTTGTGGGGTATCTAAAACATGAGACTAATATCCAAGGCAAGGACAAACAGCACCAGGAGGACTGTCCAATGGTCGTATGCTTGCCACAAGTGTATGGTATATAAAGGGCAGTTAGGATAGAGAAGAAACCAGTATGACAGTAATAGTTAGAAATGATCACTCTGGACAAGAATTGAGTGTTGAAAGTAGATAAAGATTATGATACATTGATGACCTTTCAGTATCTGTATTGCAAACTATAATGCCAAAAAAGAAAAGGAAAGAGAAAGTGAGAGAGAGAAAAAAATAGAGAGAGAAAGGGATAGAGAGAGAAAAGTGCCTGCCAAAGAAGCAAGCAGGAGGTGGAAGGCAGGTGGAAACTGAGGACATTCGTGGTAGGAAATGTACACTGGAGAAGGATGGGTGTTGGAACATTATATGACTAAAACTCAATCATGAACAACTTTGTAACTGTATCTCATTATGATTCATTTAAAAAATTGAAAGATAAAATAAAAATAAAGGAGCACACAAAATTAATGAAAAAGTAGCATAAAAACCAACTAAGATCAATAAACAAAAGCATTAACAGAGAAGGCTCAACTAGCAACAATCAGCTTATTACTCTCGTGGATTTAATGTCCCCATGGTGATATGTAACCATTTTTACAAATTTTCTTTTACAGAAGTATTTTTTGATAATTCCATTGTTCATTTAGTTTTAACAAGCAATATAAAATAAATTATTGTGTGCCTAAGGGTGTAGGGTTTGGGAGTGGTTGTAAATACTGGGACATTGGCAGAGGGAAAGTTACTTTTGTAAAACACTGGTTAACAAGGCTTTTATAATAGTTTCTTATGAGCAGTCAATGTTCTAACACTGGTCCCACCAAAACCTTACAAAGGAGAAGAAACTAATCAAGGAATTCTGGCTGGTCTCTACTCTGATGTCTCCTGTTTTCCTCTTCCTTCATTTGAACCACCAATGACATTTTAGTACATCTTTAGTGGCTCTACCAGTAACATCTGAGTTTCAAAATAGGTCACTGATTTTTAAGAAGGCAGTTAGCTTGTGAAATTTTTTAAATTAAAAATCCAGCTGTCGTGCTAATTAGATCTTTAAATTGTTATTTCAGATAAGCTCTCAGGTCTTTAAATGATTTTTATAGACTCAGGCAATGGGTCATTTCCATACCCTGTATTCAGCCAGATATCCTGTTTGCTTCCCATTGCTCGCCTACTTAATTATTCTGGCAGTGCAACTCCTGAAAATCAACTTTCCTGTTTATGGAAAACACATACTGGGTCATGATGGACCTAATTTCTCACCACTAACAGCTGGTTCCCAACTACACAGTGGGAGAAGAAAAAATTTGGGGTCTGGATGTGTCCTTCCTTCACATCCCTTGTTATCTTGGGATTGAGAAGACTCTGAAGGTTAGACTGAACATGTTTTAGATGGAACCAAACAGACTGAATTAAATCATTGAGATAAGGATGATAAGACAGTCTATATGTTAAAAGCCTTAAAGTCTAATCAGCAATGTAATTTCTATTACTTCAATTATTCATAATAATAGCACATAATATTTATCTCTCACTTTCAATATTATAAAAAATGTTCTACATTAAATTGTACATAAAGAAATTTTCTAAGTAAGCAAATTTATGTGTACATTTTAACATTACCAATATCTGAGCTGTGTGACGTTGTGGTGAACAGTTAACCTCTCTAACCTCTAGTTATATCAAATGTCAAAGATCCTCCAAATTCCAGTAGGCGGGGGTCACACCCACCACCTGGCCCCCTGGCGCCGTGTAATCCCATCAGCGGTCAAGACTCAGAGACTATAAAATCCAGCTCCCGGAACCGCGCGGCCGCATTTGCGGCTGCGCAAATCTTATCAAGACATCTTTTTATGACATCTTATTATCTCATTTCTACTTTGGACAAACTTGCAGGCTATTGAATGTAGCCTGCCCACAGGGCAGAGTCTGGCAAACTCCCTGTGGCATACCAAATATGCCAAATACCAGTAACAATGATGGGTCTCATTCTCCTAAAGAGCCTTGAATATAATCTCAGGGCTAGGATGAAAGAGACATTACTGGGGCCTGCTCGAGGCAATTGACAAATAACAGGATGATGAAAAATGAAAAAAAAATTATAAAATTTCTAATACATCACTAAGCCCAAGGTCATGCCCCAGTACACTCACTCTAGTACTATTTTGATTTAACTTCAGCAGAAGGAGGAGGAAGAGGAAGAGATTTGGGAAAGAAAAGTGGGAGAAGCTAATATAGCCAATGAAATATATTTAACATTAGCAGATTTTTCACACACTTTGGTGATTTCTGCTACATTTTCTATTGATCTGATTTATTCTCGCAGTAATTTTGTGAAGTGATTATTATTATTGTCAACCTAAAGATGTGAAAATTGAGTGGGATTAATTAACTTCCTGAAGTTGCATAGTTGAAAAGTAACATGAGCGTACTTAAAATCTAAATTCATTTGAAACAAAAAACCATTCTCATACAATCTCCCCAACAAAATTTATTCTACTACTGTATAAAGAAATATAAACCTTTCTGATTTTGCATATACTGATTATTCCAAGACCCCCCCCCAAAAGTAAACAAATACTTCTTTTGCATGTTGCAGGTAGAAATGAAGGTTAGTGTCATTAACTCATCTTCTGTAGTTGAATCAGAATTAAAATAAACACTTGATAGTTTTCCTAGACTAAGACCAAGACTTTCCTCACTAATGTCTAGCAAGGAGAGATAGACATGGTTTTGATGAATTCTTTTCATGCTTTTCATAGGCATGAGTCCCTTGCTGCATAACTAGAATTGATTCCAAATGAGCAAATTGATTAGACATCCCTCAACATGACTTTCCCACTCATAGGCAGTTGAACTACTCACATTAACAGTCATTCTCACTGTCACTGTCCTCCCATAGTTCATGGATTTGCTCGAGAAGGCCCAGTAACTTCTCCATTGTGACAATTGTTACTGTGTTTGGCATATCAAGTACATCACGGGTAGCTTGCCAGGCTTTACTGGATGGGTAAGATACTCTTGGTAGCTTGCTGGTCTCTCTGAGGGGGAATTCAAACTAGGGTCAGCCATGTTGGGCACTTGCAAGGCAAATACCCTTCCAGCTGTGCTATCAATCAGGAAATGTTTTAGATGACTAAATGTGCTAGGCTTGCAAGAACCATTGGATATTCATTTCCTTAGGTTTTATCACATGATACTAAATGAAAACATCAAAATGACTGTGCTCTCAAACATTACATGAATTTTGTATGTGTGTGTGTGCATGCGTGTGTGTGTGTGTGTGTGTGTGTGTGTATTTGTAAGCATGTTAGAGATAGGGTGTGCAAGTGTGGGTAATAGAGAGGCTATACACAACCTCAATTTTTAGAGGAAAAATAACTTTTAAAAACATTTGTTCTTAGTTAGAGACACAGACTTTAGGTCATAGATTCTATTATCAACCTTCTATATCCTACTTTTATCAACCTTAACCTAATGTCTAGACTGGAGCAATAGCACAGCGGGTAGGGCATTTGTCTTGCATGCAGCTGACCCAGCCAACCCGAGTTCAATTCCTCTGCCTCTCTCAGAGAGACTGGCAAGCAACCGAGAGTATCTCGCCCACCCAGCAAAGCCTGATAAGCTACCTATGACATATTTGATATGCCAAACACAGTAACAACAAGTATCACTACGGAGACATTACTGGGCCCGCTCGAGCAGATGGATGAACGATGGGAAGACAGTGCTACAGGACAGTGCTACGGTGCTACCTAATGTCTATGTAAGCCTGTCTCACCAAAATGTGCTTATCCTGAACAGGACATCATCAAAGATCATAAGAATGTTTTCACAAGCCATCCAGAACAGACTCTTATTCCTCTACCTTTTCTTCAAAATGGCTAGGCTCTGCTTTCCATTCCCTGAATCATACTTCTGGACAACATAATAATCACTGTTTTCCATCCACTGAGGTTTGCTCAGTAGTTAACTTTTTCATATTTCCACATTGCGTTTATTGGCAGTTGAGCCAACACTTTTACTGTAGAGAAAGTCCAGAGATGTCAAGCAGATTTGGATGCTTAAATCAGGAAGCTGTCTACAACAGCTTCAGATGGTCTTGTGGGTAAACACAAGAATCTAGGTGGACCTGGTAAATTACCATCATCTAGGATATCCACTTTGTCTGCTACTCCCATCTTGCTGTGTGCCTTATGTCCTAGAAATGCCTATAGTCTCATATACTTTCACCTCTGCAAGGTCTAATAATTCCATTCCTTCAGTCAGAAAATTGGCTACTTCCTCTTCTTTTTCATAGTTCTCCCCAAACCTTGGCTAAAAAATTACCTCAGGGAAAGCCCCAAAAGAGAATAATTTGATTTTTCCCTTAAGTTCTGAGGTAGTTTTTTTTTTATAACTCTAATGTTATATTCAAACAAACAGATACACACTGTCCTCCCACTGTTCATCGATTTGCTAGAGCGAGACCAGTAACGTCTCCATTTTGAGACTTGTTGTTACTATGTTTGGCATATTGAATACATCACAGGTAGCTTGCCAGGTTTTGCAGTGCAGACAAGATACTCGGTAGCTTTCCAGGCTCTCCGAGAGGGGTGGAGGAATTGAATCCAGCTTGGCCGGGCTGGCTGCATGCAAGGCAAATGCCCTACCACTGTGCTATCATTAAATATCACATACCTAATCCATCCCATATACTTATAAAGTTGAATGATCTTAGATTTGTTAATATCTTTGAACTTCAATTTCTATTATCTACAAAAGCAGATTACTTTCCCCATATAATTAGAAAAGTTAAATAAGGGTCTATACAGAAAGTACCCAATGTAATATTTGCCCATAAGAGCTGATTTAAAACATTTAGTTGCGATCACTCAATCTAACATTATCCATGTTTTCATCTTTATATCTCAAATGTTGGCACACAGTATTGTAAATTTTCACATTGTAAGAATGTCTCAATAAAACTAAATTATCCCATGCAATTCCCAGAACAAGTATGTTATAGGCAAGTCAGAAATAATGGTTTTCAAAAAAAAAAATCTTAAAAAAAAATACAGTCAAATAAATGATTTGTATGAGAAAAGAAGAAAGCAATATGTCTATCACATTGTTTTCCTGCCATTACATCAAGAATATAGGGTAGAAATTCCACTATAGAGAATTTCAGCTAACTGAAGCAATGATAGACAACTGGATTCCAGGAGTTCTTAAATGACCTGACCCAGGGAGAATTGTTTAAGATGAATTTGTTTTCTTCCTAAAACTCATGGCTTTAAATACCAACCCCCTCTGTTATCTGAGAAGCAATTTCAAGCTCAGTATGGGTTAACTAAAATGGCATACATTTAATATAATTCAATATAAATGCACCAAATAGCTCAAATAGAATTTCTTTACCCTGGGAATAAGATGACTTGATATATGCCCTTTAAAAAATAAACAACAAAAGTAATATTTGAGAAAAATTGCTTTTTTCTAACAACAGTTTGATTCAATGGCTTTAAAATATCTCTGAAAGGGAAACAAGATATACTAGGGAAAGTTTCAATAATTCCTTAATTTAAAATACCATATTAGTATTTTAAAAATCATATCCACATAATGGTTCTTAATGTTGGACCCTATGGTTTCACCTCCAAGTGTATTATCTGAAGTTCTCACCTACAAGAATATTATCTGAAGTTCTCACCTCCAAGAGTATTATCTGGAATTATAGGCAGTTCTTCAGAATTGGTACATTTTAGTGAAGAAGATTAACCCATGTAGAATAAAAAAGTAAGTGACTTAATGACAAATGACATTAAGAAAATCATTCTTGGCTTTGTATTTTTGCCTAAGAAGTGGGTCAGAGGATGAGCTCTAAAGTATTCTCAGTTCTAGAGTCACAATCATATCTTATAAGTTCATCCATCGACCCAGTTTTACAGGCTTATGATTAAATCTTGGAAGTGATCAACAAACTGCAAAAATTCACCGGCCTCCCAGCCGACAACTCTGGGGTGCCTAAGGGTTGGACTGAGTCCCTCTCTTGCCCACAGTTGCACTGACATCCCCACAGCTGCCAACAGCCCAACAGCCCATAACGACCATGCCAACAGCCCAACTCCACTGCCTCACTACATAGTTCTGTAGAAAAGCAAAGCTGAACAGTGCTTAGGAGTACAGGTTTCCAGTGGCATTTCCACTTGTAAAATCTTATTGTCTCCTGACTCTTGAGCTGCCTTCAGCAAATTATTTGAAATCTTTATATCTATTTTTCTCAACTGAAAAACTGAAGAAGATACATGTTCTCCACATAAAGTTTTTAGTGAGTGTTTAACAAGTTAATGCAAAAAAATTTTAAAATGATGTCTCATATGACAGCTCAATAATTCCTATTATCATTAGTCCTACAATACTATTTAATTTGCACAAAACATAAAGAAATTAAACTTAATTAATTTTTCAAGATGTATTAGGATAGATCAAGTCATGCTGCGCTGGGAAAAAGTGTGCTTGAGAATCAACTTGGTATATATTGTCATCTTGATGCTGTTGTAACTGATGCTGATGGTGATTAGTATCCATTTATTACCTACTTTGACTTACAGCTATTGCTAAGGAACTTCATACTTTTAGTATTGCATCTTACCAACCATCTACCAAAACAAATGTGATTAAAAAATTTTAAAGAGAGAGGCTTAGATATGTTAGTAAAATTCCTTGGAGTTATAAAGTCCTAATACTGAAGATTCATGATTCAAAACAAAGTTTAATGACTCTGGATGTCATTCTCTTTCTATTTTAACACTCAGGACACTATACCCTTGAGATTAAAGTTTGACTTGATGAACTTAAAAAAAATAGAAAAGGTAGGAAAATGGATCTGGATGAAGATGATCAAGAACATAAATATATTTTAATATCCCTACTGGAGATGAGATAAAAAGGCCAGACCACACCCTGCAGTGCTTAGGGGCTATTCCTGGCTCTGTGTTCAGAAATATTTCCTGGAGGTACTTGGAGTTCTTTAAGTCATACTGGATATCCAACCTAGGTCAGCCAAAACCAATCTCCCATTAGATTTAAAAAAAAAAAAACCTTGATTACACATTTACACAATGGAGTACTATGTAGCTGTTAGAAAAGACGAAGTCATGAAATTTACATTCAAGTGGTATACATGGAAAGTATCGTGTTAAGTGAAATGACTCAGAAAGAAAGGGATAGACAGAAAAAATGCATTCATCTGGGGAACATAAAGTAACAAAATAGGAGACTAACACCAAAGAATAGCCGAGATAAGTACCAGGAGGTTTACTCCATGGCTTGGAGGCCAGTCGCACACTCTAGGGGTAAAGGCAGCTCAGATAGAGAAGGGAGCACCAAATAAAGGGTGTTGGGAAGATCCGCTCAGGAGGGGAGATACATGTGAAAGTAGACTATAGACTGAACATGATCTCCACTCAATGCCTCTTTTGCAGACCACAACACCCAAAAGGAGAGAGAGAACAAAAGGGAATGCCCTGCCACAGAGGCAGGGTGAAATGGGGGTGAGGGGGTGGGGGTGGGAGGGATACTGGGATCCATGGTGGTGGGAAATGGGCACTGGTGGAGGGATGGGTATTTGATCATTGTATAATCAAAACCCAAGCACAAAAATTTGTAAGTCTACAACTGTACCTCATGGTGTCTCACTAATAAAAATTTTTAAAAAAACCTGGATTAAAAGAATTTTGCCCTTTATGACTATTAAAATTCTTTTAACCTGAATAGTCAACACAGCTTCATGAGACTTAATAAATACTGTAGAGTAACAGAAAGATTTTAAAAGAGGAATAAAATGACAGATGAAAACAGCTAGAGATATAAAACCACTCAGCAAACATGGAGAAAAAAAGAGTAGTGTTATATCCTAGTTGGAGGCTAGGCATTTGGAGCATATTGCTCACTTTTCTGGATAGAGTTCAGAAAGAAGTCAACAGATTACAGGGAGTAAGTTTATTATTTCTGCAGGAGATTCTGAGAATTATGACCTTTGGAATACATCTTTTCCAAATGAATGTGCTAATAGAGTTCAACTAGCTATCTATTGCTATGTAGTAAACCCCAGAACACTGATGTTTAAAGTAGCAAATGTTTATTTCCTCAATATTTTGCATTTTGGGCTAAGTTTATAACTGGGCAGTTTTATTGTAGGTCTCTACTATTTTTTCTATGGTGTTTTAACCAAGTGCAGCTCAATCAGGTTCAACTCAACCTATAAGGTTCAGTCCCGTATGCTAGTATTTTTTTAAAATTTTTATTAGTGAGACACCATGAGGTACAGTTGTAGACTTACAAATTTTTGTGCTTGGGTTTCAATTATACAGTGATCAAATACCCATTCCTCCACCAGTGCCCATTTCCCACCACCACGGATCCCGGTATCCCTCCCACCCCCCATCCCCCCTATGCTAGTATTTTAACTGTCAGAATATCTCGGTATATGACTACATAGTCTTTTCAGAAAAATATCCTAGATTTGGAACATGGTAGTAACAGTATTCTAAAAACTTAAGTATCACAACATTTAACAGTTTACTGTGTTACACATGTTGATCTAATGACAAGGACAACCAGAAGATCAAGCCTGGATCTATAGTAATATCCAAGAGTATTGATAATAGTGTGATTTCATTTGGTATAGTAAGTGTGATAATATGATACAATTTCCAGAAGAACAAAAGAAATGGCAGTGTGTGTATCTCTTAATCCTTCTCTTACCTAGGTAAGATAGATCAGACTTTTATTCTTTTAACCAAAATGGTATCAACATTCCTAAGTACAAAACAAAGATAACCATTAGCCTCAGGACTTTATATTTTACTTTATTATCAAACACAAATTTTAGTGAAAACCATTACCTAAACATCTATGAAAGGGGAAATTTAAATTTAACATTTTAGTGGTATCCTTAGTTCAATATTTGGTGCAAATTCAGTTGGAAGTGTGAGGGTGGCTGGTCTGTGCAGCAATATATCGCAATAAAATAATGACTTCATTTTGTTTAAAACACAGGCTTATACTTTCATTTAGTAAATAATGAGACATAAAAAAGACAAACAAGAAATGTTTCTAAACAGATTTAAGCAAATACTCACAAATGTTATCCCTAGAATTAGAGTATTGAAAGAGGCAAAGTAATATTTGTATACCTTGCTAAGACACCGATTAGGATATCTAGTGCCATCTGTTCTTTTTCCAATAAGAAATATTACCAAGCAATTCCAGATTGCCAATCTTAAGGGTCTAATAATTACCAAAAGAAAAAAAGAAATTAATCCAAGTAGGCAGTGATTGTGGACAAGAATCTATTTTAATTCTTCCCTACAAAACTCAGAAGATCTCCTACAAAAAACAAAAGTTCTTCTCTTTTCTAGATCAAAGTAGTCAAACAGTGAGAGATTCTGCCTCCAGAACAATCTAGGAGCAGTAACTAAAGTTAACACTAGCTTATGTCTTCTATGGAAGACATGGTATGTAGTTAGTCTGGCTAAGAAAGGTGCATCTGAATGTGTACATTAGGTGGATGGGGGAGAGGGAGGAGGGAGGGAAGGGAGATTGTGGCAGATATGAGAAGTCACCCCTCAAAGACAAATGCTCCCTACCTTTGCATACAACTCCTACCAGAAAATGGCTGGCAGATTGAACACTATATTTCCCAGTCTTCTCTGCATCCATTGTGGGACAATATGACTGACTTGTAGCCAACTAATGCCAGTAGAAGGGGCATGGTATGTACTCCAATAGTTATGCACTTTTATATACTCTCTTCCCCTAGTTTTGCTGGCTTAATAACCATTAAAGCAGTCTTTCAAATTAAGTATTCAGAAAAACACAGCTCCAATCACTTTAGGATCCCGAATGACTATGCAAAGCAAAACATCAACCTTTCTTCTTTAGATTCATCTCATTAGGATTTATGCAAGCAAAAAATAAATAAACTTTTATTATCCTAAAACTCTGATATTTCTTCTATTTGACTTAGCAGATGGATGGCTTAACTAGTATGAGGAAATGTCAGGAATTTTAGGCCCCCTCTCTGAAATTCTGGTATTAGGGGAAATAGATTTAGTGATTTGGCAAATGAAATAACTGGGAAAAATAAAGCCCAAGAAAAAGGATCAAAGCCAAGGACAGGATCATCTCTTGAGATCCAGACAAATCTAAGTTTGAATAAAATTCATAATTTATGATAGAGTGACTATCAAAAAAGTAACATTCTACTTGCCTGATGCCTTTATACGGAGTGGGGCTATTGTTGCAAATGTAATAGAAATTCTGCCACCATTTGTGTTTACATTCTGGAAATGAGGCAAATAACACAGTTGGTTTTTTTAGAAATACAAAAGCACTGCAAATGATACCTGGATAAAACACTGACAACATCCACCACCTCCTTCCTCTTTCACCACCCACATCCTCTTGTTTCACACACAAGGACTCTGATTGGTCACACACTAAAGGGAAGTTTGTAAGGGGGGAATTCATGTTGCTATCTGTCCTTGCAAGGCACTCACTGAATCCCTCCCCCATAAACTATTCCTAAATCTCCCTCTGTCTTATCTGGCATTTCTGCTGAACTTTTTCCTGCATGGTAGTGTAACCTTCACCAGTAGAGAATTTAGGTTTAGCATGTTCTTATCAGAACACAATTGTTGCACCTTCACATGCCACCAAACATTTTGTGTTATGGTAAGAGATATCTTAGCACTGTAGCACTGTCCTCCCATTTTTCATCAATTTGCTTGAGCAGGCCCAGTAACGTCTCCATTGTGAGACTTGTTGTTACTGTGTTTGGCATATCGAGTATGTCATGGGTAGCTTGGCTGGCTTTGCTGTGCGTGCAAGATACACTCGGTAGCTTGGCAGGCTCTCCGAGAGGGGCAGAGGAATCTAACTCAGCTGGCCAAGTGCAAGGCAAACACTCTACCACTGTGCTACCAATTGACAAAAATATGTATAACTTTTATCCTGTCTATGACTCAAGATCCAATGGGTAAGAAAGCATATTCTGTAAAGAGCCAGATGGAAAATTCTTTAGGTTTTAAGGCAACTTATTGTCTTCATCAGTTCCCTCCTTTGTAACATACATCACTATAATAATGTAAAGACTATTAGCTTAAAGGTGATGAGCAAAAGCACAGGCTGTGGATGGGGTTTGTCATTGACCCTAGTTTGCTGATCCCTGCTCTAGATCACAAGAACTGCAGTCGTGGAGACAAAAATAAGAAATTATTTAAAGGGGTCAAGGATCACTTCACAGAGGAGGATACTTTTATTTCAATCTAAAGGTCCCCTGTACTCCACTTCTTGGGCACACAAATAAACTCCCTGATGAGAAAGCACCTGCTGTCGGATCTGTAATGGCTTCTGGCACTGCTGTCAGAGTTAGCTCATTCATAACCCATTGCACAAACATTGTGGTACCCGGGGTGATCAGGGACAGACGCTGGCAGATGTCAACTGGCCAAGTCCTTTTTATCCACTTGATTATTTAGCTCCTCTTTTATAGTGAATATCCTCTGGTGAGAGTCAAATACAATTCAGATGGCTGCACTTTGAGTTTGCCTTTACAATATGATAAAATCAAACAGTCACCAGTTTCCCTTAGTTATCAGCCACTTCAGTTCTAACTGTTAGATATTTTGAGAAAGCTTTGGGAGAGAACATAAGAAGAGGTAAGAAATTCCAACTCATACAAGTCAAGGTCACAATGTGTGTTCATTCCTGCCCCTCTCTCTGCAGCTTACTTTATTATCCACAGTGAACTACGGGATGCCCAGTTCGATCTGAATTTTAAATAAATAACAGTTTTTGAGATATGTGTGTATGCATATGTGTGTATCATACATATATCTGTGCATCATATATATGCAAAATCTGTGAGACATATCTACCCCAGTTTGACTGAAATCCTAATTTTAATGGTCATTATTTTTATTTGCTGAATCTGAACAAACTGTACTTAATACCACCACTTCTGCTACTTTTTATACACAAATATTCTTCTCCTTTATTCCAATCAGGCATTGTATCTGAGACATATTTTCATAACCTCTGATTCTGCCTGCTCTTGATATTTCTTCAGCCTAGAATTTACTTTCTCTTCCAATCCTATATAGACAAAATGCAATTCATCCATGAAAACCCAGGTCAGATGTCACGCTCTGGGACACCCATTCAGATATCCCTGTCAAATTTAATTCAGTCTCTAGCACCCCATATGGTCTGCCCAGCCAGAAGTGATCTCTGAGCACAGAGCCAGGAATAATCCCTGAGCAACAATGGGTGTATACCAAAATCAAACAAATAAATAGTATTGTTGCTAGTGATAACAACTAGCATGGATTGCAAAAATGATAGTTGTGTTTTTCCCTGTTTGCACAGTGTTGATAAAGTCTAAAACCCATTGTAAGAGCATATGAGAATGTTCGGTGTTGAATAGATACCTTTAAGTACTAAAAAAAACTTGCATTGACTAGATGTATCACAGCTTAATATTTGAAAGTGCAGTCATTAGAGTGATTTGTGACTTTTACTGAGTGAAAATCCTGGGTTTGTTCTCTCTGGTCATCATAATAAACTTGCCTCTGCTGCTTGATCTGAATTCATGCTCTTTATTCATGATCTCAATTAGCTTAATAATTTTGTATCGGTATTATTATGCACGTGCATGCACATGCGTGCACACACACAACACACACACAACTATGGTTTGAAGAACTAATGAAAAATCTACTAAATAACAGGGGAGAAAAGCTTTATATAACCTATGTATTTGTCAAAGTTATTAAAAAGGAAAAAAAAAGTACATTGGTCCTAGAATTCAAGAATGCATGTTCCGACATCCGTCGACGATCAAGAATCAGGGACGCTGTCTCATTTGCCAAGGTGTCAAAAATCAGATGGGCTGGTCACGTAATGAGATTTAAAGACGACCGCTGGACTAGAGCTGTTACCGACTGGATTCCACGGGATGTCAAAAGACCGCGTGGCCGCCCACCTACCAGATGGTCAGACTTCTTCATCAAGATCATGAACAATCAGTTTGAGGCTCTTCATGTTCCCAGAGCAAACAGATGCCATTGGGCTACACTAGCACGCGACAGGGAAAAATGGAGACGTTACTGGTGCCCACTCGAGCAAATCTAGGACTAATGGGAAGTTAAGTGATTAAGTGATTAAGTGATCCTAGAATGTGAAGAAATGAGGCAGAGTTCCAATTCTTTCACTTACTAATTCACCCCAGGCAACTTTTTTCAGGACCAAGATCTTCCATTCACAAATGTAGTAGTTCTCAGGTATGCTGAGGACCAAGCATGTTGACCTTTAGTAAATTAGTATACGAAAGACAGTTTTTAAAAAGAAATATCCACTGCAGTTAGAGATTAAATCTACAAAGAAAATTCTATGCCAAAATCATGAATTTGTTAATTCTTTGTTAAACAAATACTTTAATTACTTTGACAACTGTTTATTACTAAGTTCTTCCCAGCCAAGACCTCTGGTATGAAGATTCACTCATTTAGCATCTGTGAATCATGAATGATGAGGCAGACAACTGGCCTGGTGTTACAATGCAACTAATTTCTTTGTGAACTTGGTAGTGGACCACATTCCAATTATGAGAAAACGAGGTGTGCTAATGATGTAGGAAGGTAGATAGGGAAAGGCCCTGGACAATGAAACAGGTCAGCAAAACTTCTGGGAGGAAAATTCCAAGACTGATCCACTTTGTGGATATGGATAAGACCTTGAGCAGATTGAACCCCTCCCCATGAAGAAAATTCCTCAAATACCTTAATTTTAGTGATTCAGCCCAAAGGAGACCAACACCACGCCCAACCTTCCTGGTAACCTCCCTAGCAACAGACTCTTACCTAGGAAGAAGCCCCACATGAGAGCAGGTTGGAGAAACCCTATAAAAGCCATCTTGAACAAAGAAAGGGTGCATATGCTGCCTGAGCCCATGTGCTGCTTGTGCTCACATAGCCGAGTACATGTGGTGCCCAAGCACGTGTCGCCCGCATCTCCCCTCTTGAGATGTGTACTCTCATGCTTTTATGTCTAATGTTGGAATGTGTCTAGGGGATCTCTCCACCCTTAGAGAAGCCCGCATTCTCTCTTGAGTGCAATTCTCTCTCTCTCTCTCTCTCTCTCTCTCTCTCTCTCTCTCTCTCTCTCTCTCTCCCTCCATACCTTAAAAATCCTTCAAATAAAATCTATTAATTTCACCGCTTGTTTACTCCTGAAATTCCTTTCTATGAGGCAAGACAAGAACCCAGTAAACCTGGGTCCCAGGTGGCAGAGGCGGATGGGGAGAAAGTGACTGTCTTTCTCCTCATTTCACATAAGATATCGTGGGGCCTACCAACATCACTAGTGAACAGTAACAGTTCCGTCATCAGTCACTTCCAAGAAACAGGTAGTAATCACCCCTGCCCACACTATCTTCCCCACACAAGCTCTAGAGAGAGGAACTTGAAACATTTGGCCACAGGATTTCCCAGAGCCTACTTTATCAGGTCCTTCTTAACATATACTCCTGGAAATCCCTAGAGGATGGAGTGAACAGGTCTCTGTTTATTGCAAACAAGGACTCCATCAGAATCAATTTATGTGACAGATTCCTCCTTTTCAATCTAGTAATTGGAGACAGGAGGAAAAACTTGTTTCTTTTACCTTCTTACTGGGAAAATTTTCTTACAACTGTAACAGAATGCTTTCTTGTTGGGTTGGTGCACACCCAGCAGTGCTCAGGCTCATTCCTGGCTTGGCACTCAGGGAACACACCTAGCGGTATTCAAGGGACCTTTAGAGATGCTAGGGATCAAACTGAGACTGTCACATGCAAAGCAAACATCTTACCCCATGCACTGTCTCTGTCCCAAAAGATTATCTCTTTTACACAGAGATAAATGCATCAGGTACAAATAGGTCACTTCTTTGGTGTAAAATTGCTTGGTGAGTCAGAAAAGATCAGTAGAAAATAGACTGGTAGTAGAGCAAAGTTGAGAATTAAACCTTAGTTTAAGGTTTAAACAAACTTAAATTTTAAGCAGACAAACATTTGCTTGTCTCCTCTTTTATATATCCTGACAGTCTATATTAAATATCCTTGCACATTTGCTATAGACGATATCATCCCCAGATTCTGGCACAGTGCCTTGTACAGGGTGCAGGCTCAACAAATACTTTGCACATATAAAGAAGAAACAAGAATCATACAAATGGCAAAAAAAAATGACAATAATATGATATGAACCCTCTTTCCTCTCTGAAGACTTTTTATCAAGGGAGATAGTTGGTGTCTCAGATATTAGGCCACTTCCTTGGCACATAATCTCTTTCAAAATCTTACTCTTGTTAAGAATGTTAATATGGGGGCCAAGGAGACAGGTCAGCAGACTGGAGCTCATAATTTGCATGATGGAGGCTTGGATTTAACCTTTAACAACACATTACTGTTGCCAGAGAACCATCAGCATAGTTTACAAAAGTAGCCAAAAGTAGTTCCTGAACACCATAGGATTAGGCACCTAAAAGGAAATAAAATAACTAACCAATCTGAAAATGATAAAATTAGGAGTCAGAGTGATAGAACAGTCAGTAAAGTGCTTGCCTTGTATATGGCCAGGCCAGGGCTAATCCCCAGCACTCTATATGTTTCTCTGAGCCTGCCAAAAGTGAGTGATCCATGATCATAGAGTTAAGAGTACACCCCTGAGTCGGGGTGGAAACATTAGAAATATGTGGTGGGAATGTGTAATGGTGGTGAGATTGGTGTAAGAATATTAAATATAATAAACTATTGTGAACAACTTTCACGGTCATGGTATCATGGTCCTCCTGTTGTTCATCAATTTGCTCGAGCGGGCCCAGTAACATCTCCATCATGAGACTTGTTGTTACTGTGTTTGGCATATTGGATACATCATGGGTAGCTTGCCAGGCTCTGCCCTGTGGGTGAGATACTCTCGGTAGCTTGCCGGGCTCTCCAAGAGGGGCAGAGAAATTGAACTCAGGTCAGCCATGTTGGCCGCTTGTAAGGCAAACACCCTACCACTGTGCTATCGCTCCAGCCCATGCTTTAAAAAATAAAAAAAAAGTAAATCCCTGAACACCACTGATTATGGCACTAAAATACAGCAACAAATAATTAAAAGTCCATCCAGTCACTTGTGTCCCATATAAACAGCAATTTTTACTCTTATTCACTCCTACTTGATTTGTACAAATAGAGAAATAACATCCACTTCATTATAAAAACAAAAACTATTCTAAAAATATGTATAATTGGCACAGAAATATAATCAAAACACTCAAATATATGCAATAAAATCCTCTCTGACAACCTTGACTTGTGGCCATCTGTTTTCTAATATACATTTAAGATTAAATAGGGCAACGTAGATTTGGAATGCTTACTCATGTGAGAATGAAGTAGTTTAGCATTCATCCATTTAAAATAAGTATAGATTAGTCCAAATGTCTGCCTACAACTATGTAACATCTAAATCATAAGTTTTTTACTAACTATTACAGTGTCTGTGGCTTAAGTAACACATTCATTGAAATCTCATCTCTTCATTCTACCCAATCACATTTATGACTGATTATCTATCAGACCATGTACTCCATATTTGGGGTTAAGAAAGGTGTTAACAATCTATTGAAATCAAGCAAAATAGCAAAAACAAAAAGTTATTGAGGACCAACTGGGTTTGGGACCCCATGCTTACCTCAGTGCTTTATAAATATTAATGGAAATTCATAAATATTAGTGGAAATGCTTCATAACAGAGATAAATATATGTGCCCTGGCATCAAGAAGTGATTATATTTTACAATTTCAAAGAAGCTGAAGTCTATGGGATAGATAATCAGGTTGATGAAACCAAGACAGACATGCCATGGGGAAGGGCAGAGCAAAGATGGGGGCTTCAGCATGATGGACTTTGAGATGGAAAGAAATTGGGCATAACTTGTGTTAGTCTCAGCTTGTGTTTGATTCATAGCTGGATAGAAGAAAAGGAGTAGTAGGCAAGATAATCTAGGACAATATCTTAAGTATTTTAAAGTATATCACTACCTAACTTATAATATGTAATTGTTGTGTATCCTAGGTAAAGTCATAATCTCCTTGGGGTCAATTCTTATGTTGATGTTTACTTGTTGCATTGTAGATACAAAACATGATGCTATGCACAAAAAGAAATCGTCAGTATCACCATCATGATCTGATCTAATGTTTCTGAGTTATTTGTGTATGTTACATCATGCCCCAAACTTCTAAAGATTCTCAGTAGCCCATAAAGTTACATTCTATCCTCAGTTTACATATGAGGGAATGAAGGTTTGTGGAAAATCAAGGAATTTCTTCAATTCCATATACCTCATAAATGTCAAAGTGGCTAAGGTTTTTAACTGTTTTTGTAACCCAATAATCAAAGCTCTTTGCAACCCTGTCCTCCTTCTCTTGCCCTGAAAACTTAGACTTTCTGGGTTTAAGAAAGCAGAATTATATTAGCTGAAGTTTATGGTTTAAAGAATCAACAACTTTACTCTGGAAGCTGCCACATTGCTTACATCCTTCTGGCTTTGTTTAGACCAAGAAATAGCCTTATAAATAAGACCTTTCTACTGATTAGGACCCTTCATCAGTAGTGGATGACATTGCTAATTGGAGATTCATAATGGAGTCTTTCTTCACATACGTTACTTTTTTTATTTTTTTGCTTTTTGGGTTACATGTGGTGATGCACAAGAGTTACTCCTGGCTTTGCACTCAGGAATTACTCCTGGTGGACCATATTGGATGCTGGGAGTCATACCCTGTTCAGCTGCATGCAAAGCAAATGCCCTACCTGTACTATTGCTCCAGCCCCCACATTATTTCTTCTTAGCATGCTAAAAATAATTCCCTAGTGGTTTTTAATGTATACCCTACATATGATTATATGTAGTCATTATACATTCTTCAACCATACATGCTTATGAGAATCCCTGCCTCCGTCCTACACAGATACATGATCTTTCCTGAGAAACTCCTAAATGTGTCTAAACTGTTACATCACCGTATTTCTACCAGCATAAAATCAAACCAACACTTTCTATTTTTGCAGTTTGCTCTACAGACTATTGTTTAGACATGTTTACCAACTTATTTTGCTCTCTTGCCTATAAAATCCCTCTTTTCTATTTAGCTGTTGATGTGGTGTTTGGATGTTAATTCAAGTACTCTCCCCTACCTCTTTTGATAAATATATGTTAACTTATCGAATGTATGTTTCATTATACCTTGCAGTCGTTTCATTTATTGATTATTTTTCACTCTCTAAAGGTTCATTTTATTTTCCATTAAACTAAGAGTGACATAGTAGGCAATGTGGAAAGAACATGGCATTGTCAATCCAATCCTTGACCTTCTGGCTTAGATCTGAGCTCATCCCACAACTACTACTTGACCTACAAATTTATCCTAACAAAACCAAAAGTACAGAAATCTTAGTGAATTTTATCAGCTATGAAAAAACTTTCTATCCTCTTTACCTCCTCCAAAATTGACAGGTATCATTAAAACCTCCTCCATAAAACTTTTAGCAGTTCACTAAGTCCCAATCTCTATGGAAAGGCACTTTAAAAAAAAAGTATAAACTGAATCTTGTGAGATACAGCGTTGGAGGTTGCCATGGAAACTTTTTTCTCTCCTTCCCACTGTTTTTGGCGAGTTTTTTTTATTAAACAAAACAAAAAAATTAAATTCCCTCATTAGCCCCTCTCTTTTCTAAAAGAATCAGATCTTCTCTTCCATTTATTATTTATTGGTCCAAATTAGTAGCTCATAAAACATTGGATACTGAGGAAAATAATCCCCCAGTTATTAAGAACTGCAGCCTGTATTCATTTACTCATTCACTGAGTATAATCTAAGACTTCCTCTTATAATAAGTTCTCCTCTAGTCCATTTCTGAATATAGACTTATGAAAAGGACCTCACTTGAAAGATTCAATCATCTAGTAGGAGAGAGGAATGAGTACATGAATATAAAAACTTATGTTAGAGTAGTGCAAGTGCTCTAAATACTCATAGAAAAAATGCAATCTCAGTCAGGGTCAGTAGATAATATATTTTGGAGGAAGTATCATTTAAATTAGTCTCTGATTAAGATTAAGAATAGGTGATTGGACTTGATTATTCTAGGTATTAAATGTCAGGCTAAAGAATCTAATTTTTTCTTCCCAAAAAGGCATGTTTGAATTATAGTGTAAACTGATATGATTTATCTGAATAATTCTGAAAGTGCGGTCACTACTGATTGGGAAAAGCTTTAGTGGATAAGGAAAAGACTAGAAAATTTCAAGGATCAACTGTGGAAAGGAGGATTTGACAGTATTTCATCCCCCACAAATGAATTTTAGGATATATTTTTTATTCAAATCACTCCTCCCCTCTCAGCTCAGCAAGCTACCGAGAGTATCTAGCCCACACAGCAAAGCCTGGCAAGTTACCGGTAAAGTATTTGATATGCCAAACACAGTAACAACAAGTCTTACAATGGAGACATTACTGGGCCCACTTGAACAAATCGGGAGGACAGTGTTACAGTGCAGTGCTACTTAATAATATAAAAAGACACAAAAGTATTAAAAAGTATTTCTTACAGCATTGTACAAAGAGGATTTTGAGAAGAGCCTCTGGTTCTTTGAAGTATACTGCATTTTAGAGGGTCATGTATTTTTTTTTCCCTTTATTGTATTTTATTTTTTTTAAAGTTGTAGATTTACAATTTTTTTGTGCTTTGGTTTCAATTATACAATGATCAGATACCCATCCCTCCACCAGTGCCCATTTTCCACCACCATGGATAATATCCCTCCCACCCCCATCCCCCCATCCCCCCTGTCTCTGTGGCAGGGCAATCCCCTGTGTTCTCTCTCTCCTTTTGGGTGTTGTGGTCTGCAAAAGAGGCATTGAGTGGCAAACATGTTCAGTCCATAGTCTACTTTCGACATGCATCTCCCCTCCTGGGAGGATCCTCCAAACATACTTTATTTGGTGCTCCCTTCTCTATCTGAACTGCCCTATCCTCTAGGATACCTGGCTGGCCTCTAAGTTATGGAGTAATCCTCCTGGTGCTGATCTCAGCTATTCTTGGGTATTAATCTCATACTTTGTTACTTTATATCCCCCAGATGAATGCAATCTTTCTATGTCTATCCCTCTCTTTCTGACTCATTTCGCTTAGCATGATACTTCCCATATTGTACCACTTGTATGTAAATTTCATGACTTCATCTTTTCTAAGAGCTACATAGTACTCCATTGTGTAGATGTACCAAAGTTTCTTTAACCAGTCATCTGTTCTTGGGCATTCAGGTTTCTTCCAGTTTCTGGCTATTGTAAAGAGCGCTGCAATGAACAAACAAGTGCAGATGTCACTTCGACTATACATTTTTGCCTCTCTGGGATATATTCCCAGGAGTGGTATTGCTGGGTCAAATGGGAGCTCAATTTCTAATTTTTTGAGAATCGTCCATACTGTTTTCCAGAAGAGGGTCATGTATTTAATGTCACATTTACTCAATAGAATTTTGAACAAAAATAACTATTAAGTAATGAATGCTCAGAGTCAGCACTGTAGGCATTTGTCATTTCACTGAGGTCAAGAAACTCACTTGTCTTCTACCCATTAAATGCTGACTCTTGTCAGGTATAATACTGTTTTTGTGCATCCTGATTAAAAAAAAAATCATCCTCTTGAATATTCAGAGGAAAGAGGGAAGTAAGGAGGGGAGGAAGGGAGGGAGGGAGAAAACGAGAGGAAAGGAAGTGGGAGGGAAGGGGAGTGGAGAGAGGGACAGAGGGAGATTGTTCTGCTGGTTCTTGAAAACACCCTTAAAATTGAACCCAAGGTCTATGACGGGTTAAATCAGTGTTTCCTAGCCTGGTTTTGACAAACTAAATATTTGTTTTTAAGGAGAGGGAAATAAATTGTTCAGGATCAAATGTCTGATATTTAAAGGATGAGTTGAAGTTCTCCTTTTATATATGACACCTCTGGAAAGCTCCTTGCTGACCACTGACTGAATGTTATCATCTCAAGGTGGACAAACCGCTGCTTCCCAGGCTATTGGCAGCTGTAGCTGGCAGTTTTTGAAGTCTCTAGTTAGTTAATTAAAATGGAAAAACAGACTAATTATTATTTAATATATACCTTTGGCTTCATAACTAAATCTTTTAGAACAGTAAATCCATGGGGGCTATAAAATAAAAGTTAAATGATATTAGGCATGAAAATCTGGGGCCCAGAAAATTCTTGCCTTAAGAAGAACCCATTATTATCAAAAGCATACAAATGTGGGTGAATCTCCATAGTATCCCGCTGAATGAAGTTAGTCAGAGAAGGACTGACACAGAATGATCTCTCTCATCTATGGCATATAAAGTAGCATATAAGTGTGTAACAAATGGCAATGGCAACAGAAACTGAGAATTAGTGTTAGGTAGAAAGCTAATCACAGGGAAAGTTGGGTGAGTGAAGAGGGACACTGGGACAATGGAGGAGGGAAATGGATACTCAGCGAGAAGGCGTGGTGATGGGATGCTTTATGCACAAAACCATGCCATTAACTGTACTCTAAACCACTGTACCTAAAATAAATTTTAAAAAAGAATTTGTCAGGGCTGAAGTGATAGCACGGTGGGTAGGGCATTTGCCTTGCACATGACCAACCAGGTTCGATTCCCAGCATCCCATATGGTCCCCCAAGCACCGCCAGGAGCAATTCCTGAGTGCGTGAACCAGGAGTAGCCTCATGCATCGCTGGGTGTGACCCATAAAGTGAAAAGAATCTTTCTTACGCATTCAGAACAGGATTTGGAACATGTTAGTTTTTATATAAGAATACAGGGAAAATCAGCACAATAGGAAAGTATTATACCGGAAAAGAATACCTGGGACCCTGCATTTCTGAGCATGAAATCAAACTTAGCTGCTTTCACAAAATGATGGAAAGCAAATATGTTCCTGTAAGTAAAGGGACAGCACTCCTGGCAGGTAACAATTTCATCACAGAAATGACTGCCACTGGCAAATGACACGAGAAAAATGATTCAGAATTATTCTGTGATGAGAGTATGTGACAGAGTTTAATGGGAAAAGAATTTGCAAATCAAGCTGGGATAACAATCAAACCTAGTAAATTCTGGTTCGGGACTCAGAATTGGATAATACCAGAATCTGCTGGTGACTGGTTCACCATGTGACCTTAGACAATTCACTTAACCTTCCTGTCCTTCAGCCTCTCCTTATAAAATGGAAGCACATTCTTGTCCCTGAACTACAGGAATGAAGGCATGGAAATTTATGCATGACCATTCTGAGTTCTGAGGAAGATATTTAGATTCTTGCTGGCTCCAAAAGCTAATGGCTTTTTTGCCTTCGGGTATTTATCCTAATTGCTATTTCTTCAGCTTGGCTATTACCAGGGAGGCCAGTTATGTCTAGACTTCTTTAGGGCTATTTCGTGTTGCCGCTAAAGAGCAAATTATTAAGGCGAATGCACAATGTAAATCCATCACCTTTCAACTGCAACATTAAAAATGATACCAGCTTCCTTAAACTTATATTGTCATTTTCTAAGAAGCCTAAGTACTTTCAGTTTATGTTGCCTTCACAGTATCCCAGAAGATGGATCTATGCTAAAATTTCTCTGAAATTTTAGACAGGCTCAGTAAACATCAACTGGTCCAGAGAAGTCAGCGATAGTACAGAGGTTAGGATGCATGCCTTGTGCACAACTAACAATGGTTCTATCCCAGCACCAAATGATTCCTTCAAAATCTCCAGGTACATTTCCATAAGCCCCAGAGCACTGCAGGGGCCTTGGAGTCCCCAGGTACCACTGAGGTGGCCCCGACAAACCCCAATACTGCAAGGCCCATGCTACACCACACTGGGCCATAGGTCTAATTGAGAATTGCCAGGAGGGTCTCCTAAGATTTCTTGGGGTTATCCACCTTCAAATAATAACTTATCCAGGTGACAAAGTGAATTTTTAATAGAGAAAATATTAGGATGTACATCTCTCAACCTCCTGCCACATAAGAACCGCTTAGTAAAATTCAGATAAACCCAGAAAGGTATACATCTCTCAAAAGAAGTACCTTGTCCATTTCTGAAATGCCTATATTTGCCCTCAGGCTATATCTAAGAAGCAATAGTAATGGAAACTATTACTAGTATATATCTCTTAATTATTGAGTATGCACATCATTTCACACATTCATAACATTTATTTTTCACAGAATTCCCAGAGGTATGGGAAGTGGCATAGTGAGAAGAACAATATTTTACCCATGGTCACACAATGAGTGGAATAGGCACTCATAGTACTTATGAACAGCTGATCTTTACTGGGAGTAGGAGATTGATTAGAATAAAGTATAAAACTTTGAAGTTAAAGAGACCTGAGTGCAAAATCTATCCCAGCAGGTCATAAATCCTGAAATATTTCCATATGCTACCTATCATATAACAAAAGTCAAATTGAATTTCAGGGTTACATTCTGCTTGAAATCATTTTCTGGTTTGTCCCCATGGCACTAGGCCCCACCATCTGGCAGCATTTCCCACCATCCTTCTTCCTTGTCCCCAGGATCAACTCTTGCCCTAACATCTTTAAGTTTGCAAACAGGCTGTAATCTTTCTCTAACCTCAGGGCTTTTTCACCTCCAATGATTTTTTGGGTGCTGAGAGATAGTATAATGGGTACAGTGCTTGTCTTGTGCATGCTCAACCAGGGTTTGATCCCCTGCTTCCTATGTGGTCCCTGAGTACTAGAGCAATAATTAAGTGCAGAGCCAGGAGTAATCCTTGAACATCTAGGGCTCTGCCCCCCCCCAAAAAAAAAAACACCAAAAAATCCTATATCCTTTTACTGGAAGACAATCCCACCCAACCCCCCCTTCCCCACGTTCTCTATTTCTAATTCTCACCTTCAATCAGTAGCTAATTATCTTCAACTTGTAAAAAAGGAACTTTTACCACAGTCAAAACATCATTATATTATAACTTTGTGGCATGCATTATTATTCTTCATGCAGTTTAGACACAAACACTGAAATTCAAATCTAGGATTAAGTAAAACTTAAATCTGATTCCAACTCTAGTATTTGGGCTCTCTGTAATTTATCAAGCTGTTCTTAACTTTCCTCTCAGATAGAGTTCTAAGGAAACCTGGTGAAAATATATTATCACAGGTCATAAGGGCCACAATATTGAACTGAACTCTCATTTGGCCAACTGAGACTTGAAACTGTTCAAAACCCCACCTAGTTGGCCTACCTCTGATATACCACAATTAAGTAACTTCTATTTTCACTCATGTCTATAGGAACCTAAAAGGGTCTTAATGATAAAATCAGAGTCACTGAGATTGGATCGTTGTGGGGATCATATGCGTCAACTAACGGGAACAAATTTGGAAAATTTGACAGTGTTAGTCATTTGTACTGAAATACATTCAGTAATGAAGGTATACTATATAGTATACACTTCCCTTGCCATTGAACATGCTATAAGGAATAGGTGAGAATCGATTCTTGTCATCACTCAGGCAAGCAAGCAAATATATCAATCAATAATTCACAAACTGTGATAGCAAAGGAAACACAAAAGCATCACAGAAGAAAGTAGGCTACTTCATATGAACTCATGGGAGCCTGGGGTCCTGAGAGATGTGAATTTTCCTCCACATGCCCAGATGTAATGGCAAAAGTCTTACTGGAGGGGGTGATAAATGCCAACACTGAGTTCAGCCTGGACCTTGATATGTTCCCAGTGCTTTAGAAAGAGATTTATTGGGAAATTGAGGGAAGAGAATAGAATGAGACCAGGTAAAAGGGGTCTATTGCACAGTGATGAGATCCTTAATGGTAAACTTAATTGTTATGTGTTTATAATTTTTGTAAAATCATATACTCATAAAGCATATACTATTCTCATTCAATATCACTTCAGTACATTTTTATTTTAAAAGGAATGAGAAGACATCCAGTCACACACATGCCTTTACTGAACAGCAAATATCTCCTAGGTATTATTTCAGGTGGTGAAGATCAACTAATGACAACAGAAAAATATCCCTGCCCTCATCCCAAGGGCTGACATCCAACAAGAATTTAGAGCAGCAAGGGAATCTTCAAGGCTTTAGGATTTTATATAGCACAGAAAAAAATTTGGAATGTATTCAAATTGGAATATAGAGCTAAGATGTTGATCTGATAAATATTTTAAAAGTTCTCGCTGTGTGATGACAAATCAGAAACCTCTAGAATTATTGTTGTTGTGATTTTATTATTATCAATAATAATTACACTGGCTCCCTCTTGCTTACATGTCTGAAAGCAAATCTTGTCAACACAGTGACAAAAATTTCAAACCACTAGAGGGAATCGTTTACAAAAGGGACAATAACAGAGCAGGATGCTGCCCAATTTCAGAGCCAATTTACTCCAGATCATTTCAAAGCTAAAACTAATTGCCAATAATGTTGATAAACAGAAGTTCCCCATGGTATGTTGAAAGGAGTAGACAAATTGCCCTCTGCAGATATATGTATAATTTATAACTAGTCATATCTTTCTTTTCTATATCTTTTCTTCTACCTCCCTTGTCATAACCCTCTTTAAAATGTGGAAAATCACGACATTCCAATTTGATTATTGCAAGCAAGAAAGCTGCTTTTGCATTCTTTCTGCAAAATTCTGAACTAAATCCCTGCCTCCATTGTCCTTGGGAGATACTTCTCTCCCAGAAAAAAGAATATGGACTATATTTTTGCTTGTGTCCAAGAGAGGATGTGGTTGAACTGATTCATATTCCAACTCTAGTGTTAGTCATTAAACTTGGGTATGTTACTTACTCTCTTAAAATAGTTAGAGTTGGTTAAGCAAAAATGTGTATAAGAATACCTGTAACACCATTATCCACAATAGCTGAAAAAGTTAAACTAACCCAAATGTCAATCAGTTGATGAGTGAGTAAACAAAATGGTGGTATAGTCACACAAAAAAACAATGAGTCAGCTATACACAGGAATGCAGTATTGAGATATGCCACAATTTAGTTGAGCCCTGAAAATATTATGCTAATTTAAGAAAGCGAGACAGAAAATGCTATATATATATATATATATATATATATATATATTACCATTCCATTTATATTAAATACACAGAATAGGGAAACTCAGAGAGCAGAGTAGGAGATGTCAGACTGAGGAAAGTAGGTAGAGGGTAAGTTAGTGAGTGCATGATGGCCATTCTGTGTGATGCAAATGTTTTGGCACCAGATCAGGTGATGTTGATCTAGCATGGTGAATATGTCAAATGCCACTGAATTATATTCTTTAAAATGGTTAAATCATTGTGTGAATTTTACCTCAATAAAAATGTGTCCAGTATCAGTATTTAGAACCCTCAACTTCTATCATTTTTCATAACCAAAGCACAAGAAGCTACTTTTTCAAACTGTTCTATGGAAACTAGAGATTCTTATAGCTCTTTGGAAAGCTGGGAAGGTTGCTTTGCAATTTTATAACATGAGATCCCATGTAAAATACTTCTGTGGAGCTGTTTGGCTATTTGGGAATATTTTAAATTCCTAATTTACAGCATTCTTCATCTTTTAGACCATAGATTTATGGAATGATAAGCTAAGGATTTAACTTGAATGTGGGAGTTTTTATTTTATATTTAAACTTTCCCTAGTGTTTAAAAGAATTTTATCCTTCAAAAGATCTAGCAGATTAGCTTTGTGTTCATTGAGGAATTGATCTTAGACTTCTGATTTCTATCTAAAAAGCATGTTTGTATTTAATCTTGCCAAATAGCTTTAGAGTCCCCACATGTAATTTTTTAGTTTTTCTGGAATTAAATATTTTTGAAAGTTGTGGTTTTAAATCAGCATTTTATTGATTTTATGACCCCAGCATTTTATGACCCTAGCAGTGTTCAGGGGTCTCTTAGCATGTTTTAGAAGACATTGCACAGGATAGGGATTCAAATCCAGGTCAGTTGCAAGCAAGGTGTTGCTGTACTACTACATGGGCCTCAATCAGACATTTTTTAATGCAAATTAAATAAAAGAAGTTTAAGATATATAAGGGAGTTTAATAGACTGAGTGTATAGATAAGAACATATCAATCAAAATGATCATCAAAATGTTAGTGATTAATAAATAAAATAATAAGATGAACTAAGAATTTTAAGGAAAAACAGTTTCTAAATTTATAAATCTATTTTTTAAAGAGCACAAAAATGCATGTGCTTTTTATGCATAAAAATCACCTCCAAGGACATGTACAAATCTCACTCTTATATTTTCCATTCAATAAAGCCATCTATTGTCCTCTATTCTACTACAAATGTGTGTACATGTTATGTCCCTTTTCGAGGCCCATATTGCAATTTTAAAGCTTAACTTACAAACACATTGTAATATAGTTCAAAATTATGACCCTGGGCTCATGTGCCTCAATGACTTCATCCCTCTTTATGTCAAAATGTAATTTGTATTGGGTCAGAGCGGTAGTACAGCAGGTAGGGTTTTTGCCTTGTACGAGGCTGACCCCTGGCATCCCATTTGGTCAACCAAGCACCACCAAGAGTAATTCCTGGGTACAGAGCCAGGAGTAAGCCCTGAATATCACTGGGTGTGAACCAATAGGCAAACTCTAGGAGAACCTGGCAAGCTACCGAGAGTATCTCACCCACATGGTCAAGCCTGGTAAGCTACCCATGATGTATTTGATATGCCAAACACAGTAACTAGCCTCCCAATGTTACTGGGCCCACTTGAGCAAATTGATGAACAATGGGAGGACATATATATATATATATATATATAATTATATATGTATGTGTATGTGTGTATATATATAATTTTTAGCAATCTTAGCTTTCATTTGAAATAGACATTCCCCTCCCAAGCCACCTATTTTTCTCACTCCCTACTCTGATACAAAAGAAAAAGAGAAGTAAATACTTCTGCTTTCTTGCTCTCTGTCCAGACCTAGAACAGACAGCATTAATTACCCTAGCATACCTTTCTGCAGACCCTAGTTGTTGCCTCAATGTTATTTTCTGAGTCTATAGTGTTTTAGGGAACTTCCAGAAACTACCAAAAATGATAAACAAAATAAAATCTACCACTGTGTTCCTTTTCAAACTATAGAATCAGCTTTACCATATTCCTTAAGAACTATAGACCAAACATGATTGCCACTCAATTCCTCTCTTTCAAAACACAGGACCCAAAAGGAGAGAGAGAGAGAACAAAAGGGAATGCCCTGCCACAGAGGCAGAGTGGATGGGGAGGATGGGGGGTGGGAGGGATGCTGGGACCCATGGTGGGGGAGGATGGGCGCTGGTGGAGGGATGGGTACTTGATCATTGTATAAGTGAAACCCAAGAACAAAAATTTGTAAGTCTATAACTGTACCTCATGGTGTTTCACTAATAAAAAATAAATAAATAAATAAAACAAAAAAATGAAGGACCAAAAAAAAAAGAAATAGAACAAACACATAAGTAAAACAAGCATTCTTTACTTAACAGGTGTCAAAGCACAAGGTTCATTTTAAAAGAAACTCTTCAACAGCATCTCTGTTATGTGTTCACAATTTAATGCTAGGCATAGAAATTATTCAAACTGATTACAGAGATTATTCAAATGTAGGTAACACCAATATGTCCCTTTTCTTACATTAAAATTCATGGAATAGAAATATTTCTTTCTAGGGCATACAGATATTAATTGCATCACACTAAGCCTATCTACAAATTGCCCTATGTCTAAAATATGTAAACAGCCCATGGTATGACTACACTTTTCAGCCTAATTAAATGGAATCATCCTTAGGACCTTCCATTGTCTAGATAGTCCTTTGGAGGAATACAGTATAGCTCTATTCTAGTGGCACATTATAGTGTGGTAATCTATCATGGGATGCATTATTATAAGTCTTCTGGTGCATTAGGAATACACTGAGGTTTACTAAAGGTCAACTACATCACCAGATAAGTTTCTAGTTGACATTAATACTTCAAATTATAAAACAAAAAAGTTCAGAATCAAATTCATTGATGGATTTTATTATCAGATATAATTACTTATTTCCAAAATAATTAACTAATTCTAGCTAATTTTGTATACTACTAAATTTGTAACAACTTTGCTCAGCACTCAAACTCCTCCATAATTACCCTCTCCTATAACCACCACTGCCATCATACACAAATATAACTTTTCGATGAATTTCTGGATTTTTTTATCTATGCTTCTTTTTTATAATTTTTTTCATGAATGCATTATAGAGGATACATCAGAAACTGGTAGCACTAGGATTGCGCTATGGAGAAAGTGGTGTGCGTATGGATCTCACCTTCCAGAATAGTATGTTGTAGTGATCAGCTCACAGCTCAAAATATCTCTTTAAGAAAATAGGTATACTTTTTTAAAAAGAATTTTTGTTTTTATTTTGTTTATATGATTCAAACTTGTATTTATAGGTATTTAGTTTAGAAATAGAAACATGAATGGTTTCTAAATAATTTCATCTTGAGAAGTGTATTTTAAAGGTTAGAGATTTTTAGTTTGTTTCCAGTTCTTGGCTATTATAAATAATGCAACAAAAAACTGGAAAGTAAAGATGACTCTCAAATTAGGGTTGTTTTCTTTGGTGGCAGGATTTGGAACAAAATGTCTATGGACTAATTCATGAATAAACAAAATGTGTATAAAGTACAATGGAATATTAATCAGATGTTTTTAAAACATATGGAATTGAAGCTGGAGAAATAGTACAGTAGGTAAGGCACTTCCCTTGCATGCAGTCAACCCAATCCCACTCTCCAACACCACATATGATCCCCTAAAAAACCCTCCAGGAGTGATCCCTGACACATAACCAGAAGTAACCCCTAAGCACTGCCAGATGTGTCTACCCCCAAGGAATATGAAATCTTGACATTTGCAGCAACATGGATAGATCAGGGGGGAGGGGCTCACAGTGAAATAAGTCAGACAAATAAACCCTGCTACTATGAGGCCAACTACCAGATACCAGAAAGGGAGAGAAAATATAAGTGTGTAAACTGGGACAAAAAAGAGGGTCTTTTTTTTAATAGTAAAGAATAGAATTCTGTTTCTTGTGGTAAATATAATGTTACATATGTACGTGTCAACTTTTAATTATATAAATATGAAATAATATAATGCAATGTTAATTTTTAGTTAAAAATAAGAAAAATGGAAAGATTTTTGTGACCATGATAAAATAACTGCCCTCCAACATCCTGATGGATATATCACATGTTCCAGAAGGGAAATGGAGAAGATCATCCATGACTTCTACTCGGATCTCTTCTATAGCCACATACAACTGCCCATATACCAAATTATGCTGTTTGGATATGTCGTTCCCAACGTTCTCCCTTCCAAAATCCAACACGCCATTTTGTTGGTAAAGAAGCGAACAGCACTCAGCCCAGACAAGGTCAGACTCAAACACCTGAAGAATCTTCCATCAGTACTTGTCAATACACTGGCTCAGCTCTTCACAGGCTACCTGTATGAACGCAAAGTTCCATCCTAATGGGAAACCAGCAGGACTGTTCTGCTGTACAAGAAGGGAAACATTCATGACATTGACAACTATTGCCTGATCTGCCAGTTGTTCATCGTCTACAAGCTGTTCACTTGAGTCATCCTGAATAGGATTAGCAGAACACTAGATGGACAATCATGCCAGCAAGCTGGGTTCTGAAAGGATTCAGCACGATCAACCATATCCACACAGTAACCAAGCTCATTAAGGTTTCTCGGGAGTTCAAGATGCAGCTCTGTCTAATGTTCATTGATTTGAAGAAGGTCTTTGATTCTGTTAAGACTGAAGCAGTCATCAAAGCCCTAGTCAAACAGGGCGCTCAAATGCAATACATCAGGATCCTCCATGAACTGCATTACAGATTCACTACCAGGATCTCAACATTCCACAAGGAAGTGATATATCCATGTCAAGAGAGGGGTTTGGCAGGGTGATACCATTTCACCAAAACTCTTCAGTGCCACCCTCGAGGACATCATGCGACGACTGGAATGGGAAGGATTGGGAGTGAAGATAGATGGTTGGCAACTACACCACCTCCTCTTTGCTGATGACATCATTCCAATAACACCAAACATTAGCCAAGCAGCATGAGTGCTGGCCGACTTCAACCATGAGTGTGGAAAGGTCGAACTACAGCTGAATCTCACAAAGACAATGTTCATGAGAAACAGTTTTGTTCCTGATGTTTCATTTGCTCTCAATGAAATGAACATTTCTGAATGTAGCAGCTAAGTGTACCTAGGTCAAGAACTCAACATGATAAGTGACCTGGGACCTGAGTTGCTCAGGAGGAAGAGAGCAGCATGGAACACCTTCAAGAGCATCAAAGAAGTTGTTAAGAAGATGAAGAACCTCCAGCTCTGGGCACATGTCTTAGACTCCACCATTATTCCTGCACTAACATATGCCTCAGATACCTGGGCCCTACAAAAACTGGATGAAAATGCTATTCGGGTCTCTCAAAGAAGAATTGAAAGAGCTTATGCTTGGAGTATCACGCTTCACTCAAGTGAGAGAAGGAATCTGGAGTTTTGACCTCCATCAATGATTGAGAATCAGGGATGCTGTCTCATTTGCCAAGGCGTCAAAAATCAGATGGGCTGGACATGTAATGCAATTTGGAGACAACTGCTGGACTAGAGCCATTACCGTCTGGATTCCACAGGATGTCAAAAGATCGTGTGACCACCCACCTATGAGATGGTCAGACTTCTTCGTCAAGACCCTGAATGAACGATTTGAGGCTCTTCATGTTCCTGGAGCGAGCAGATGCCATTGGACTACACTAGCATGCAAGAGGGACAAATAGAGACGTCACTGGCGCCTGCTCTAGCAAATTGATGAATACGGTATGTCAAGGGATCAAGTGATGAAATAACTAATGCCAGACTTTCATCTCTTCATGTATAGCTAAAATACAGAAAAATTTATAGTCTATAATGGTGCAACAAGTAGCAAATTATGTAAAGAAGGAAAACAGTTGAATGCTAGACTATTCTAAGCTTTCTCACTAGTGGTCTTTTCTGGTCATTGACTCAGAGAAGAGAAATTAGAAATGAACTTTCTAACTTTACTTTGCAGAAATCACCATTCCGCATGGAGGTGGTTAGGATACATGGAGTGAGCTAAATGTCAGAAAAAATTCACAGACCTTTATCTACACACCCCTCAAAGATTTAAAAAGGTAGGATATTTAGAAAGGAAATATTGCAGGTAGGAGGGATATGGGAACTCTGGTAATGTTTATTGGGAGAAAAAAGTAAAAAACTAGAACCTAAACCAGTCTATGAAGGCCTCTGAGACCAAAAACAGTTTTCAGGAGTCCAGAAAATCAATGAGAGACAAAAGTTCAGGCCCAGAGTACAAATGGATCCCTGGAAGGAGAGACCAGGAGTGCAAAGGCCAAGCTAAGATATCAAAGGAAGATCACCAACAACTGAAAGCATAGCCAATTGGCAACCATAGATTTTGTTTTGTTTGTTTTAAAATTTGGGGGGGAGGGTTTGCTCAGGGCTAACTATTGGCTCTCTGCTCAAAGATCACTTATGGTGGGACTTGGAGGCCTGTAATGTGGTGTGAGGTAATGATCCAGGTCAGCTGTATGTAAAGCAAGGTGTCTACCTACTGTTCTATCTCTCTAGTCCCAAGTAACAGATTTTGGATGGCAGTTTGGGGAAACTGTACAGAAACTAACTTGGCAGAGGATAAAGTACACATTTGCCCACGTCTCTTGAGATGTGTATCTACATTAGGGCACATTTGCCTGCATATCCATCTGAACTGTGTACTTTCTTCGGTTAGGTACATTTTTCCCATTCTGGGGAAAATAGCCCACCCATCCCTACCTGGAATGTGTACTTTGCTTTTTCCACTCTAGAGATGCTTATGTTTTTCTAGAGTATGTATATTTTTCTCTCCCTTTCTCTCCTCTTTTTTCCCCAAATAAATGTGGTTTACTTCAAAAAGAAAAGAAAAGTAATTCTTTTTCTCTTCTTCTCCCACTTCCTCACCCCATATTATTCTCCTCTCTTCTCCTCCCAAAATCTGTGTATATGTTCCCTAAAAGGCTTGGGTTAATCTTACACAGTACTGCCTCGGTTCACCTTCAGTGATGCAAAGAAAATTACCAAAGAAGGACAGAGTACCAGGATAAACCAGACTCACCAATCCCAGGGCACACATAAAGTATGACATTTAAATTTCCAACTGCCAGAGGGAAAAGTTCTCACTGAACATACAAGGGACATTGCAAAGATCACAGAATGCTCAATCCTTATTTTGGGACTGTCACTATCACTGTCCTCCCGTTGTTCATCAATTTGCTTGAGCGGGCCCAGTAATGTCTCCATTGTGACAATTGTTACTGTGTTTATCATATCGAATACATCACAGGCTTTGCCATGTGGGCGGGATACTCTCGGTAGCTTGCCGGGCTTTCCGAGAGAGGCAGAGGAATCGAACTCAGGTTGGCCATGTTGGCCGCTTGCAAGGCAAACGCCCTACCCACTGTGCTATCGCTCCAGCCCAATTTAGGACTAAGATAACTTTATATTAAAACACTTCTACACCTTCTATAGAAAAGTTTTAAAATTAACTATGAAAGGATAAAACCAATTAGTAACTTAATTGACTGCAACCATATGATAAATAGCAGCTATGAAAGAGAACAAATGAAATTTATAGACATAAAAATTAAATATTCAGGATAAAATATGCACTGAACTGACTTAGCCACAGATTAAAAATTGCACACACACAAAAAATTGTAATCTGAAGACACAGAAACTGCCTAAATTAAAGCAATGAATTTTTTTACAGGTTGAAAGAAACTATCCTGTGGGAAAACATCAATCTAATGCATGAAATTAGAAATTAGTCCCAGAAAAAGAATAGATGGCAGAAAAAGTATTTGAATCTAAGCTACCTGAAATGTTCCAATATTGGGTAGAAATTATGCATCCACAGTTATAAGGGACTGGAGCAATAGCACAGCGGGTAGGGCATTTGCCTATCACATGGCTGACCCAGGTTCAATTCCTCTGTCCCTCTGGAGAAGCTGGCAAGCTACTGAGAGTATCCCACACACACAGCAGAGCCTGTCAAGCTCCTTGGGGTGTATTCGATATGCCAAAAACAGTAGCAACAAACCTGACAATGGAGATTTTATTGGTGCCCACTCGAGCAAATTGATGAACAACGGGAGGACAGTGCTACAGTGATACAGTTATAATCATTTTGATTATAAGATTCTCACTGAACACAAAGGGCAAAATATACAGATTAAGAGAAAACTTAAAAGCTACTCTAGAAAGAAACTGTAGAGATATATGGAAATACAAATAAGAATGCCTAAGAGGGGGACAGAGTTAATACACAGTGGGGAGAATTTGCTTTGCAGCCGACCCATGCTTCATCGTCAGTATCCCATATTCCTGAGTACAGAGCCAGGATTAACACTTGAGTACTGCCAGGTGTGCCCCCTCCCCAAAAAAAGCCTGATATCATATCAGAAAAATATGATAAAAGGATATTTTAAGCACTAAAACATTCTTCCAAAAATATCCTTAAAAGTAAAGGGGAATAACAAGTCACATGAATAAACTAAAGCCAAAAGAATTCATTGATCTGCACTATAATCCAATGTAGGAAAATTTCAGACTGCATAGTCACATATAATTTTTCTGTCCATCTATTCTTTTTCTGGGGCTCTAATTTCATGTGTACCAGATTGTTTGATATTTTTCCACAAGTTACTTCCTTCCAGCCCTTTCTTTTAAATCACTGCTTTAGTTGAGTCAGTCTCTATGTCTTTAAATTACTTATTTTTCTTGTGCAATCTTTAATCTTTTGTTAAGTAAATTGGTGCATTTTTTTCTGAACATTTAATTTTTATAGCTAGAAATTTTATTTTTAAAATATTTTACATCAAACATTAAGACAAATGTTCATTATAATGCTATCTTACTAGCTGAAAACAAAAATTAAAATAATAATTTCCACAAACAGGTAAATAAATATATAGTGCTAATTCTATGCAAATGTTTGCAGCTCACTAATTTTGCTGAAGATTTGTACCATGCAACAACCTAGATCAATCTGAAGAACAGAATGGCAGAGAAAAATAAACAATACATTAGTATATCCTGTTTGACTTTATTTACAAAAGTATTTACAACAGGAAAATCTAATTTGTAATGAATTAAAGATGACCACTCATTGCAAAGGTCAGGGTCAAGCAGGAGATCAACACTGAGATTCAATGTCTAGTATAAGTATCCAGGTCTCAAGGCCCACCTCTCAGAATTTTTCTTTGTAGAATTATTTTTAAAGAAATGAAAGAACTAGAGACTGTAACACTACAAAACAAAGAATCAAACTCAATAGACTCTAACTGGACAATGAACAGGAATTTATTTACAAATTCTTTTATTTTTCTATTATCTTTCTCTTCAATGTAATTAATAAGGATTACTCATAACGCACTTAGTTGAAAAAGTCACAAAAGGACATAATGTTAAAATGATTATTTTTAGAGAAAAATCTGAGTGACATTAAAGTTTAAAATACCTGCCTGAAAATTTTTTCCAACCACTGGAATATGAGTTGTGTTAGTCTTGGCATCCAAGGCAAGGCAAAGGTTATTTACAAAGGAAAAGCTATACTTGTGGTGGAAAGTCTTTTGCTTAAGAGAGTGAAACCTGAACATTTCCCTGGCTTCTTTCACAGTTGAATTGCACCAATGTCTGGGCTTCGCATTTACTCTAACTTGTGGTTTTGTTCCTCCCCATTCACTTTGGATTGAGCAAGACACACGTTCAAATAACTTTGACCATAGGCTATAGCAAGAATAACAGTACCCAGAGATTTTCTTAGGAAATGTGCTTTACCAGTGTAGATAGAATTTGGCTTTTATCTATTTGCTATCAGAACTTAAAACTTCACCTAAGTGTCAACACTTTATTCTGGTCTCTGGAATAAAATAATTCTTCCTTCATCCATACCAAAATTCATCAGGCAGAAGCACCTGGATTTAAGTAAAGGTGGTATTTCAAAGTGCCAAACATGATGAGAATATATAAACATGCAAAATATACCACTCAAAATTTAAATGCATATTTTGTTTTACACTGAAAGTAGGTTCTTTTCTAAGTGAAATACATTGTTCATCTACACTTCCAATTATTTCCAAATCATTTGCTGAGTTTTTATAAATTATTAATGTGATTTTGTTTGACAGAGCTGTCACAAGCTGATAGCCCTGCCTAAATTATAATTTATTGTAGTGAACCACATCCACTCTCTATACAGCGATCTTAATTAGTTGATAGTTATTCTGTGGCTTGTGTTCTCCTAAATAGAGACTTTGTATAAAATTGTTACGATTGTATGTCAAAATTGCTCTGTGAAATTTAAAAGATCATTCTTTGCTGCCACAGGAGGAGTTGGGGGTGGGGAGGTCCAAAATGAAGGAATAAATGGACTCCTAGATAGAGTCCTCTTGAGCAGCTGTGTTAGTAGCAGGGCTATAAGGACTGCCTGGTCTTGCTCTGTAAGGACAAATAGGTAAATGATATAGACAATTGATCCATATCTTATACGACAGTTTCTGTGTCTAAGAGAATCTGCTCTTCATTCACCCAGTGTCAGGAAAAATTAACCTGGATGACCTAAGCTGTGAAGGGAAATATTTTAAACTCCTGCAGCTTCTATTCCTACTGTCAGTGGAAACTAGGAACCATCTTGTACAGAGTTTTTTTTCCAATCCAGACATATATTGCAGAGGCAAAGTTACTTAATAGGCAACATGTAGTCCTCCGCAAAGCAGAGAGAACATCTATAAAACTCCATCACTTATTTATACTGCTTTGCTGACCATCAAAGGAGCTGGAAGAAAGTGCACAGTGGTGTTTTTATATATCACCATAGCAAGAATCATACATGAATGGTCATTACCATTCCTTATGATAATTACTATGAATTAATTTACTTATCATAATAATTATTAACAGATAAAAAAGAATGTCTAAATTTTAACAAGTGCAATACTCATGACTACTTTATGAAAGTAAACTATTATTTCAAGCATGAAAATATTCAACTAGCAATGGCTTTAGACAATACAATTGATGTATATAACATCTCTATATAACATTAAGAGTTATCTTGTCATCTCAAGGCAATACAGAATGAATTCCATGTAAATGAGTGTAACTGGGTGTAACACAATCAGCAGGAAGGTTAGGGAGCTCAGGCCATGTGACAAAAGAAAGCTTTATGTACCTTTTTCCTTTTAGTATGCATGAAACATATTTCCTGTATTTGAATTTGAATTTGAAACTGCTTAGGAAGTTTCCTAATATAAATTTATCTCATGCAAGACACTCAAATATTCAAATGCAAAGTGATCAAGAATGAGATCTTAGAACCACTGTTTTAGAGTCACTGAAACATTAACTGAGGTACTGGGAAAGGCTAACTTCCCTGGGTTCCAGAATAGCCTATTATCTCTAAAAATAATAATGAATTTAAAGAACAAAAAAAGGGAGGGCAACTATTGAATGGGCATGTATTGAATCTGCCATAATTATATTACTTTGGAAAATACATTAACAATGATTATTCATTCTAACACTACTATTATTACTACTAAGAGCCATTAATGACAAAGTACTACTTGCCAAAAAAATTAACTAAATACTTTACCTGTATTATAATTATGCAATTATCTTCAGGGGCTTAAAAGACCAACAAAAATTCATGTAATTAGATGGTGTTTGATTTTATCTATAGCCTGCACAATTCCACTGCCCAAATCACTACATATTCTTGTGATGACCCATATTTCTACACATGAGTGAATATTAAAAACAGCTCTCCTAACTGTTCAGTCTTGGAATTATTCCTATTATTTAATTCTATGCAGAAGGGTAATCACTGAAATGAATGCAACTCTTTTTCTGCCTTCACACATAATTTTTAAAAATTCTGCCAAGATGTGCATTGTCTTTATAAAGGCATCTAAAGAAAAATGTCACTGGTACTATTATAAAATGATTAAAGCACTGGCATTCTCATCAAGGAGAATTAACTTAAGTAATATATGTGAGCTTTACTAACCCCAAACCTGTTGCAGAATAAGTGACCAAATAAATGAATGAATGAGATTCAAAAACCCAAAGAGCTATTGCTCTGGAGACTCTGATGCTTACAAAATTTTATGAATATGTTCACTGCTAATCAGCACAAAGAAAAAATATTTTATGAGAACTTTGGAGATGATAGGCAACTGGATTTTGAAATGGTACAATGAGATTGGTTTAAAGGTTATTCAGCAGAACACATGATTATTTTTCCAAATCAGTATCAGTACTCTCAAAGATCACTAATCAATACTCTTAATTTTTTAATTAAGTAAATTTTAAAACAATAGGTTTATTTATATTAAATTATTAGAACTAACATATTAATTTGGCATCAAATAATATAGGTGCACTAAGCAATTTAAATGAACCTTATTTTATTTTCTGATGAACTATTAGGTAGATATTAACTAGAGTTTTCGTTACCCACTAAGTAACACAAATGTCTTGCCATGCCTGACTTTAGAACTGTGACATAGAGGAAGAAATTACACAAATCAAAGTATTGTTAATATATATTGTCTATTGAAGAATTTGATATCAGTTAGTCTCAGAGAGCAGTATACCAAGGTTGTCTCCTAGAGAATTAGGGCTATTCAGGAATTGGACAGTAATCTGGGGCAGGAGAGATAGTACAGGCAAATATTAAGGCATTTTCTGTGTATGTAACCAACCCAGCTTCAATTCTTTTATGGTCTATTATGGTCCTCTGAGCACTGCCAGTATCAATTCCTGCCACACAACCAGGAGTAAATTCTGAACACTACTGGATTAGTGGGGGAGGACAGAAGAAGAAGGAATCAGAAGGAGTGAGGAGTGAGGAAATTGGCAGGGGGACAAAAAGGAAGAGGAAGAAGGAAATAGGAGGAAGGAGGGAGATGGGGAGGGAGAACAAAGAGAGGGAAGGAGAGGAGGAAGAGGAAATGGAAGAAGGAAAAGGAAGGAAGGAGGGAATAGGAGGAGGAGGAGGAGGAGGAGGAGAAAGAGGAGGAGGAGAAGAGCTATCTAACATTCATACTTTAACGAGAAGTCACAGAAGAAATCGCAAAGAGCTGAGAGGTTTGTGCAGGCCTTACTTCTTGTACAGTCAGTAACCAGAAAATTGCTTCTTTCGGTAATCTTCTGGAAAGTGATGGTGAGGTAAATTTAAATGCAAAAAAATTTATTGGAGTGTGGGAGAAATAGTACAGTGTCAAGGTATCAGCCTTGCAGATCTGGATTCAATCCCCAGTATCCCATATGATTCCCTAAATTGCCCATCGGAGTGATCCCTGAGAGTAGAGCCAGGAGTAAGCCCTGAGAAAACCATGTGTGGTCCATAGACAAAAGTTCAACAGGAAACTATGAAGGGGATTAACACCTGGGGGATGGGAAGGTATTGAGGTGAGTAGTATTGTGAGAACTGAATTAGATATAATTGCCACAGGTACATCTACAGATTGTAGCACTGTAGCACTGTCCTCCCATTGTTACTCGAGCGGGCCCAGTAATGTCTCCATTGTGAGACTTGTTGTTACTGTGTTTGGCATATCAAATCCGTCATGGGTAGCTTGCCAGGCTTTGCCGTGCAGGCCCAGGGAAATTTGGAGCAGGTTAATCGATTAATCCTTCATATTTTTCTAGACTGAGGCACGAGACCTAGGACTGTAAATCCAGATTGACTAGACTCTGCATGCAGACTATCACCAGAAAGTGATATATTGGGGAACACTGCTCCCTGCAGTTACCAGCGGCTTTTGTAACATAGATAAGAACTGGGAGAAGTCAACATTCCTGTACATAAGAAATGCTTTGATCCTAAAATGAAAGACTTGAAGAGATTAGTATGGCTCTCATGAGATGATATCACAGTGGTTTTCAAATGAAAATGAAAAATAGGTGAAAATAACTCCAATATCAGATATCCCAATTATACCCACTTTTAGATGGAAAAAAGATTAATGATAATACATAACAGGTGGTAAAAAAGGAAAAAATGGTCCAAACTCACTCTGTTATGTTACCTTTCACTATAAAGTTTTCATTCTAAGTATTTTCAATATGAATAAATTTTAAGTTAGCAAAGATACATTATGAATGATGTCAAATAAGTGGGAAATATATGATTAGCAATAAAAAATTTAAATCTGCTTAGCATAGTTTACTTGGCTAATTATAGAATGTGTATTTGCAAATGTCTAATAGTTAAATTTGATATTTACTTCTGCAGACTCCTGACAGTTATAATTGGTATGAAGTACTTCCTTTACAGGGAATCAAAATCTACCTTTGTCCAAATTTCTTCAACCCTTGTTATAAATTCTCAATGTTCATCAGAGTTACCCATGTGTTGTTAATAAATACAGGTGCTCAGATACTACCTCAGAGCTTAGAAAACCAGAGCCTGCTAAGTTAAGGGTCTTCTATATTTTGGAGTTGGAGTTGGAGAGTATATATTTTCAGATTTTGTCTGAAATTTCTTTCTCATTACTATTTTCCTCATTAACTGTCACTGCTCGACCAGGACACATTCTTAGCTAATTTATTAATATACACAATGGAGATCACAGGGTATACTGCATTAATCTCCTTTTATATATTATATATGCAAATATACCAGCTTAAATTTTCTATAACAAACAAATATGGTCTTTAAGCAAGATTCTAAAGTTGTGGCTTTAGGCTTTTCAACCTCCTGCTACCACCAGTTCAACTTCTGGACTCGGGACTATCTTTTATGCCCTTTGATAATATAATATTCTATAACCTATAAAATAGTTTGGCCATGACTTTGCAATATTTGTGCATGCCAAGCACTACAAACCTATGACTTCAACACCTCAAAGAAAAATATCTAATGTAGGTAGCTAAACTCAACTTACAAAATGTATTTATTTTTTAAATTGTAAACCTATAGCCACTCCGCTGCTTATAAAGCATATCTAAAATAGTTTTAACCAAAATAGAGTCACACTAACTCTAGTTTTATATATTTTATGCTGGGCAACACAAATGTCTGATTCCTGATGGTATCTATAACATCTAGAACCATGGCTGACACCTAGTTCATGCTCCATAAAATTGTCATATAATTGAAATGACATGCATGGAAATAAATTTGTGGAAATGACTACTGTTCATTCAAACACAATAAGTTCATAAACAAAGGGCACATGATGGCATGGCTAGGCTATAGTTGGCAAAGATGGAGATAATGATTAACAGAATCAGGGTGAATGACAAAAGGATTTGTAAATACTTTAGATATCTTAGAACACTGAATGAATCTATTTTAAAAATAAGGGGATTCTCCCTTCTGGAGCATAAAATGAGGGCCCCATAACCATGCCACTGGACTCTGTGCCAGGCTGTTTCACATGGGGAGCCCAGAGGGGTCAGGTGAGAGCCCTCCTCACCCCAAGTGATCCAGCTCTGGCAGCAAAAAACTCCAGAACCCAACTGCCACCATGCTCAAGGCCACTCTCCGCACACTTGGGCCAAGCCTCACATATGAGTAAACATATTCCTGGACTCTGAGACCTCGAAAGACACATCATAAAACACTCCCTGCCCATTCTCCAAAATTACCACACCACATTTGATGGGGTTCAGATAGTATGTAACAAATCATAGAGGAAAAAATATATACATATATATACATATATATATTCAGATATATACCAAAGCTCACATCATCCAATCTTTAACAACATGTTAGTGATATCCTATAGAATGTCTTAATGGCTCCTGCCAAAATAGAATTATCTTCACACTGTTTCCTATATGAACACTTTTGTTCATCAGTTCTTCATAACAGACAATATGAAATATATTATTTTGGTTGTGTTTTTGGAAACAGACTAGGGCTTGGGATGGAAGCATCCCAAATTTGGTGGTGGGAAGGTGTTATGGTGGTGGGATGGGTGTTTGAATATGCAATGTAATCCAATATTGTGAACTAACTTATAAAATAAAAAATAAATTAAAAAAAGGAGGATACTCTTCATAAAAATAGGAGTAGGCAGCTGGAGAGCAGACTTCCCACATTGTCTACAGGTACTAGTTGTACTCCTTTCTATAATGAAAAGGGCCAAGTATTTGAACAGGGTTGTAGATGATCTTTTCCTGAATTAATAACTAAAAAGCCATCCAAGTACAAACACTGGGGAAGTTATGGGAATATTGTTCTCAGAACAGATGCATTGATGTTACCTAAAATCTGGAATTCTCTTTGAATATTTTTCCTTCCTCTATAAAGAAAAATATTCCCCCACTTTACCTTCATGTCTATAAATGCCTCTACAAAATTGCTTTATATTAGAGTTTCACACTCAATTCTTTCTTTATATTTCTCCTCATTTCAGGTTCCCTTCATTGTCATCTTATACCTTATCTGCCTTACTCCTATGCCTTTCTGCTACTTTAATAATATATCCAAACTATCACTCTGCCTATTTTTTTCCCTTTATTTTATTTTATTTTTTTTTACAGTTGTAGATTTACAATTTTTTGTGCTTTGGTTTCAATTATACAATGATCAGATACCCATCCCTCCACCAGTGCCCATTTTCCACCACCATGGATAATATCCCTCCCACCCCCATCCCCCCATCCCCCCTCCCTCTGTGGCAGGGCAATCCCCTGTGTTCTCTCTCTCCTTTTGGGTGTTGTGGTCTGCAAAAGAGGCATTGAGTGGCAAACATGTTCAGTCCATAGTCTACTTTCGACATGCATCTCCCCTCCTGGGAGGATCCTCCAAACATCCTTTATTTGGTGCTCCCTTCTCTATCTGAACTAGGATACCCGGCTGGTCTCTAAATTATGGAGTAATCCTCCTGGTGCTGATCTCAGCTATTCTTGGGTATTAATCTCATACTTTGTTACTTTATATCCCCCAGATGAATGCAATCTTTCTATGTCTATCCCTCTCTTTCTGACTCATTTCGCTTAGCATGATACTTTCCATATTGTACCACTTGTATGTAAATTTCATGACTTCATCTTTTCTAAGAGCTACATAGTACTCCATTGTGTAGATGTACCAAAGTTTCTTTAACCAGTCATCTGTTCTTGGGCATTCAGGTTTCTTCCAGTTTCTGGCTATTGTAAAGAGTGCTGCAATGAACAAACAAGTGCAGATGTCACTTCGACTATACATTTTTGCCTCTCTGGGACATATTCCCAGGAGTGGTATTGCTGGGTCAAATGGGAGCTCAATTTCTAATTTTTTGAGAATCGTCCATACTGTTTTCCAGAAGGGCTGAACCAGTCGACATTCCCACCAACAGTGAAGGAGTGTCCCTTTCTCGCCACATCCACGCCAGCAAAGGTTGCTTTTGTTCTTTTGAATGTGGGCCAGTCTCTGAGGTGTGAGATGGTATCTCATTGTGGTTTTGATCTGCATCTCCCTGATGATTAATGATGTAGAGCATTTTCTCATGTACTTTTTTGCCATTCGGATTTCTTCTTTGAGAAAGTTTCTGTTCATTTCATTGCCCCATTTTTGGATGGGGTTGGATGTTTTCTTCTTGTGGAGTTTAACCAGTATTTTGTATATCCTGGATATCAACCCCTTGTCAGATGTGTATTCGGTGAATATCCTTTCCCATTCTGTAGACTGTCTTTGTATTTTGGTCACTGTTTCTTTGGAGGTGCAGAAGCTTCTTAGTTTAAGATAGTCCCATTTATCTATCTTTGTTTTCACTTGCTCAGCCAGTGGCGTGGCATCTTTGAAGATACCATTAGCTTCAATGTCATGGAGGGTTTTGCCAACTTTGTCTTCAATGTACATTATGGTGTCTGGTCTGATGTTGAGGTCTTTAATCCATTTTGATCTTACTTTTGTACATGGTGTTAGGCAGTCACTCTGCCTATTTTAAGAATACAAAGTTTCATGGCACTTTGGATTTCAGAATAATATAAGTAAAAATATTTATTAAATCACATAATAAATGTCAAGTATTCAGAAGCTAGTAATAAAATGCTGAGCAAAGCAGGTGTCATCCTTCTAACCTACATTTTTAATATTATCTCATATTATTCCTAACATCACCAGTATAATTCAATTCAACAATTCTTCAGTTCCAGGAATAGAGTTTTTTTTTATTTCTATAGTTTAACAATTTCTTCTAAGAAACATTCTCTGTCTTTCCTCAGCATATCTTAGCTACCTTTTTAAGATGTACCTTTAAGAAGTAGGATAGGACAATATTTGTTTGCATGCAGATGCTACTTTCTTCTTCTGAATTTACACTAAACTCACTGCTTTTAGCATTTATCAGACACGTTGTATAAGACCACCTGAAAAAACTAATGCTCCATACTATTTTTATACACTACAAAAACTTGCACCCGATTTATATTATTTTCCTAACTTTAATTATATAATATTAAACACATATTCTCCTTACATTTGTACAAGTCATGATTTTGCATTTTTAAAAGTGTAAAGCAGTTTTGTTTACCTTTAACACAATATTATAGAACCCAATATAGACTGATGATGTCTTTCCTAGTTTAAAGCTTCCCTTCCTCTGCTTGAACATACCTCCAGTTTCCCACCAGGAACTTCTCAAACTGAAGAATGTCCAATTACCCAATAGTACAGAGATTGAGATTATATTGATATTTTGATTAGGTGCCACCTTGCATTTTGCTTCTCTATTTCTTGTTAGACACTAGGGTTCCCTGTCTCCTGCAGACATGGAGTAGGAAAGAGACAAGGTCAGAAAAGTTTTTGCTTGATTGATACAATTACTGTCTGAATATGGATCCCCAGAGATGGCTAACTGGAAGTATGTTTTGTATCTGAGCTTCTGGGGTTTCTCAGATCCCCAGTTCCTGAGGATTTCTTACTACAGTTCCTCATTAGGAGTGATGAAACCTTATAGCCTCATGTTTTCCAGTATTCTTATGATACTTCCTTCTGTGGATCTTTCTTCCCCTCAACAGATACTACTGGTTAGGTAGGGTATCCCTGGAGAAGCTACTCCTGATACTTTTGTGGGATTACATGTGCACACATCCATTTCTAACTATAGTCGAAAAGTTCTAGTCTATCTCATCTTCAGTTGCCCTGGATAACTTCAGATGGGAATCAGATGTCAGAAAGACAAAAATCCCAGAAGATACAAACCAATAATCTAAATGATTCTTTTAAACAATATTTCACCCGACTTCAAAAGTTGGAGGTCCCAGAACTCAACCACTGTCACACACACCACTAGTCTCCACGTGCTTAGGCCAAGCCTCACCCACAAGTGAATCTCCAGAAAAACCCAGGTATGTAGGACTTTGTGACTGAGAATTCTGGATTCAATGAGACCTGGAACAGAGATCCTCTGCCTATATCCCTTGTCTCTGGAAACTCAGAAATCATGCCCATAAGTCACTTCTGGCTGGCACCAGATAATCGTGTCATCAGCCACCACAGCCACCATCCAAAGCGTATGTCCTCTCCCAAAGTGAGTACAACATGATACTCACCATAACTATGCCGCCAGACCACATGCCAGGCTGTTTCACTTAGGATGCCCTGGGGGAGGGGGCAGGAGAGGCCCCTCTCCACCCCAAGTGACCCAGCATCTGCAGCCCAAAACCTCCAGAACTCAACAACTGCGATGCTCATGGCCACTCTCCACATGCCAGTACTGAGCTTCACCCATGAGTGAACCTATTCCTGGACCAACACTTCATAGAACACAGCCTACCTATACTCCAAGAGTACCACATCACATTTGATGGGGTTCAAAGTAGGAGGCAACCAATCTTAGAGGGAAATATTTTTTAACATATATATATATATATATATATATATATGTTCATTGATTTGCTCGAGCAGGCCCAGTAACACTGTGAGACTTGTTACTGTGTTTGGCATATCACATATGTCACGGGTAGCTTGCCAGGCTTTGCCGTGTGGGCGAGATACTCTCGGTAGCTTGCTGGGCTCTTCGAGAGGGGCGGAGGAATCGAACTCAGGTTGGCTGTGTTGGCCGTATGCAAGACAAATACCTTACCCACTGTGCTATTGCTTCAGCCCATATATATATATATATATATATATATATATATATATATATATATACATACATATATAATCATATATACTCATATATACATATATATATATATGTATGCACACAAGATTTAACCTTTAACAACAATGTTAGTTATCTCTTATAGAAGGGCTTAATGGCCCTTGGGTGAAATACAAAAATCTTCACACTCTTTCCTCTAAGGATACTTTTTTGTAGAATCTTCAGTGGTTTTTCATAACAATACAAAATGTTATTTCGGTTCTGCTTTGGGGTAGAGATTGGGGTTCGGGATGGAAAAATTCAAAATATGGTGATGGGAAGGTGTAATGGTGGTGGGATTGGTGTTTTAATATTAAATGTAATCAATAATGTGAACTACTTTATAAAATAAAAAATATTTTTTAAAAGTTGGAGATCTTCACAATTTTTTAAGAAGATGCAGAAATCACAGTAAGTTTTCAAGTCTTTTTAAAGAGTCACATTATAATTGCTCACAAAAATATGTAGCTTTCTAAAATCCTGTTATATAATTTGAACTTGATGTTATTAATATAAACCTGAGAAGGAATTTTTGTGGTTACCTTATTGAAATTGCAATGCATTACATTGGATTGGTGGTCAGGCACTTCATTGTAGATTTATCAATTTAACATTTATTTCCATCTCTGAGAACTCAGCTAAAATTCTAAGTCAAAACCAGTTTAGTCTCAATTCAATCATTCAGAAGCACACATTGTTTGCTCATACACTAATAGGTACTCTACATATGGTTCCACAACCTATTCTTTTCAGTGATCATATCTTCAATGTCCTTTCTATTTTGATAATTTCATTTATAATACATTAACAGTAGAGGGATATCAACATAAACAAATCTCTCTGATCACTAACCAGAAGACTTTATTACAAAGTGTTATAGACTTCAGAATAAATTTTCATTTTCCTAATGAATGTCATAAATGTTGTTGGTGAGATTAATAGCTTAGTTATTAACTGTGAATGTCAGAATTATCATATGAATGATAAGGAAAAATTGTAAAAGGTTGAATCTAAGATAATTGAGTTTCTAGGCCATTATGAGAAAACCTGTAGAGAACATGTGACCCAAGGAGCAAAACCATGAATAAAAATAACCCAGATTTTTTGAGTGCTGAATTGTAATTAAATAGGATGGAGAAGTAATGGTTATTCATTGTTTACTGCCTAGAAGTAAAATAAGATTGTTTCATGCATATTGTATTATTTCATCCTAAGTAGGTAACTATACTTTTGGATCTCACCTTTTCTCACTTGTTCACATATTCCATGGTTCAATCAACATATTCAGGTCTTGGCATAAACTGATCTCTCTATGTGAATGCCATTTACAGTCACTAACACAACTCTTAAACTTGCTTCGCACATTTGGTCATAAATCCCTTTGACAGTTTTTGTTTTCTTTCGAAGTGTCAAGAGTGTAACCCAGGGTCTTATTACCACTAAATTATATAACCACCCCCAATTCATTCTTTATTTTTTGGAAGCAAAATAGTTTTTTATTTAAAAAAATTACTTAGAGAAATGTGAGAAGAGAGAAAGAGAGGAATATATATTCAAGAAAAAATACAGGCTGCACCAGAGGAAGGGAAGGCAGAGAATGGTATTTGGGAGGAGGTTATAGAAAATTTCACCAACTTTCTTGACCTGGACTTCATTGTGTATATAAAAGTTAATCTGGGGGCTGGAGAGATTGATAGAGGTGCTTGCTTTACTTGTGACTGACCCAGGTTCTATCCCAAACATCCACCTTAGCCCCCAACAGACACCTGAGCACAGAGTCAGGAATAAACTTTGGGCACCGCTGTGTGTGGCACCAAAACTAAACAGACCAGCTAATCTGTGTATTGTCTCTGAGAAAGTTTTGAATTCTTAATGGTCCTTTCATATTCTTATTATGTCCTTCAGATTTTCCTGTAGCTTCTCCTTTTCTGAGGAGGTTCACACTTCTTAGGATGTTGCCTCAATTTTTGTACCTGGGTGATGTCTCAGTTTCTTCATCTCCAAAGAGCCCAGGGTTGTGCATAGATAGTGAAGGGCTCCAGGGCAATGGAATTCCTGAGAGGTAATAAACAACTAGCTGTCAGGACCCACCTTGTAGACATAGGCTAAGGCCTAATAGATATTTACCTGGAGCCATCACAGACCAGAGAGAACTGGACCCCCTCCAAAAGAAGATCCAGTAGGAACAAAGATCAAGAATAGGAATTTCAAAGACCATCCATTAAGCCCAATTCTTTGGCAACCAACCTAGAAGAGATTTCTTATGTGTAGAGCCCCATGTTAGGTATCCTATTAAAAACCTTGTAACAGTCAACTTAAGCAAAGAAAGCATGCACATAAGGACAAAGGAAACCCAAGCCCATATGCTACTTGTGTCCATGTGTCATGGCCAAGTGCATGGGGTGCCAGAGCACGTGTGCACATGTGTCGCCTGCATCGTCCTTCTTGAGATGTGTACTTTTGTGCTTTCATATCTAATGTTCTATCTTTGGAAAAGCCCACATTCTCTCTTGAGCATATTTCTCTTGTTTTCTTTCTTTCCCTCCTTCTCCATCCTCAAAACCCTCAAATAAAATTGTTTTTCTTTCACAGCTTATCTCCTCCTGAAATTCTTTTCTGTGAGAAGGCGAAGACCCAAAAGGCCTGGATAAGGCCTAGGACAGGCTCTCCTTTCCAGCCTGAGTCCATGTGGCTCCCTGAGAAATCGGGTGGTGGGGATTAACTCACGTACTGAGAAAGAGACGTATACATCAGGTGTGACTCCATAGCTACCTAGTGAGGCTTGTCTAGGTTCATGCCATGCAGGGGCTTACCACAAATTTTATCAGTTTTAGGATTACAAGCTGGTCCTGGGGTGGCAGAGGTGGATGGGGAGAAAGCGGCTGTCTCTCCTCTCTGGTTCACAAAGTCATCCAGGGGCACACTGACATCAGATGTGGTCTTCATTCCTTTGTGCTACTTCAAAGCTGGGCGATTTCTTCTTCAGTTTTATTATTTTCTGAGTCTCCAGAACTATCTACTACCAACATCCCCACAACCCCACCTTTTTCTCCTCCTTAAATCTTTAAGGGGTAATTGGGTGAAGGTCTGTGTTCTATAACTTCTTCGTACTGACAAAAAGGCACAGATCCCATCTTTAAAGCTTGATATAAGACCGTTTTCTCAGGTCCCAGAGTATTTGCTTTTTACCTGTGTTAATTTTTTTCAGGAAATGTATGAATATCAGACATTTTTATGCACCCACCACTTTGAATGAAAATTAAAGATCTGGTAAATTTCTGGTGTTCCAAAATGACCTTTGCTGAAAAGTCTTTACTTTTCAGGATATCTCAGTCATCTGGGCATTGTCTTCAAATTCCTTTTGTGACAGTTTTGGCTCATTGATGTTCTGAGTACATTACCTAGTGGTAGCAGCACAGAAGATCTCATCCATTGCCTCTGAGAGAGAGGCACTCCAGGGTTGGATGAGTCAGAACTCATCCACTGACCTAACAGTGCTGAAGACAATGGAAAAATTAATTGGATTGAGTTCCTTCCTTTAACAAACCTATTATTACTCTGCGTTGACCCTTGAAAGACTCTCTCTGAAAAAATATAGATAGGTTTGAGCCACATTTACAGTCGGTTACAGTTGAAATTCAAAGAGAAACCTAGACATCCTGCAAAGCAGCAGCACTTACAAGAACTCCAAAACATTCAGTGATGTGTAATTTCAGATGACCTAAGAAACCAACTCAGTTACCTAACAGGTAATAGGTACAAAATACCCTTTCCTATCTTTATTATTAAGTATTGAGCCAGTAGTTTCCAAGGATCGGATATCATTTACCTTTTCATGTCAGGGGACAAAGTGCAATGGGCAAGAGATAACAAAGAGATATACATTTACTTTATTTTTTTGGTTTGAGGGACAAATGTGGCAGTAAAGCCAGAGCTTACCCCTGACTCTGTGCTTAGGAATCATTCTAACAAGGATTTAATTCAGGTCAGCTGCACACAAAGAAAGTGCCCTACCCTGTACTGTATCTTCAAACACAAAAAGATGTGCATTTAAAGTAACATTTAACCATTTTACAAACTATAAATTATATAGGTTACCTTGTGCTGTGGGTTAGATAGAGCGGGTAGGGCAGTTGCCTTACATGTGGCCGACTCAGCTGAGCTGGGTTTGATTCCTCTGCCCCTCTCAGAGAGCTTGGCAAACTACCAAGAGTATGTTGCTGCTCCCCGTGACATATTCAATATGCCAAAAACAGTAACAATGAGTCTCTGGGCCTGGTCAAGCAAATCGATGAACAATGGGAGGACAGTGCTACGGTGCTACAGTGCTACCTTGTGTTGCATAACTAATGGATTCCTACTGCTCCCCACATGATAGCTACACATATATTTTCCAGAGATATTCTTTCAAGGGACAAGACAGAGCACTAATATGTTTGTGAAAGGAAATAATTCAATCCAATTGATTTTTCCATTGTCTTCAGTATTGTTGGGTCAGTGGACGAGATTAGAATTGCATCTCATGGAATCCTGGAGGAATCCTCGCTCCTTTCAAGGATGCGTTACCTTATTAAACAGTGAACTTATTCACCCTTCTGGAGCTCATGTTATTACACCACATGGGTCCCATTGGATTCATCTATATCCAAGACAGTGACTATCTCTAAGAATAAATTAGATTCATGTGGCTAAAGTAATATTGGGCTGGAGCGATAGCACAGCTGTAGGGCATTTGCTTTGCACGCAGTCAGCCCGGCTGGCCAGGTTCGATTCCTTTGCCCCTCTTGGAGAGCCCAGCAAGCTACCGAGAGTATCTAGACTGCATGGGAAAGCCTGGCAAGCTACCCGTGGCATATTCAATATGCCAAACACAGTAACAACAAGTCTCAAAACGGAGACGTTACTGGTCCGCTCAAGCAAATTGATGAACTACAGGAGGACAGTGTTGTTGTGTTGAAAGTAATAGCATAGTGGGTAGGCACATGACCTGTACCTGACAGATCCAGATTCAAAACCAGATACCCCACATGGTCTTTTGAGACTACCAGGAGTGATCCCTGAGTACAGAGGTAGAAATAAGCCCTGAGCATTGCTGAGTGTGACCCAAAACAACAATAACAAAAAATCAGGTTTTGTGCCAAAGGAAAAGGATGTGCATTATTACTGTGTAGGCAGTCATCAGTACCTGCCATACCTCAATGTGTTTGGGTTCTATCATTATCATCAAGTAGTCTTTAATGTATTGGTTTCTAGAGTGTGTAATTATTGTGAACAAGGAATAAGGACTGTAAAATTAAGACTTCTTTTGGTTATTTAAGATGATTATAGACATTGGGACACGTGCAAAACAGAGAATCATAATTCCAACCCCACCCCCAAAGTTGTACTAGATGTCTAAAATTAAAACTCTAGTAAAGTCTTGGGTTTTTCTCACCCTGACCTTTATAACTACGTATTTACTTAGATTCACTCATTAAGAGCAACAATATTTCCATGTCAGAAATTAAATATCTGGTTAGAATAATGTTTTCAGATCCTTTTTTTTTCCTTACAGGAGGCATACCCAGCAGTTCCAGAGAGAGAAGTGGATGAGGACACTTCTGGTAATGCTAGCCTCAAGGTTGGGCTTGACGGGTGCTGGAGTCCAGCTATGCAACTAGTAGCACCACACCTGATGATGCTGGGGACATCAAGGAGAACAGCAGAGAAAAGAGTCAGGGAATAGGAAGCAAACTTAATATATGCTAGGCATGTGGTCCACCATTTGCACTATCTCCCCAACTTTTAACTATCTGTAACATCAAAGTGTGCAATAGATCTACCCAAAATGAACAGACAAGGTTTTTTCAATATGCCCAGAAGAGGCCTCTTCCAATAAGAGTCACCTTGGTGTGGGAGAGAAGGTTTCCTTGAGTCCCTCAGGTCTCCCACTATTACTTAGAAATGCAGAGCATTTTCAGATAGAGAAGGGAGCACCAAATAAAGGGTGTTGGGAGGATCCTCCCAGGATGGGAGAAGCATGCTGAAAGTAGACTATAGACCAAACATTATTGCCACTCAATGCCTCTTTTACAAACCACAGCACCCAAAAGGAGAGAGAGAACAAAAGGGTATGCCCTGCCACAGAGGCAGGGTGGGATGGGGGGGATGGGGGGTGGGACGAATAATGGGATCCGTGGTGATAGGAAATGGACACTGGTGGAGGGATGGGTATTTGATCATTGTTTAATTGAAACCCAAGCACAAAAATTTGTAAGCCTACACTGTACCTCATGGTGTCTCACTAATAAAAATTTTTAGAAAAATGCAGAGCATTTTAAGGGCAATGAAATCCCAAAAGGCATAGAAGCAGCTCTGAACTACCCAGTATTCTCTCCTTTAAAAATATCTACTTATTATACATACAAGTGGTACTACATGGAAAGTATCATGCTAAGTGAAATGAGTCAGAAAGAGAGGGATAGACATAAAAAGATTGCATTCATCTGGGCAACATAAAGTAACAAAAATAGGAGACTAACACCCAAGAATAGCTGAGATAAGTACCAGGCGGATTACTCCATGGCTTTGAGGACAACCACACACGCTAGGGGAAAAGACAGCTCAGATAGAGAAGGGAGCACCAAATAAAGGGTGTTGTGAGGTTCCTCTCAGGATGGGAAATGCGTGAATAGAGTAGACTATAGTCTGAACAAGATTGCCACTCAATATCTCTTTTGCAAACCACAGGAGAGAGATAACAAAAGGGAATGCCCTGCCACAGTGGTAGGGTGGGATGGGAGATGGGGGGAAGAGGGGTGGGAGGGATACTGGGACTGGTGGTGGTGGAGGATGGGCACTGGTGGAGGGATGGGTATTCGATTATTGCATAACTGAAACCCAAGCACAAAAATTTGTAAGTCTACAACTATACCTCACAATGTTTCACTTATAAAAATTTAAGGAAAAAAAATCTACTTATTTTCTTTTGTGTGGGCCACACCTGTTAGTGCTCAAGACTTGGAGCTGGAGCGATAGCACAGTAGGTAGAGCATTTTCCTTGCATGCAGCCAGCCCAGGTTCGATTCCTAACATCCCATACGGTCCCCTGAACACCGCCAGGAGTGATTCCTGAGTACAGAGCCAGTAGTAACCCCTAAGGATCACCGGGTATTACCAAAAGAAGCAAAAAATTAAAAAGACTCACCCCTGGCTCCACACTCAAGGATTACTTCTGGAGGACTGCGGGTTCCTATGAGGTGCTAGAGGTATCCTACCCACTGTTCTCTCTTGGGCCTGTCCTCTGTTCTTCCCCTCCCATCTACATTTATAATATAGGAAAAATGTAATTTGAGAATATCATCCAGGTATAAATTTATCAGTGAACTTGACATATCTATCAGTAAAATTCAACTTTTTGCTTGAAATGATTCCCTCCTTTCTCTTGGTGCCCAAGGTTTCTTCATTCTGGATAAATATCTCATGTCTGCCTTTTGTCTTTAGAAATAACTACCATTTAAGTTCTCCAATGTTATGTTATTAAATTAATATTTCCTTTGCTAACCTGTCTAATATTATTTTACCTCCCACATAGCCTGAAAAAAACAAGGTAAGGGGTTCATGGGGGCAGAGGAGGATGTTCCCAAACCACACATAAATAAGGCCATCCTGGCAATAAAAAAATGCTGTAAATAATTTGGATCATTGTGGTGAGATTTTCAATGAAGTTCTAACTTGGAGATATATTTTAATTTTTGACTTTCAGGTCTTTCAATTTTTTGCCTAGAGTGTGTAATTTTGTTTAGTTAGTACCATTTTATAATTTACATATTTGTGTACTAACCAGAGATAAAAACTTTTTCAGAAGAAATTACTTGTCAGGACATAGGCATATTACAGCAAATGTAGATTTAGAGAAACTTTTCATTGGAATAGAAAAGAAAGTAAGATTTTTTAAAATAAAGGGATTTGTAATTATCTTCAATTAAATGAAGAGTTGCATAGTTCTACGGCAGTGAGATATGCTTTCCTCCACAAAGGTCTACATTTATATGTAAAATAATATAACATTTCAATCCTTGAGAGTTGCATAAAAATATTGAATATATCATGCATGTCCTGAAGAAGATATAAGCTCTAGACTCTGCTAAAACCATTCATATGCTAAAATATGCAAAAATAAAAGGTGGAAAGTTATTTCCATTCTTTGCTTCAAGACAGTTGCTTTGTTATGGTCTAAATATTATGATGCCCATGACATAATTGGTATATAATGTTATATATATATATATTTTATGTTAACTGTCTCTGATGGATGTTAAGTGGAAGAAACTGAAAACCAATTCGAAGACTATGTGCATATTATATAATCTGCATAATGGATATAAGTCCTATTTAGAGGGATAGATTTCAATTACAATGAAGAACAATGAAGAAGAACCATACTAGATATTTTTCAAATGAAACCAATATAAGAAATTGATTATACATGTGTTAAAATATTGAAAATGCAAAAACATAATAAAAATAATTATAGAATAAATCTCGCACTGCCTTGGATTACAAGAGAAAATGTGGGAGTGAGAGAGATAATAGGGCATGTAGGGCTCTTGCCTTTCACGCAACTGATCGGTGTTTGATCTCTTGAATCCAGTATGGTCCTCAAGACCTCCAGGAGTAATTCTTGAATGCAGAGTCAGGACTAAGACCTAAGCACTGCCAAATATGGCCCAAAAAAACAGAAACAAAATAATTAGAAAAAAGAAGATGAGAAAATAGAGAACTGAGGTATTGTCAAAACCCTGCACTTCAAAGAACAACCTTAGAGATTTTGGTGTTAAATTTATGAGGACTCAGTACAGCTCAGCCTTGTTTGTACCTCATATTTCAGAGAAATATTTTGTGTCCTGGGGATTCTTTCCTTATTCTTTTCTGTCTAACCTCTTTACTTTTTTCTTCAAATCATTTCTTCCTTTTCTATCCTGGTCATATTCTTTAAATTTAATAGAGTATCTTGGAAAAATTAATTCCAATCTGAATAATCTTTAAAGTACTATAGAAAATTTAAGAATCAATTTTATTGAATCTAATAAAACTTTTGTCTTTGAAGAGCATCGAGCATAAAATAAATGTTATATCTAAGTCTCTCAAACTAATGTTCTCAAACTAAGTTTTACCCTCTTTCTAAACACACAAACAAATACACACACATTTTGTTCACCTCATTAAATGTTCATTCCATTCTTATGATTCTTAAGATCAAGAAAATAGAAGGGTTTTTCCCCAAAAAAATTTTATTAAAGCACTGTAAATCACAAAGTTATCCATAGTTATTTTGTCTACAATATTCCATCCAAGTCTCACCACCAGTGTCAAATTCCCTCCACTGTAGTTCCCAGGTTCCCTGTCCTACCAAGACCCCTCCTCACCCCACCTTCAGCCTCAGCCTACCATCTTAATGGACATCCCTTAAATATGGTTATTAAAATTTGGGTCTTGTGATTTCAGTGTTGTTAACACTGTTGTTTGAATACTTAGCTCTATAATTCTTTAAAATCACTGATGTACCTGAACTCCCATTGCTTCTCATCTATCTTTTCTCCCTTTCCTTTTCATTCTATTACTTTTCTACTCCTCCCTATACTTTGGGGACAAGGGTGATCAATGCACCTATCCTCCTTAAACCACTGCATTTCTTCATCCAGTTATTCTAAATATCACATATCTGTGATATCGTACTGTGTTTGTCTTTCTTTTTCTAGATTACTTCACTTAATATGATATCTTCCAGTTCCATCCATGTTGCAGCAAATTGCATTGTTTCATTATTACTTATAGACATGTAGTATTGCATCATATATATATATATATATATATATATATATATATATATATACCATACCTTCATGATCCACTGATCTGTTATTACACATCTAGTTTGAGTTCAAATCCTAGCTGTTGTACTGAGTACTGAAAGGAATAGTGGTATGCATACATCTTTTTGAATGAATATTTTTCTGTTCTCAGGGTAGAAATCCAAAAGTGGAATTGCTGTGTCCTAGGATAGCTCAATCTTAAGTTAACTGAGAACTCATATAATAAATGTATCTCCAAGTTAGAACTTCATTGAAAATCTCACCACAATGATCCAAATTATTTATAGCATTTTTTTATTGCCAGGGATGGCCTTATTTATGTGTGGTTTGGGAACATCCTCCTCTGCCCCCATGAACCCCTTTCCTTGTTTTTTTTTCAGGCTATATGGGAGGTAAAATAACATTGGACAGGTTAGCAAAGGAAATATTAATTTAATAACATAACGTTGGAGAACTTAAATGGTAGTTATTTCTAAAGACAAAAGGCAGACATGAGATATTTATCCAGAATGAAGAAACCTTGGGTACCAAGAGAGAATCATTTCAAGCAAAAAGTTGAGTTTTACTGATAGATATGTTGAGCTCACTGATAAATTTATATCTGGATGATAGTCCCAAATTACATTTTTCCTATATTATAAATGTAGATGGGAAGGGAAGAACAGAGGACAGGCCCAAGAGAATACAGTGGGTAGGACACCTCTAGCACCTCATAGGAACCCACAGCCCTCCATCCCTGAGTGTGAAGCCAGGGGTGAGTCTTTTTATTTTTTTGCTTCTTTTGGTCACACCCAGTGGTGCTCAGGGGTTACTCCTGGCTCTGCACTCAGGAATCACTCCTGGTGGTACTCAGGGGACCATATGGAATGCTAGGAATCAAACCTGAGTTGTCCGCATGCAAGGAAAACGTCCTGCATTACTATTGTGTTTCTTTACGTTTGTGAGCAAAAGCCTTATAAACTCTGCTGAACCTACATTTGGTGTGTGTATGTTAAGTATAGTTAGTACTTCTTGATCTATGGTTTCCTTAATCAAAAAGTAGTGTCCATCACTATCTCTATTAGTTTCTTTAGGTTGAATGCTGTTTGGTCTGATATAATTATAATTGTCACAGTATTTTTTTTCTGTTTACAGTTGGCTTGCATGATTTTTTTTAATCCTTTCACTCTGACCCTTTGTCTATCCTATGATATAGATTCATTTCCTCTAAGCACCCAGTGGGTAGATTTTGTTTCCTGTTCCATTCCACCATTGTATGTCTTTTGATGGGAGATTTTATTCAGTCCATTGACACTCAGAGAAACTATTGATGTAAAGACCTGTTACCATTTTACTATGTGAGCGTGTTGCCTTTACAATTGACTATTTGGTTTATATAGATGTTCTTTTAGTTTTTCATTCAGGTTAATTTTAGTTATAGCATAAGCTGTTAACTCTTGTTTACTTGAGAATGGTTTTATCCTTTCCTCCCATTTAAATGGGAGCATTGCAAGGTAGTGGACTCTACATTGAAAGTTATATTTTAGTGAGTAATTTAAATATGTCTTTCCACTCAGTTACTTTCCTTACCACTTCATATGAGAGAGTTGTGATATTTTTGTTGTTCTTCTTATGGAGCGATAGCACAGCGGGTAGGGCGTTCTCCTTACAAGCGGCCAACATGGCCGACCCGAGTTCGATTCCTCCACCCCTCTCAGAGAGCCCGGCGAGCTACCGAGAGTATTCGATATGCCAGACACAGTAACAACAAAGTCTCCAATGGAGACGTTACTGGGCCCGCTCGAGCAAATCGATGATCAACGGGAGGGCCTTTACTTTTTACTTTTCTTATACTTAAGGCTTTCCATTTTCTAGAGCTTTTAGAAGTCTCTCTCTCTTTTTATCTTAATACTTTGATTAAAATATGTCTTTGTGTTGTTCTGCTTCAGATTATTTTGCTTGGTAGTCTTTGGGCCTCTTAAATCTGTGCATCAGTCTTCTTGCAGAGAGTAAGGGAGTTCTCAGCTATGATCTTTCCCACCACTTGTTCTTCCCCTTTCTAATTTTCTTCTTCTTCTGGTATTCCTATAATTTGGAGATTGTTCCTCTTCCTACAACACATTAAGAACCTGAATTCTCTTCCATGCTAGAGCTTCTCTTCTCTTTTGCAGTTTGCTATCAACTCTGGCTTGTATTTTCACTTCAAGTTCATCTATATGGTTCTCTATCCAGTTCTGATACTGTTATTTAACTCCTTTAGCTCATTTTTATGGTGTCTGTCATCCTCTCAATTCTTTGAATTGATCAAATTTCTCATCTAGTGATTGCTTAATTTCACTGTCTGGTTTTTGCTTAATTTTGATCGCCAATGTAGTAATTGTTGATTTTATGTCCTCATCAATCATGCTTGAGATTTTTAATGGGTCTGTGGTTTTGCCTGGGTTTCTATCTATGTCTTACACAGCAGTTGGGTTCCTAAGTTTCCCCATTATTATGAGTTTCATGTGGGTTAATACTGGAAATTTAGATTCCCAGTTACTTAATAATTGATCTATTTAGTTTATCAGAGGGCTACTGATAATACCTCTGCTGTTCATATTTTTTCTTTTCTATGTTGTGCCATTAAACAATGAAAAGGGGCTTTTGAACTAGTGACTCCATTTAGTTGACTGAGTTATATGATTGTATAAGGTTAATGAAGTATGGTTGTCACATCTACTCTCTTCGATATGAAGAGTATGTCCAGTAATAATTTTACACTTATGTTAACATATATGCTCAGTTTGGGGTTCGGAGAATTAGAGCTGAAGCCAGATGAGGTGACTCCCTAATATAGAGGCAATGGCCCATAAGTGATAATCCTACATGATCCCAGAAACAAGGTGTTTCATCCAGAGATTGACTATCATAAGAAAGATCAGATGGGTAGGGTGGGAAGTTATTTTTCACTCTTTTGCTACTGAGAGATAGATGCCAGAAGATGTTCCAAAATACTTCCCAAGAAATGTCCTTTTAGCATGAGTATTTATTAGAACTGAGGTCAATAGAAGTTCTGTAGGTTCATGGAAAAAAACATTGCAGCTCCTTTGAGTGTCTAAAATATTGAAAATTAGGGTTATTATTCATAATTAGGTTGCTACCAAAAGTAACTATTCTACCAATGAAATCTATATATTAGGACAAACACTGATTACAGAGCATCCCTGTTCTCTATGCTTCCTCTCAGCATTCATGGATCATTCCTGGCAGACATAGGAGACCATATAAGATGCAGGCATTGAATTTAGGTCATCTGCATTCCAAAGCAAGTACCCTACCCACTGTTCAGTCTTTCCAGTCCTCCTCTTTCCTTCTTTTAAATCTCTAGTATTTTATCCTATTCTTCAGATTGGGATATATAAAACAATTTTGCCTCATTTTCTTTGGAACTCACATGTGTGTATGTGAGTGTGTGAGTGTTTTCCAAATGTATGATTAAATTCACTGTCACTGTTCCTGCCGTTGTTCATCGATTTGCTCGAGCAGGCCCAATAACGTCTCCATTGTGACAATTGTTATAGTGTTTGGCATATCGAATACGTCACGGGTAGCTTGCCAGGCTTTGCCGTGTGGGCAAGATACACTGGGTAGCTAGTCGGGCTCTCTGAGAGGGGCGGAGGAATCAAACTCAGGTCAGCAATGTTGGCCGCTCGCAAGGCAAACACCCTACCCCCTGTGCTATTGCTCCAGCCCATGATTAAATTCATTCTTACTAATATGTTTCCTGTTAAGTTGATTATTTGACAACCTTATAAAGAATCTGAAAGAATAAGGGAAACTCTATTCTCCTCAGCCCTCTTATACTCCCAGTGAAATTTATCTGGAGATCCTATAGCCTTTCTCTTCAAAATATATCAAGAAGTAAAACAAACATTAAAAATGAAGACATTACTCATTATCTGCATTGTCATACCTGCCATCACCCTTGTTATGATTATCTTAAGTTAAATTGCTTTTGTGTTTTCATGTTCACCCTGCTTCAGCTGAGTGATTCCTAGTGGTCAGATTTTGGGCACATTACAAGCCTTCTCTGTTCAAAATCTATTAATGACTCCTCTTTTATTCTATATAAAACATGAAGTCTTTATAATATGCACAAATCCTATATTTCCTTGCTCTCCATTGCCTTGTTGAAGCTTTACATGATCTTCCTTGTTCTTTCTGTTATAACTACATTGAATTCTTTTTATTTCTCAAAACTGTCTGAATTTTCCCCTACATGACCTTCAGGGATTTTTTTATTGTCTTGCTTTTCTAGAAGAATCATTCTCTCTTAAATAAGTGCATGTCTGACTTCTTTAGTATTGTCTCAGATGTTACATTCTTATTGAAACCTCACCTAATAACAATATTAAAATAGTCCACCATAAGTCTGACAAAGGTTAACATTCATGATACCTGATGATTTCACAATACTCAACAAAAAAACCTGTTTTAAAAAATGAGATCCTCCCAGGATGGGAGAAGCATGCTGAAAGTAGACTACAGAATAAACATGATTGCCACCCATTGTCTCTTTTGCAAACCACAACACCCAATAGGAGAGAGAGAACAAAAGGGAATGCCCTGCCACAGAGGCAAGGTGGGAGGGGGGATATGGGGGGTGGGAAGGATACTGGGATCCGTGGTGCTGGGAAATGAGCACTGGTGGAGGGATGGGTATTTGATCATTGTATAATTGAAACCCAAGCACAAAAATTTGTAAGTCTACACTGTACCTCATGGTGTCTCATAAATAAAAAATTAATAATAAAAGAATAACAAAAAAATGGGAATAAGAATAGAATAGATAATTTTTACTAAGAATACATATATATGGCCAACAGGATATAAAACGTGTTCAACATCAATTTTTATCAGGAAAATGAAAATGAAGATAACAGAAAGTATCACTTAATAGTAGTAAAGATGTAAGCTCCATCATAAACATCAGGTATAACAAGCTCTGGTCAGAGATGCAGAGAAAGAAATTATTCAGTGTTTATAGTAATGCTGGGCTGGAGCGATAGCACAGCGGTTGGGCGTTTGCCTTGCACGCAGCCAACATGGCCGACCCAAATTCGATACCTCCGTCCCTCTCGGAGAGCCCGGCAAGCTACCGAGAGTATCTCGCCTGCACGACAAAGCCTGGCAAAGCCTGGCAAGCTCCCCATGATGTATTCGATATGCCAAACACAGTAACAACAAAGTCTCCAATGGAGATGTTACTGGGCCTGTTTGAGCAAAATCGATGAACAACGGGAGGACAGTGACAGATAGTAATGCTGTTAGTCTATGGAAAACTGCATGGAAATTTCTTAAAATATTAGGATACTAAACTATTAAAAATAAAACTACTATAATCCAAAAATTCCATTGCTAGAAATCTATTAAAAAACACTAAGTCAAAAATAAAGATGTGGAGGTACGGTGCTACCAGCAGTCAACCTCTACCTGAGAGGTGAATGCATCAGCAGCCTGGTTTCTTCAGGCTTCCTGATGGCCCCAAAATTGCTCCTGTGCCTATGGCCAGACCCCAACAACTTGTAACCAAGTTTACCAAGAAATTAAGTGGCCAAAAGTTAGGTATGTGGGAGTCACACCCACAAACCTCCTAAGGTTCAGCTATACAAGCTCATTTACTGGCCTTATTTCAGAGACCCATAAATAAATCTCAAAAGAGATCAAAAGGCACAGTTAATCTCAGACCCGCACAAGGCTGAACAAACTGGGGTAGATTGGAGGGGGTTGGGTTAGCCTGGTGACCCGCCCAAGTAGAGCTCCCAGAAGCTGCTTGCTTCCACAATCCAAAATCGCCCCCATATTCCTAGCCTGACTCCACCATCTCAGGATAGACCTCACCAAGATATAATCTGCTGAAAATTCTGGTATGTGGGTTTTGTGACTGAAATCTCCAGGCTTTCTCAGATTTGGGGTGGGCTACCTCCCCCCACACTTCCCAATACACATGGAAGCACTGGCAGTCACTGCCATGAAACAACTCCAGCAACACCCTGTAAGCTCTACTGCTGGCCTTGCTTCAGAGATCCCTAAATAAATCTTGAAAGAGATCAAAAGGCACGGAAAAGCTTGGACTGTGCATGGCTGAACAGATTGGGGTAAATTGGAGGAAAGCAGGTTTGCCCGTGCCCACCCAAGCAGAGCCCCCAGCAGCCACTTCTGCAATCCAAAATCACTGCCATACCCCCAGCCAGGGCGATAGCACAGCAGGTAGGGTGTTTGCCTTGCACATGGCAGACACGGCTGACCAGAGTTCAATTCCTCCACCCCTCTCAGAGAGCCTGGCAAGTTACCAAGAGTATCTTGCCCACATGGCAAAGCCTGGCAAGCTACCTGTGGCATATTTAATATGCCAAACACAAGAACAACAAGCCTCATGATGTTACTGGGCCTGCTTGAGCAAAATAGATGAACAACGGGAGGACAGTGACAGTGATAGTGACCCCCAGCCTGACTCTACTATCTCAGGATCTACCTCATCAAGATACATTCTGCTGAAAATTTTGTAATGTAGATCTTAGCGCACCAACAGCCCTGGCCCAGAGACACTGCAGCAAGTCTGAGAAGACAACACAGTGCCGGAGATCTCTCTGGGCCTCATAACAGGCCAGTTTCACTGGGGCACTCTAGATTGAGCAGTTGCAGTCTCCCTGCCTACTCCAGGTGGAATCCCAGTGACCAGGGACTTCCACAAGTAAGGCCTAGGTATGCGGGTTTCAGGACTGAATCTCCAGACCACATTGTGGCAGAGAACCCAGGCTGTCCCTCCCCGGGTCCCCACCTGCCCAGCAGACTGCCTGTCACACTCACAATTTGCCTCCGGGCTCCATCTTAGTGCACCAACAGCCCTGAACTACAGACATAGCAGCAAGTCCCAGGAAATACCACAGTGCTGGGGATCTCTCCAAGCCCCATACCAGGCCAATTTCACCAGGGCACCCAGGATGGAGCAGGTACAGTCTCCCTGCATGTTTTCATTTTACTCAGTAGTCATTCTTTATCAACTTTTTCTTCATCATTTCTCTAGTGTTGTCTACTGGGTATGGGAAATTTCTTTTTTACCTTCCTTATTAAATAGTAGCTTATAAAATTAGAGGATGGTACCTATATTCCCTTTTCAATTTTGATATACTTCTAGTGTTTTCTTCTTTCTTTTGTTACTTCTTTGATAAGAGAATGACAGTATAATTGTCATTCTTTTCCAGGTAATCTGAGTTTTTTTTAATTTCAGTTACTTTTGAGATCTTGTCTTTGTGAATCATTTTCATTATGAAGCTGCAGGCTCATAATTTTAGGCAATTATTAACTAATCTCTTGTTTGTTTACCCTTTCCCCTTCTCTAACTTTATTCTCTGGGAACTTATTTTTAACATATTTTTTTCTCGTTCTTTAAATGAGAAATTCTAATGTGATATAATTTTTGATTTCAGTAGGCTCTTCCCAAGTGTTGTCCATGGTGTAATAAAGATAAATTTTATTTTCTATGTTTGTATTTATTTGCATATTGTTACTGTGAAGTCTATAATTATGTAAAGAAATTTCACAACCTAGGCCACAGCATTATCAAGTACCTTTTTTTTCCATTAAAATAAATAATACATTTCTATTTATTCTCCTTGGCTCTGTGTATTCCACAAACTTATGACTCTAGAAATGTATCATTCAATGTTGCATATAAAAGACAATTATTGAACTGAGGTCTATAATCGCATTCTAAAAAGTGAAGTTGCTGGTATTTCAAATCTTTAAGGTTTTGAATGTCTAAAATTTCTATTACTTTTATGCATATCATTTGGGTTATCTGAAATTTACATATATATTGTCATATAGACATTATTCATTGAGATATAGTATATATTGTATATTATATCTGCATTTTAGGCATTTTACAGATCTTAATCACTGTAATGCAATGTGATATATTGTCTAAATGTATTTCCACATTCAATTTCATCCAAAATCTGGATTCTTGTACTTTCTAACTAGGAATGCCAGTTACTGAGCTAAATTACATAAAATTAGCGTTCAAGAACCTTAACAAAACAGACTCCAAATACCAGAGTGTGTGTTTATCAGATTCCAATATTTCTAATAAAGATATGCTGTGGGATGTTTATATATGATAGAGTCATAGAGAGAAATACTCAAAAAGGCCTATAAAATGACTCTGTAAAATCTATGCTAATATCACTTTACTGCCACTATTAAAAATAAACTCTATAAAACATATTATATACAATTAAATTATTCACTTAATTAACAAACTACTTAAAGTTCTTTTCTTGAAGTTGTGTTAGAAAATGTACAACCAATGTGTTCTATGAGGGAATGTCAGCTTTATCATATTTAACTTAAAATAATAAATAGAAAGCTATTGATTCATTTTTTTCTGTGCATAACATTAAAATCAGCAATTAAAACAAGAACAGAAAATACAATTAATTTAATTTATGCTTAAGAGAAGAAATAGTTTCATGACAGTACATTTTATGGAAATCTGTTGTTGCAAACGATGATTTAAAGCAGATGATGATGATGAGTGATAGAAATTATTGACATATAATTCACAAACAACTCATTTATTTAAAATATTCAATGATGTTCAGAATATTCAGGGCTTATGTTACATAGCAGATTTTACACTTTTATAACCTCAAAGAAAAAACAGATAAGAAATCATTCCTTTATCTTGCAACCTCAAGTCTAACAAAACACAAATCTACTTCCTATCTGTTTATCTGCATAATTTTGACATCTCATAAAATTATGTATTACTTCACTTTTGTACCAACTTTTTGTTTGGGGGGCCATACTCTGTGGTACTCAGGCCTTACTGCTGGTGAGTCTCAGGGTACCATATAAGGTGCTGAGGCTCCAACCCCAGTTAATTGCATAGTCCTACCCACTGTACTATGGCTCTGACTGCAATATCTTAGACTTAGCACACTGTTTTCAAAATCCATTCATTTCACCATTTATTCTTTTTATTTCTGAATAATGTGCCATTATAAATACATACCACAGATTAGTCATCCACTCAGGAATTGATAGGCTAATGAGTCATTTCCAATATGTCTATTATGAATGATGTCATATCATAAACATTTGATTTCATATTTCCTTTTCATTTAATTTCCTGCCATTTATATGGACTGGTCTTTTCAGGTTGTTTTAGTGTAGAAAACCTGCCTTATTAGCAAGGTAGATGAGAATGATTAGGGTTCTACCTCTGAATTTATCCCACATGGTTAGAACCTCTGTCCTAAGACCAAGAACAGAGCAGAGGAAAGGACCTTCCAACTTTTCAACAGCTCTTGCATAGTTTATTTCAGCAACAGGGATCTGGGAAAGATGAGAAATGCTAATGGAATGTTCTTTTAGTGGAGTTATCAGAGCTTTCAGCTAGGAGCCCAAGGGAGAGAGAGTTCCATTCCCTTGGCCAACTAGTGAAGCTACTCTTAAACTGAAGCTGAGGGATTAACTGAGGCAAGTCATAGCATGGCTCAAATAAGCAGACTCTATTCTCTCTATTTTTTTAAAGACTTGAATGAATTATTTTAGAAATAATTTTACCCAGTTATGTTTGTTTTACTGAAAAGTAAGTCCATGAAGTTCCTTATGCCATCACTCCAGAATAGCAAAGTCCACATGACTCTTTTGGTATTTTTCCATATGTGTTGTGTGCAAGTCTACTCATTTCCAGTGGTATTGTGATGATCTTGCCACCCAATCACACTGCTGAATCATGTTCATTGTAACTTCTCAGCTTCTCAAGTCATAAATAACTTATTTTTACAAAACTAAATCATACCTAGAATTCCTTGGTGCATAAATATTGAATTTGAGTAGTTAGAGGAGAATCTGTTCTAACAAGCAATTTTCTAATTTTTTTAATAACGGAGAATTATATAAATGAAGTACTAAAAAATATCTTACAGGTTGACAATTTTTAACTGCAACCCACAACTGTATGAAATTATCTGACAGGCAGTATTTCATTGTGATGCTCATGAAAAGAAATAACAGAGAATATTAATATGATCTCATTCTTTAAAGGCAGCATTGGATTCCTTGAATATTTAAGAACAATATATAAATTATTCAAGCTGAATTTTATAAGTTTGTGGAGTGTTGATAATTTAATTGAGATTAAGGATGCTCCTTTGAGTGTGTTTTTATAAAATATGTTTTTTGGTTTTTTGACAGGTTGCTTTTTAAACAATGGCACGCATCATTTTGATGAACCAATGGATCTTAAATACAGTATCAAGCCCACCATTTGATATAGATATAACAGAATTGTTATTTGAGTAAACTAAATCCACTGAATTTTATATACAATTTACAGGGCTAAAAATAACCTAAAGTAAATTTCTGCTCAACTTAGGCTATTAAAACTGGCATAAAAATACAAAACAAAAACAATGAAATTACTTCAAACAATGCATTAACTCTAGCAATTCTAAGTGGCCATATCCATTCACACAAATGAAGACTGTTCTACTCATCTTCCCAGAAAGAGAAAATAACATTTTCAAACATGTTTATACCATAAGCAGTGTAGTTCTGCACACCATTTTTTCAATCAGCCTTTGAAAATCTGGAATTTTGTTGAGATCAGAATATTACAACTATACATATATTTTTCAGAAAACAAACAAAAAATAACACAAATTTCTTTTTGCAAGGGGACGGGGTATTGGACCATACCCAGAAGAGCTTCAGGGCTTGGTCCTGCAGTACTTGGGAGAACAATCCAAGACTGGGCACGTATAAGGCAAGCATTTTAACCTCTTTCTTGCACGGGGTCCAGTGGCCTGGTTATTCCACTGACACTTTTGTCATTGACACTTTTGTCATTGTTCTATGACTTATTTTGCAAAGAATCTTAGTGTTTGTGTTAACTACTTTTTCTCATTCAACATTGCTGTCTTTTTATTTGTGGTTGCTCTGATGAAACTCAGAAAGTTTGATAATTTGTTCAGTCAGGAACTATGTATGTCTGTTATTATTTAATTCTGTGTGTTTCATATATTTTTATGAATTTAATTTCAAAAAGGTTTTTTTTAAGAGGCCACCCTCAGAGATGCTCAAGGTAGGCCTAGGGCCACTCTTGGTGATTCCGGATCCAGTATTCCAGTCTCGGGGGCTCATTGCTCATGCTTTGTGGGACTCAAGGGCCATTAGGACCTGGATGGCATAATTTTACTGGGACAATGAGGAAGGTGTTGAGGATCAGACTCATGGATGTGTTTGTGCTCCACTATCTGAGCATGGGATATTAAAGTGTGTGTGTATGTGTGTGTGTGTGTGTGTGTGTGTATTTTTTCTTTTTGATCTCCCTCTTTCCCATGATTTTTAATAATCAGGGTAGGTTGGTAATTCAATACAAGAGTCTGAAAATGAGGTGCTGCTGGGGTCCTTGGCATGATCTGGGCCACCCCAGCAGTGCTTGAGGGCCTCCTGGGATGCAGTTGGCAATGCTTTGAGATCATATGGTGTGGGGTATTGAACTGTGGTCAATGGGATGCAAGGCAAAAGCCCTAATCCCTGTTCTATCTCTCCAGCCCCTTAAAGTATACTAAATTATATTCTTAAATGTATCTGAGAGAGACTTTTTTGATATGTGTTATTAGCACAGCGGGTAGGGCCTCTGCCTTGCACATGGCCAACCCAGGTTCGGCTCCTCAGCCCCTCTCGAATAGCCCGGCAAGCTACCTAGACTACCTCACCAGCATGGCAAAGCCTGGCAAGCTACCCGTGACATATTTGATATACCAAATACAGTAACAACAAGTCTCACAATTTGTTGTGAGATGTTACTGGTGCCTGCTCGAGCAAATCGATGAACAACGGGAGGATAGAAGTATAGTGCTAGTGCATTACCTCTTTCATGGATCCTGCAACACAGTATTTATTAAATGACTTAGCACATTCAAATACAACTTTTGCTTTTCTCAGTAAGTCCTAGACCTGAATCAAAACAAACCAGAAATTTTTAGGAAATATTACTTTTAATTTATTCTAATATCTGCTTTTCTATTATTTATTATACTGTTGTAAACTGCAAGAATTTCTGGATAAGAACGTTTCAACTGCAGTCACTTCACCTGATTGATAATTTGTATATATCTTAACAGAAAAATGATGGGGGGGGGAGGAAAGCCACACGAGGCAGTGCTCAGGGCTTATTACTGCCTCTATGCTCATGTAGATCTTCTGGTGGGAAACCGGAAATTATGTGAATCCTGGGTCACCTGTGTGCAAGGCAAACATTTTACCCTCTCTACTATCTTTCAGGCCCCCCAAAGGAAGTATGGTTCATTTTATTAGGAGCTTTAAAAAAAAATTGAACTACTCTTAATGTGAAACATTGATTGGAAAGGCTAAAAATTGTAGACTACAGTATTAGTACTAAATTCTCCTTTATCATTTGTTGTATAAAGCACAGTTTTAACCACTCTAATAACCAGCATAAATCTTGCTTTTATTATCAAACACAGAAGTTTTACCAAAAGCCCAAATACAGGAGATATTTTTTGGTACTTTGATGTTAATTGCAACTAACAGGAAAGTTTTTTTGTTGTTGTTGTACTAGGCTTTTCACGTAACTGAAAAAAGTGGTGAATTCTTTTTTACCAAAAGTTCTCTCTAAGAAGTAAATTAGAAAAATGTATAAGCTTAGTTAAGACTGTAAGAACTGACCTTCAGTGAGATGAATCTGTATCTTCAATCACAGGTGATTTATTCAGGGATTACCTTTAGCAAAATACTAAAATGATCATGCTCTCTATTTTAGTAGGAAAGTAATAGTAACATAGAAAGACCATGGGGTGGGTGAGGCTGTGAATTGGCTCAAATGGTAGAGAACAGGCCTTGCATACACAAGACCCTGCATTCATTCCCAAAATCACATGTCCCCAATCTCTTACAACTATAGATATTGCCCACCGTTTTTTCTACAATAGAAAAAAAAGTAGAAAGAAAAGACATTGGCATTTAAAGTGAATTGCATGTCCCCAAAATTGATGTGTTGTTGTCCTAACCTACAATGTAATGACCTTTGGCAACTGAGCCTTTGGAAGGTAATTTGATCCTCATAAACAAGAGGATTGCTCTGTAAAGAAGAGAGATAAGAGACTGTGTATGATTTACATTATATATATTTATGGCATTTTGTAACAAAATCCAATGGACAAATACAGTATTGGCCTTCAAAAATTTTCATTCAATTCCACCTATGCTTCCGACCAGCTACATGATTTTAAATGAGTAATTTATTTCTTTGAGTATTAATTTCTTTATTATTCAACGGAAACAGACAATACACAAAACACTCAAAGTGTTTGTTACAAATTAGTTGACCCACAAGTAATTTTCTCCTCCAGCTTACTATTTTCAGCCACTCTTATTCTATCTCCATTCAGTAAAAAATTCTATTGTCTTTTATTCAGCAGGTTACAGAATTACTGATCACTTGTTATATTTGAAATATGTTCCAGATAATATGCTTAGATTCTAATGGCAGCCTCTGAACAATGACTAAAGCATAAAGTAAAGATAGATATTTAAAAGTGGGTCAATGAAAACATAATTTGAGGGGAGCTGAAACTGAGCATTTCATTGTTGGACCATGTAGATAATTGCTCCAATAAGTACACAGAGAAAATCTACCAAATCCAAACCAGAAAATCTGTAGTGTGAATTATTCATAGTTATTAGATAAGTTGTATAGAAAAATGAGTAAATTCAGGTTGAAAAAATATATATGAATCTCCACCTAAAAATAACACAAACTCTTTACAAAATAAACAAATGTACCTGAGTCTATAAGAACTTATATTCTAATAACTGGATAGACATCCTGATAAACATTCAGTTTCCTGGCAGAAATATTCAGGCAGGGCTATCAGCCAATTCAAATGCCTGAGGCTCTAGTGTAATGAGTGAAGTAAGTAAAATAAAAGATAAGGGTAAAAAAGAATATCTAGGAGACAGGAGTTTTCATGAAGAAGATGAACAGGATGCCATATCTATCCTTTGTTCCTACTGAGAACAAAGGATACATGTGCTACGTTTCGACCTTAAATAATCAATTTACATTATAGATTCTTCTAATTTTTAATTAATATATCATGATTTACAAAGTTATTCATAGTTGAGTTTTACATGTACTACATTCCAACACCAGTCCAACCACCAGAATCAACCTTTCAACCTATGTTGATCAGCATAGATCAACACCACTAACCCTTTGAAATGGATAGCTCTTTATTAAGATTTGGTCTGTGCATTTTAGAATGTTTAATAACAGTACTGAGCCAATGTGATTAGATATTAGTAGCAATACCTTGCCTCCCCTCCCCACCTCTGACAACCAAAAGTATCCGTGGATATTGTGAAATGCTCTTGGGGGCATAGGAAGGTGATAAAAATAAATCCTAGAGAAAAGTCAATACAAAACCAGAAAAAGTGTGGTGACTCAAAAATTATTTCACTGCATGTAGCTCTTCTCAATTTCCCAGACTAAAGAAACTTGCATGAATTCCAGTCAGCCCTCATACTTTGCCCATTTTATTTTTCTTATAGTGTGGTTTTAGAAATTGTTCCAGTCATTCATTGACTTATTTTTTATTTTTTATTTTTTATCTCCACTCTCTAAACAATAACAACTGAAATTTACCAAGATTAAGAACTTTATCTACATTGCCATTGTTCTTCTACTTTAGAGTCCTAGTGCCTTGAAAGTGGATTACAGCTAAAATAATTAAAGATTTTATATTTATTTTCCATTTCCTAATTCATGTATCTATACTGTTAGACAAAACATGACTCTATGATGAAAAGAGAACTGAAATAATTTTAGAGGGCTCATAAAAGAGTATTAAACAAATTCAGGACAAATCTTACTGCTCAGAATAGAAGTAGTAGGATATGAGGTAGAGGTAGTTAAGGTCTAAATGAGACAACTGTTGGCCACTTTGGGAAAAATTCTAAATTTTAAGTCATCCTTTTGCAATTACATTTTTCTCCATTTATGGTCTATTGTGTTTGTGGTAGTCTAACAATAATACAGTAGATAAAGTGTTTACCTTGCATATGTGGCCAAGCAGGATTGAATACCTGGTACCCTATGTTGCCCCCAAGGAACATCAGGAGTGATCTCTGAGCACAATGGTGTATGGCCCAATGTCCCCCCCCCCCCAATTATCTTAATTATTTCATATTCTGAACTTCACTGAGACTTTTACAATCTATGTGTTCTGCTTCCTTTCATTGGTAAAGAGTTAGCAGATGGGTATCTGGGTTCAGAATAGTGAGACTGGAGAAAGAGTAATGGTAGATAGTGCAAAGATGCATATAAAAGTAACATGTTCAACTGCTATTCATCCAAAGTATAGGTCTTCGGTATATCAGAAATTCTCAAGTCAAGATCCATGAACTATATTGTAGGTTCTCTATAAATGACTTAAGCTTCATATGTTTACAATAATACCAGAAAATTCTCACTTACTAATAGGCACATAAAGTGAGCAAGAATTTTATGTTTTACTCCAAACTCCTTTCATAAGAGTGATGTGACAGGAAGATAAGAGCATTCATTCATTCATCCATTCATTAATTCATTCATTCTACAAATGTCTAATTAGAACCTAGGCATTAAAGAAGCATTGTGGGAACACTTAAGGTCATGTGTAGTATATCTATTTAGAGACTAATCATAACTAAATCTTAGAAAAAATGTTATAAAAGAAAGGTAGCATATGATGAAGTTTATTGTATAAAGGTTAAAAGTAATGTCAGTCAATAAGGAAAGTGTTCATGGAAAAAAGTAACATTTGAAATGATATCTAGGCATAAAGAAGAAGCCAAAAGATAAAGAATAGGGTTTCAGTGGTAGAACATTTGCCTTACACGTATGAGGCCCTGAATTTGGTCCCCAAATATCCACCCAATGCAATAAGAAGAAAAATATTTAAAATATATAGATACAAATTAGGGAAAGATGAGAGGCAGAAAATATAGTTCACTGGGGTAGAACTCAGAAGGTAAGGAAACCTAAGCCCAAGAAACTAAAATGGAGAAGAGATATATTTTAACAAAACTCCAGAACTAGAATTGCTATGATAAAAACAGCTGATTGCTTAGCAAGGAGGAGAAAGGTTCATTTTCATTACATCAAGTTGTTCTTTATATGGTTAAAGATTAGATATGTTTAAAAAATCTTCCTCTCACTGCTCCTCACCACCTTCTAAATCTTTTCGTCACAGCAGTAGAAGGATTATTGAGGGGAAGTTGTCTGGTTGTTCTCTTGTATCAGATTAATTTTCTTTATCCCCCATATGCCAATCGTTACACAGCCTGTTCTAAATTTTGATCTGGTGCATTATTGATGAGCTCTTAAAAAGAGATTAGAACAATGTTCTCCCACTCTCTTTCTGGGAAAAAAATTATGTAAAAAAGAACTAGCAATTTTGACTAATCTGAACCATCCAGTTAATCAGTAAATCATATTTATAGCAGATACACTTTTACCAAGACTAATATTAGTTTGATAGAAAATATCTTTGAGAAACTACTTTGTATAAATCAGTATTCTAGCTGATTTGATGCTTGCTACAAACTGATTTATCTGACATTTGATTAGATTTATATTACTATTCCATGACTAGCATTCTTAATTTGGAAAAAATTGCCCTTAGCTAATTTTAGTTCTAAAGATCTCTTTCAGTTAATAGTGCTTCATATTGGACAGATCTAAAGTTCTTTGAGGAAATAATTTTTGTCTATCTGTCTTTTAGAGTACATTGAAGAATTTTCATTTTTTTCAATGCTAATTTTTATTACTGTTAAAATACAGTTTTAATAGCATTAAATTTGCTTGAATATGAACACCTGTAACAAGAATTCAAGTTCTGTAATGTTAATTTTCAAGTGCTACGATGTAAGTCAGTTTGTTTCCATATAACATATCTGCTCATAGACAGGCATAAGCAGTAAAACTACAAGAAGAAAGTTATTTTTCTAAGAATAATCTCAATTAACTTCATAAATGTAAATAGCAATTAACTAATTTTAATTAGTTAGATTAAATTATGGGGGTTAAATAATTTTAACTTATTGGTAACTCATTTTAATTTTATAAATGCCTTTTAAAAATTACTATAAACACATAAATGTAGAAGCAATTTATGTTTATAGGAGTTTTCAAAAAAATTAGTTAAAGAGGAGAAGAAAAGTACATTCTTTTTAACTTATTAACTATCTTCTTTGTGTTCTTCTTGATATTTTTATTTTTATGATTTTTTTAATCAAACTGAAATAAAATCACATTAACCATGTTACTTTGTAACCTATCGGTTTTCCAGAATAAAGCTATTAATGTTCTACAACCATTCCCCAAATGTTGGACACTCACGTTGTTTCTAAAGTATGACATGGGATAAAGCAATCCTTATGAATGTTTTTTAGACTTTGGCCTACTTCCCCTCATTTTCTTTTTTCTGTGTATTCATTGTCCTACCATTTTCCCTCTCCCCCAAGTCTTACGTCATGTCCTCCATGTACCTGATTTTCCCTATAGCCACCTTGGAATATTCTGGGGGGTTACAGGGTGCCGTGTGGTTTTTAGTTCAGAAATATTGCTATAAAGAAGAGATACATACACATAAATTTGCATTTGACTCATTTTCTTATTATAGAGATGTTGTCACTAACATACTATATTTTGAGAAGCCATCCCATTTCTTCTAACTGCTACTATCTGTATCATTTTGCTCAATTTTTTGCAGAACTCTGGAAGCCATTTAGTCTAAGGATAGGGTGGAAGTCCAGGGAGTTAAAATACCTAAAAATAAATCTTAAACAATGGCTTTCAAGAGTCAATATTTTAATACTCTGATTTCATCTCCTCTTAGGTACATACTTCTACTGTTTCCAATTATCATCTCCATGGGACTCATCTCAAAAAAATTTTAAAAATACTGTGGGTTATTACAGCCATTATTGAATGTCAAATAAATTACTTGCATTTAATTTTTATATATATTATTTCTGAATGAGTCTAAATTAAGTCACTGAAAGCAATACCAAGAAATAATATAGCTAAATTAAAAGAAAAATAAATTTTAAGGTTTTTTATATACTTTAATAGGTTGCCTTCTTTTCATCATGTCAAAAGGTAGATGTTATATGGGCAATTCCATAGGTTTATAAAAAGAAATTTGTCTTAGATTTCTCTGATTATAGACTGTTTTACCTTTTCATATGCCTAAGTTCATTTATATTTTCTCACTATGATTTGTATGTTTAAATTCTTAGTTCATATTTGCTCTAGAAACCATATTTTTAACTGATTGGTAGATCTCTTCTAATGTTAAGAATATTAACTCCTTTTTATTCCCATATTAAAATGAGCCAGCTCGAATTTTTTTGTACTCGCATAGCCTTTACCTTCTAGCCAGCTTTTAAAAGTTTTCCTTTCAATGTGCCTTGCACACTATAGGACGTATGCTTCTTCTTATTGTAAACTTCTGTTAATAAGTGAATTCCTGTTTTTTTTTTTTGCTCCAGTAGTTCTGTTGTTATTCAAATGTTAACCAACATGAGTGCTAAATAAAAAATTCTTTGAAACAAGAAGCAAGAGTATACTGGCAACACTATGGATGCATTATCTAATTCTAAATTACATAATCTCACTGCATTCCTACCATCTCATCTAAGAAATAGGAATTTACCTGTTTTCTTGCAGACAATGTATATATAAACTGACTTTAGTCTTTACCTGGGCTTTTAGATACAAGTACTATCAATATAAGAACTACTATTAATTCAAGCCTCAAAAACCAATAGTCATTTCTATGAATAATTTAACCTTTTATTTTCTCTAGCAATTCAGCCATTTGAGATCTCATCTTAACCCAGACTAACAATTCAGACCTTATGGCTTTTTGAAAGAATTTTTACTTCTGAAACACAATTAGCATTTTATGTGACAGTGTATGAGTTGTGCTATTTCCCCATTTATAGAATTGGCATTCTTTGACTTGATAGTTCTGTATCATTAATAATTCTGATTGGTCAGACTGACTGTTTAGACCATTTATTGTATAATTTTGTATTATTACTAATCCACTTTCCTCTTTTAGCTGTCAAAATAATTTTCAAATCTTGGCTTATTGCCTCTCCACTCAGGGCCAACATCTTTCATCAGAAAACATGCAAAGCAATTAAGCTTCAACAATTGGCAGGACAGAAAAGTCAAATGACTTCTAGATTCATCTGCTCCTCCAGGTTCTCACCTCATTGTGTCTCCAAACTCTTTTGCAACAGGGTCTTTATAGCAGCAATTGCATAGCTGGCCTCAGGCACCAATGAAAGCTGAGAAAGATAAAGGGGCACTTTCCACGCAAACCATCCTCCTAGCCAACTGTAATTTTCAACTCATTATAAGCCTAAATAGATCAGAAGGGGAAGTTCTGTCTTGGTTTTTACTCTCCTGACCAACCAAAACATAAAGATAACAGCAATATACTTTTACCATAGTTATTACACACTTGTGATTTCAGAAATTATAAGATTTTTAAGCATCACGCCAATTAATTCTAACAACCATCAGGATGGGAAATGCATGATGAGAGTAGACTATAGACCAAACAAGATTGCCACTCAATGTCTCTTTTGCAAACCACAGCACCCAAAAGGAGAAAGAGAACAAAAGATAACAGAGGCAGGGTGGGATGGGGGGATGGGAGGAGGGAAGGATACTGGGACTGGTGGTGGTAGAGAATGGGCACTGGTTGAGGGATGGGTATTCGATCATTGTATAACTGAAACCCAAGTACAAAAATATGTAAGTCTACAACTGTACCTCATGGTATTTCACTAATAAAAATTTAAGAAAAAAAATTAATAAAGTTCAGACTATTATTACCTCCATTTTATATATGAATGAACTGAACTATGGAGGCATTCAGTAACTCACTCAGTAGCTAGAGGCATTCAATAGCCAAAGGAACTGCTTCCAAATTTGCACCCATGCAACATAAATATGGACTATGTGTTTGTAAACACTAACACTATATTCTAAATGATATAGGTAAAGTTAAAAGCAATAAACTAGATATAATAATTTAAGAACAGATAATAGAATATAGTCTATAGTTATGTCTTCAGTTACATGTTAAGATGACTTCAAAACAAAATTATGTTTAAAAAATATTGACCAGGAAGAGGAAAATTATACAGAATTAGAAAATATAAGAATGATATAAAATGCCATCTATATTACTAAAGAGGAAAATATATATACACATGTGTGTATACTTCTAGATCTCTTTCTCAAGCATACTGTCAAATATTTTAAAAACAGTGTTATTTACCAGAGAAACAGAAAATTTCACATTTATATTTGATGCAAAGATATTTCTACTCTTGGAAGAGATTTGGTGTTAGAAATTGTCTATTTTTTACCCCAACAACTTTATAACTAAGATTGTATTGCAAGTAAATATGATATATACTGAGTTTTATATACAGAGATGATCATTACAACATTGACTATGATAGTGAGAATAAAAAACCATTTAAGTATCCAAAATCGAGCTGAATAAAATAAGAATCACCCAAATAACAATATTAGTGATCATTTAAAATTATATGTTGAAAAATTCAATGACAGAAATACTAATGAAAAAGTTAAGTAAAAAGACTTACAAAACATTACATACAGTATTAACTTGCATTTAATATGCATATCTCAGTAGGAGCAGAAAAATATTTACAAAAATATTACATTTGTACCTAAAAAACTTAATATAATTAGTATAAAATCGTTGTCCCACTTCTGATATAATCTAATTGTATATATCTTACACGTAAGTCAATACATGGCAATTGTAGAAAGTGACTGGAGCAAGTTATTTATATCCCACTTATCTGTAGGAAAGCATCCAGCTCTTTGGGGTGGGGCAGTCTTCCATCTGGGATAGTTAATTAGTGTTGATAGCTGCAATCTGTAACTTTGCTATTTTGCTTAAGTGAGAGTTGTCTCTGTAGAGTGGCAGCTTGTTTGAGAACTATATGCTTTAAGGTCTTTTTAAAAAAATAATAATGGTTTTGAATGTTACATCTCATTTAAATTCAAGACCCTAAACAAATAAATACAGAAATAAAGAAATGAACTGCAGGGGAAGAGAAGAGAAGGAAAAGCATGTGAAATTCATTGCATTTCTTCCTTAGGTCATAAAATATCGATATGACAATAAATATTTAAGGACATCTATTCAAACTTTTCACCATGCAGATGAGAAAACTTGAATCAAACACAATGAAAGGAGTTGCCTCAGGTGTTCTAGCAGACATAGATTTGTTACAGTGCTCTTGGGGAATGGCACAACAGACCATCGGCTGTCTTCAGTGTTACAGTTCTTCATTGTTTTCAAGAGTCTAATAGCAACCTCTACATTTAGAACATTAATGCCAGCAACTTCTTCCCAGAAACTCATGGCCTGTGTTTATAAATCCTACATATCCTCGCCTTTTACCTGTTTCTGTTGTCTCGTGGTTATATCCTATTTAAATGAGGTGTTGAAACTCTAATCAATCTAACTGGTTGCAAAAATTTAAAAAATTAAGATTACCTTTATAAGAGCCACCAAGGTAATATAGACATCAAGAGAAATGTGTGCATTTCTCATTTCCATTGTAAAAGATTTGGACAACAAAAAATAGCAATAAACAGGAGGGGCTACTTAAAAAAGCATATGTAATTCTGATTTATGTTGCAGTCCCTTCTTTTATGGTTAAGAGATCAGGAGTATTTACACCAATGTAATAGGTTGTCCTCATGCTCAGTGTCACCATTAAATGTTTATTTTTGTCAGTGAAGGAAATCAGTATCCGAATAGGCAAAGCCCCTTGTGAACTGTTTTGTCTTGAAATTTGCCCTCAGATAAAAAATTAACAGAGACATCTGAGTAAATCGCAGTGGAAACCTGACAGATTTTCTGCAAATGAAGACGCTAACATTAAAAAAGAGAAGAAAAAAATCAATATGGAAAATAAAGTGCAGCTAAAAAGAAAATTGAGATTTAAATGTCTTTTTGTCATGCTATAAGGTAAAGTATCAAAAGGAAGAGAAACCCACTCACTGCATTCAGTGTCAAGACTTCCAGGCACCCTACTGTTTCACTCTTTCACTTTGTATAAGTTGGAACAATTCCAACTTACATGAAGAGATTCTGTGGAAAGAACTTAGAATTTGGGGTCCAAGAGGTGTAGACAGAAAATACTAGTTTTTCCAACTAATTGAGGAGGACTCACACACCTGAAATCCAGCTTCCTTTACATTTAAGTGTAAGGACAATAAGTCCTATTTTATGAATAGTTATAAAAGTGAGATGAGGGCTATGGGGATAGTACAGCAGGTAAGTTACTTGTCTTGCACAGGGCCAAATGGATTTGAGGCAAGGCATTCTGTACAGTCCCCTGAGCACTGCCAGGAGTAATTCCTGAGAATCGCCAGGTAGGTGACAACCCCCCGAAAAAAGTGGGATTTCAATGTATGTATAGCCCCACATCATTAAGAACTACATAAATGTTTTCTTCCATTATTTCTTGTTCAACTTGAGATCCATTCCCCCACCATTAAGATTATATCTACTCCCCCAATTCAATCATTTTATTCAAGCACTTTCTTTTAATGTTCTAAAGTCTCCACACAATGACACCCTTTACATGTACCTATTGATTCAACAGAATTTTTTAGTGCCCAATGCAAAAAAAAAATGGTAAAAGGATATTTTAGATAGACTAAAGCATTTTTTAATATTTAATTTTCCATTTTTAAATGAATCACCATGAAGTATAGTTATAGACTTTACAAACTTTCATACTTATGTTTCAGTTATTCTTACTTTATTTTCACTTCCTTGTTGTCTTACTTTTGCTTTGTTTTGAGTCATACTCAGCAGTGCTCAAGGGCTACTCCTGACTCTGTCTGGGGCTGGCTCCTACTTAAGTGTGTGAAACATTTAAGACTGGGAGTTGAGCCTATGTCCTGCTTGCAAAATAAGCACTCCAGTTCTTTGACTTCCGTCTCCAGTTCACAAAATTGTTGCTGCTATTAAAGATTAAGATTCATTTTAATGCAATTATTTTTATCAGTTCAGCCTCACATTAAGAGATATGAGTGTTCAGATTCGTGGTCTCATAAAGACTAAAACCACTAAGATGTTTTAATGCCTAATCACTGGCAATATTTATTGAGCACTTTTTATGTGCCAGCACTAAGTCTACACAAAGTACTAATTTTCAAAACAGTACAAAGAAGAAGCTAACATTATTGATATCATTTTAGGGAAGAGAAGACTCACACATTAAGAGGCTCTTCTGCAACTTAGTACATTAAAGAGTTAGTAACTGAGTTCATGTCATCTGACACCAGAATCTGTGCGCCTTCTTGATCATAATAAGATAATTAAAGTATCACACAAGATGCTGCATATTTCCTTAGGTAAGTGAAACTTTTCCTCCTGATACAAATATCTGCACAGGACAATTTATCAACCCACACCCCATGACATAAGACCCCTAAGTCTCTGTTGCAGAGACAAAGACAGAGTCAAAAGCATATTCTCTAATGAGCAGACTCAGGTATAAAGAGGGGCATGGTTGTGGTATTGGTCTCTTTTTCCATTGAAGCAACATGGGAGAACTTGAACCCTTCAATGCTTCAGACTTCCAGGAGGTGCCTTAGAGTGGGTCAGGAAGCATGTGCCCAGACAGTTTCCACTGCTGAAGCCCTGTACAGTCTCAGCCGCCCTATGGTTTTTCTCACATATGGAACTTTTCCATCAAGAATCATTTGAAGAAAGAGTCTTTTCTATTTTGAAAGAGATGTACTGTAGCACTATCTTCCTGTTGTCCGTCCATTTGCTCAAGTGGGCACCAGTAATATCTCCATTGTGAGACTTGTTGCTACTGTTTTTGGCATATTGAACATGCCATAGGGAGCTTGTCAGGCCTACTTATTAGAACAATAAGAATTTGTTTAGAATCCAAGGCTCTCGAAATCTCCTAGGATTACCATGGGACCTTAGTCATGCCCAGAACTATGAACCTTCGCCTTGTAAGGTCCTTGTGAAGAACAAGTGTGACATTTGAGAGCAGCCCTTTTAGCTATTAGTTACGATAATATTGGGTTGGGTCTGGAGCAATAGCACAGCAGCAGGTAGGGTGTTTGCTTTGCACGTGGCCAACCCAGGTTCAATTCCCAGAATCCCATATGGTCCCCTGAGCACTGCCAGGAGTAATTTCTGAGTGCATGAGCTAGGAGTAACCCCTGCACATCGCTTGGTGTGACCAAAAAAGCAAAATAAATAAATAACAAATAATATTAAGCATGTTAACTCACAGAAGAATTGTGTCAATGTGCCTGATTTTCATGGCCCATCAGCAAGAATACGAAGATTCTTGATACTCCTGTGATGCAGGGGTTTAAACAGAATGGGATTTTGTTTGCTCATCTTTGGGAGGCAAGAAGGCTCCCAAATGGTCCTCAGGAGATCTGGAGAATAGTTTGGGCTTGAACTACCTAATGACTCAGTACTTGGACCTGGTCACATAATGCTATTTAGGCCCAGCAATGCTGCAACCCAAATCCCCAAGTCCCATGGTTATATGGGGCAGTGCTTGAGGGCCTTTGTGGTGTTGCAGATAAACTGCCATGCTCCTGGAGATCCCCTACATGGCTGCTTATGAGATTGATACACACTGATACATGATCAGCAAACAGTTTCATCATCAGCTACATGTTGGTGAGTGTCAGTCCTTCCTAGGTCCTACCAAAGTCAATGAAGGAAGACAAAGTTGCTGCTTCCAAGACTATGTAGATGGGTGACTGGAAGACCTGCCATAGTTCATCATCAGTGAAAGCACGAATAGCAAACTATGGCACCTCTTCCCTGAGGCTGGTTAAATAGGTTTGAACAACGCTGGTTAGGAAAATCCAGGAGGAGTCATTGTGAATGGCTCTCTTCACACACAGATGTATCTATGACTCCATCAGCAGGGACACACTGTCTGACATGTGTGAGCAGATCGGCCCAATGTGCACTCCATCATCAGCGAGATGATCATTAATGAGGAGTTGATGGCCTCCCTGGATCAGCCCACACAGACAATGGTGATGTACCACACTGAGCCCACTGCCCATCAGAACCTTATTCTGTAGCTGACAGAGAAGCTGGCCACCATGATGAACAATAATGAGTGACTGTTGCCAACCAGCAGAGTGGGGGAAGGAGGGGGAAGGGTGAAGGAGGAGGAGGAGGAGGAAGAGGAGGAGGAGCAAGAGGAGGGAAATGATAATGCCTATGCAAATATGCCCTGGGGTGGCCAGCGGCAGCAGCAGTCTCAGACAGCCTACAGATTGCTTCACTTGTCTCCACTGCTCAGCCATTCAATCTTTTAAGTTCTAAACCACACCCCAGTCATTAAATGTTTATTGAGAGTTAAAAGGGTCGAGTATATACAAGGCATACTTCCAGTCTTTTGAGAAGATCTCCCCAGCCCTAAACAGAATGCAATTTCTTTCTCTATTTTTGTTGAGGGAGGTGGCCACACCCAGGGGTGGGTTCTCAGGGCTTACTCCCAACTCTGTGATGATACTAATCCTGACCAAGCTCAGGGGACCATGCCAGTGATCGAACCACAACAGACATGCACAAGACAAGAGCTGTATCTGCGCTCTTGAAAACTGGAGTCAAAATCAGCTGGACTCACATACAAATTGATTACAGGGCAATATAAATATGGCGATACACAGGGGTTACTCCTGGCTCTGCACTCAGGAGTTACTCCTGGCGGTGCTCAGGAGACCATATGGGATGCTGGGAATTGAACCCGGGTCAGCCATGTGCAAGGCAAATGCCCTACCCGCTGTGCTCTCTCTCCAGCCCTTGCATAACATTTTTTTACAAAATTTTTTATTTTATTAAAGAACCATAGTTTACAAAGTGATTCATAGTTGAGTTTTAGACATAGAGTGCTCCAATACCAAACCCACCACCATTGTCAGCTTCCCTCCAACAATGTCCCAATGTTTCCTCCCACTCACCCCTCACTGAAATCCCCAGTCTGCCCTCCTGACAGGCACTTTTCTTTTTTGTTTGTTTGTTTGTTTGTAGACCATACTCAGTTGTGTCCAGGGCTTATTCCTGGCTCTGTGCTCAGGAATCACTTCTGTCTGGCTCAAAGAACCATGTGGGATGCTAGGGATCAAACCTGGGTTGGCCGTGTGTGAGGCAAACACTCTATCTATTGTACCATCACTCTGCCCAGACAGGCACATTTTTTTTTAATTTATTGAATCACCATGAGAACAGTCACAAAGCTGCTCAGTTCAAGACTCGGTCATTCATACAATGATCAAACACCTGTCCCTTCACCAGTGCACATTTTCCATCACCAAGAACCCCAGTATACCCCCCTCCCACCCATCCCCCGCTCGTGTGGCAGATTTTCACTTTATTCTCTCTCTATCTACGTTGATCACATTCAGTATTACGACAAAAGACACAACATTGTTATTTGGAATTTTCCCCAACATTCAGACCTGCCACAAAGACATCCTTAGATAATTTGTTTTCTGTTGCTGCTGCTGAAGAGCATATGATGTCCGTGTGACCACAATAGCGGCAATGTGATTTTGGATTTCTGATATTTTAGTAATAAACCTAGAGGGATTACTGCCAGAAGCCCCTGGGTTCCGAGATTGGTATGTGTGCCTCTGGGTTCATGGTTGGTCAGAAGCTGAAGGAGGTGTTTAAGGGTGGCAACCCGGAGCATTGTCATGGCGGGGAGCAGGGCCGATTCCACCCCACATCCCATGAAGCCCCACATGCCTCGTCAGTGCAGTCTATACCTGGCTGTTCATTAGGCTCTAAAAGATGCAGGCCACCATGTCGCCACCACAAAGGGGGCGGGAGGAGGGGCAGACACCCTTTCCCCCCCAGGGCGGCATAGCACCATAGTTAAATTCATAGTCCAGATGCATTTTGGTTGCGCATTATATTTTGCTCAGATTTTCCCATCACCATTCAAGCCTGTTTTTCAGGGACAAATGCTAGATCATTTACTTTCCATTGATCTCGATCATTTACTTTCCATTGATCACTTTGTGGGCTGGAGCAGTAGCACAGCGGGTAGGGCATTTGCCTTTCACGTAGCCAACATGGCCAACCAGAGTTCAGTTTCTCCGCCCCTCTCGGAGAGCCAGGCAAGCTGCCAAGAGTATCTTGCCCGCACCACAAAGCCTGGCAAGCTACCCATGATGTATTTGATATGCCAAACACAGTAACAACAAAGTCTCATGATGAAGACGTTACTGGGCCCGCTTGAGAAAATCAATGAATGGGAGGATAGTAACAGTGACAGTGAAATGATACTTTAGCTTTCTAAGCTCTGGTCCCATAATCTAAAACAGGAAGCTCTGAGATATTGAAGGATTTGTGAAGCCAACACTGAACAAGGTGCAGGACAGAACATGCATGGAGGCACAGGTGGCCTGTTAACATTTTTAACCCTCACATTTTCTACTGCCTCATGAGGGAGGCTCAAGACAAAAACAGACTCCAGCAACACCCCTTTACACAGGAGCGAATCTGAGCCCCCACCTGTGAGCTCCCTTTGCCAACAGGAATAAATATTCTGTAATTGCTTTGGAGTGTGCTGGTAACAACTGTTCCTTACAATGACTCAGGCACTGCTCTGAAACAGAATGGGTATGTGCAGTGGAAGGCTGTAAAGCTCTCAAGTGTGAGTCACAGTGATGCTGCAGCCTTCAAGCTCTGATGTTCACATGAGCCGTGACAACTCCACACCCATATGTCCACCACTCAGTTCAAGGACACCTCGATAATTCTTACCTCTCTGAAATAATAATATTCACCCACTACTTGCTACCTACTTCTCCTGTCCACTGAGAGTCTATTCATTCCTCACTAGGGCCAGTTCAAAGGCCACCTCTTCAGCCAAACTTATCTAAATGATTTTACCCAGTACCAATGGTTACTGCATTAACCTCCATCCACCCTGACAAGGCATTGGAAGCACACTGAGTTTGTTGAGGCACACCTTGCATTTACTATGGTCATTCTGACCTAACCACAGAGTTAGCCTTATTAGACCTGAGCATAATCATTTTAGATTCTGGATTTTAGAGCAAGATTCTCATCTAATTTATTCTATATGGTGTAGAAGTATAATATCATGCAATGAGTGCTGAATACACAAGAAGGTAAAATATAAGCATAAAGTCTGTCCACCTCTAAGGCCAACCAAAGCAACCTCATGTGACAAGAAAATTGAAAATGTTGACAATGAATTTTAATCACTTCTCATATATTTTCAAATTTAGTATTACATATGAGAGTTATCTTTAAACTGATTTCAGTAATTTCTTATTTTTTAGATTTAGGGCCACATTCTGCAGGCTTAAGCCTGAGTTGGCACTCAGCAATTACTCCTGACAGGTTCAAGAGAACATACGGGTACCAGGGATTGAACCTGGATTAGCCACATGCAAGATAAGCACTTTACTCACTGTACTATATCTCCAGCCCTGAATTTTTATTGAATACTACAAAATTAGAAGTGACAAATATTTAAGAATTTTACTTCTTTCACCCACCAAAATTTAACAAATATGCCACACATTCAATAGTAGTTGAATAGCACATAGTTTTTTTTATCATCACAAATGTTAAGTAAACAAAATGAGCTTTTCAATCTCCTTGAACCAGTTCATGCTCTCAACATTCCTGCTTTCATCAAGATTAACAATAGGTCTGTCAAATGGCTCTAAGCTTTTAAGATGAGTGCCATGAAAATTAGAAAATATTACATAGATATAAATCTGGCACATTTTATGTGCAAATGTTTTAGCACATACTGTTAAATTTTGTGCACATTGTTTTTCTCATCTATTTTTTTTCTGTACAAATTCCTGAACACTGACATCCTCCTCCCCCCAAAACCAGCCCTTCACCTGGATTATAGCAGAGGTCCTTTGTCTGTCTCCCTGACTAAATTCACTTGATCTGATCTATTTTAAGCAGAGCTTCAAATCATTTTCTTCCTTAAATAGCTTTTTCACAATGTTTCTCCAGTACTTAAACCTTTTATGGTTTGAGTTATTACAACTTCACAGTTAAACTCTTATCCCTGATCCTGTGTAGGTACCATATTTTCCACTGGTTCCTCCAGATCTATGAACTTCTGACCCATTTTGTCAATATATAAAATAGGTAATTCACTGCATGATTAAGAAGAAACAAACTCTGTGTCAAGTTTACGCCACAAACAGCATTAGGAAGATGTCATGATATATCAGGAAATAGAGGACATAATTAGACTACAAATTTAAATTTTCAAGTATAAAACAGGAGTACAGAAAAATGGGTTTCACTGACTACACAGATATCTTTGAGGTGGACAGACATATCACATATAGAGAAACTATAGAACGTCTAACATTTTTACTGCTTACCTTTCAGTCCTTTACTTATACTACTTTGCTTCTGTCCAATCTACTCATCCCAACACAGTATTGTGAGTTAGAATAGGTCTTAACTGAAGTATCTTCAGAGACATATTCTGAGATAGCAATTTCAGTGAAAGCAATTTTTAGTATTTTCTTAAGTAATCTCTGGAAAGGAATATACTACAGAAAATAGAAAATTAGTATATAACATACAGGGCATATTTTCAAGAAAATTAACACTGTGTAAGCACAGTCTAACCTCTCAGAGTAAATTAGTTCAAGGCAGTATAGAATTTATGTCTCAAACTTGTCCTATGTAAGGAGCAATGGAATTGGGAGGTCTTTATTCACCAACTGTATCTTTCATTGGTTGAAGCTTATTACCATGGGTTGTTAAATCTTTATCCCTTCTAATTTATCCCAGATTCCAGCAGAGCAGCCTCTCTGGATGAAAGCCCTTACGTGAAGTGATATCAATGCAAGTAATTGAAAGTCTTGTGGAGGTCTGAATTGGTCTGAATCCAGGAAAATATTATCTGGTACCAGAGGTGGCCTCTGAGAATCAGTTCTGAGTTTTAGGGGTCATACTACATCTATCAGTCTGTCTGTCTCTTTCTATCTCTCCTCTTCTTCTCTCTCCTCTTTCTCTCTTCATCTCCCCCTCTCTCCCCTCTCTTTCTCTCTTTCACTCTTTCTCTCTCTCTCTTCTCTCTCACACTCACTCATACTTTATATTTGGGGAGTTGACCATATAAATATCATTTAATATTTCAAAAGAGGGGAGCAGATTATTACTGATTGTTTAACTCTAAATAGCAGAATCATGAATCACCAAACAAAATCCTGACTAGAACCCTAATTTTCAAAATAAGCAATAGCAATTCAGATTGAAGGAAGGACAAGAAGTCTAGGCTGAGATATATCATTTTAGAAACTGTAGTTTGTAGCTCCCATAGGGTAATAAGTATAGTGTTATGCATAATTAGACAATCCTTATATCCCTTGGAATTATTGCTTTCTTTTCACCTCTAGCAGTCTATGATTCTCATAAATCAGTATGGTTCTCTTTCACGGTAAGAGAGGCACCAAGCATTTGCTGAAATTTCATCGTGTACTAGACCCATGACCAATATCATGAGTACAACTTCTCTGAATGATAGCTCAAACATTTCCATATGGAGTGACAGTGGTTGGCAATCAAATCACAGTAGTTAGAGGCGCTAGGATTTTTGAAACTGTCTTAAAAAATGAATGACTAATATTTAGCTATAGAAACTACTTGAAATAACTTTGAGAATAAAAAGATTATGTCTTGATTCAAAGGGGCCCAAATGATATTACAGCATAGGGCCTTGCATGCTGTCTATCTGGTTTCAATCACTGGACCACATATGATTTCCTGAGCCCCTCTGGAGTGATTTTCGAGTGCAAGGCCAAGAGTAAGCACTGAGCACTGCCATGTGAGGGTTTCCTCTAAGAAAGATCCCAAGAATAACTTCATTCCCACCATCATTTCTTTCATTAAATCTTCATAACTATAAGGTAGTTATTATTATTGCTGTTGTTGCTATCAATATCATCACCATCATCATCATCATCATTTTATAGATGAGATGATGATTCAGAGGAAAAAACCTGTCTTCCTGGAGTTGTACAGCAAATTGTAGCAGAGCCAGAACTCACACCTGGTCTTCTGGCTATTCGTCTTACCATCTGATCATTCTACTTAGGCATGTGACTGTTTTACAGCATGTTTTTTTTTTTGCAAACAATAAATATTCAAAATTCTGAAATATCTGGTTAATTATCAACAAAAAAGCTATAATAGATAATTGACAACATATCAGCAACTTAATTTCCATTGGATTGCTGAACATCACAGATTGGATCTATACGCTCAAAAAAGAATCAAAATAAACGTGAAAACTATTATAAATTTTTATGTAGAAAGTCACTATAAATGATGCAATCAAGAATTGGAACAGTGAGACCTCTTCCTCTTTGTCCCCAACGCTGCACCGGTCCTTTTCCCCTCCCAGGTCAGTTAAGCCACCAGTACTTGAACCTGGGAATTGGCTTTCTTAGTGCAAGCACCCTGGGTATTCTCTAGGATTCTGGGTCGCCCATCAGCCCTGAGCCTCTTCCTGTTTGTCCCCAACACTGCCCAGGTCTTTATCCCCTCTCAGCTGTACACCCCCCGCCACACACACACACACTAGGTACCTGTGGGGGTGTGGACTCTTCAGAAGTGGGTGTGGCTTTGGTAGAAGTGGGCGTGGCCTAATTTAGGCAGGCCAAGGCTCAATTCTAGTCATACCAAGAAATCTAGTGTAAGATCTCAGTCCCCATACCTCCACACCAACATGAAGAAACAACGCAAATCCCCACCACGTGGGGAAGATGATGAAAAGAGTCCAGAAGCCTCAGTAGGTGCTACTCACCTAAAAGACCTCTCTGAGAAAGAATTCAGATATGAAGTCATGAAGATGTTCAATGAACTCAGTGAAACAGTCAGACAGATATCCAGCAACATAAAAGAAACAATTAAGAAATGACAGGAAGAAATGAGAGCAGAAATTGGAAAGCTACACACAGAAATGTCACGAATAAAAGATTTTGTGAATGAAATAAAAAACTCAGTCTGTGCCCTCAACAGTAGAATGGCCACAGCTGAAGACAGAATCAGTGAGCTGGAAGATCAGCTGCACTAAGTCAACAGGCAACAACAAACAATGACAAGCGACCTCAAAATAGCTCTAGAGCAAATCAGAGTTCTAGGAGATGATTTAAGAGGAACAACATTAGAATCATTGGAATACCAGAAGCTCAGGGAAACAATCCCAATGAAAAAGCCACGGTTAAACAAATCATTGCTGAAAAATTCCCAGAGCTGGAAATGCAGCCATTCAGATTCAAGGAGCCCAAAGGGTACCATCTAAAAGAGACCCTAAGAAAAACACTCCAAGACATATCATAGAATGATGGACGCTGTGGGTAGAGACACAATACAGCAAGCAGCAAGGTCAAAGAAGGAAATCACATACAAAGGAGTACCCCTTAGATTCTCAGCAGACCTATCAGAGGAAACCCTCAAGCCCGAAGGCAATGGTGGGATATAGCGAAAAAACGGACTGAAATGAATGCTTCACCAAGAATACTCTATCCGGCTAAATTCTCACTCAAACTCGAAGGAACAGTAAACTATTTTCTAGATAAACAGCAGCTCAGGAACTTCATAGACTCAAAACCAAACCTAAAAGAAGGGCTAAAGGGGCTACTGTAAGACAAGATAAACCATACAAGCACAACAGACCCTTACAGAAAGACGACACAAAACCCCATAACAATAATCTCTCTCAACATCAACGGTCAAATTTCACCAATTAAGAGGCACAGAATGGCAATATGGATTCAGAGACAGAACCCAACATTCTGCTGCCTACAAGAAACTCATCTCAACAGTCACAACAAACACAGACTCAAAGTTAAAGAATGGAAAACAATCCTGCAAGCAAACAGCTCCCTCAAAAAAGCTGGGGTGGCGCCATACTAGTACCCGACAACATCAGTTTCAAGTTGAAAAAGATTAGAAGGGACAGCTAAGGCTATTTTCTATTCATCAAGGGATACGTACAACAGGAAGAAATCACACTCTTAAATGTATAAGCACCTAATGGGGGAACAGCTAAATATTTAAAACAACTGCTAACAGATTTTAAGGAGGACATTGCTAGCAACACAATAGTAGCTGGAGACTTCAACATTGCCTTATTACTTGCGGATAGATCAACAAGAATAAAACTCAGCAAAGAAACATTGGCCTTGAAGGAAGAAAAAGAAGAGAGAGAGACTATAGACCTATAGAGGGTTACACCCCCCAAAAGAAAGAACAAACATTCTTTTCCTCGTGCACATGGAAAATTTTCCAAAATAGACCATTGCTAGGACAAAAAACATACCTCAATAGAATCAGGAAGATAGAAATAGTATCAACAATCTTTTAGACCACGATGCACTGAGAATAGAAGTGAATCTTCTATTTGGAAATTGAACAACTCAATGTTGAACAACAAGTGAGTCAGGAAGGAAGTCAAGGACAAAATCAAAAGATACCTGGAAACAAATGAGAATGAAGACACGAGCTACAAGAATCTATGGAATGCAGCTAACGCCGTATTAAGGTGAAAATTAAAAGCTCTGCAAGCATTTCTCAGGAAGGAAAAAAGGGCCCACATAAACAACTTGACTTCACAGCTCAAGAGCTTAGGAAAGGATCATCAAAAGGAGCCCAAATCTGGCAAAAGGAAAGAGATAATAAAAATTGAGCAGAAATCAACGACATGAAAACCAAAAAAAAAACAATCTGAAAGATCAGTGAAACCAAGAGCTGGTTCTTCGAGAAGATAAACAAGATAGATGAACCATTAGCAAGACTCACAAAGAAAGAGAGAGAACCCTAATAAACCAAATCAGAAATGATAAAGGGGATATCACAACAGAAACCAAAGAAATTCAAAAGATTATCAAAGACTACTTTGAAAGGCTGTATGCCATAAAACAAGAGAACCTGGAAAAAATGGATAAATTCCTGGATTCCTATAATCTCCCAAGGCTGAATCAAGAAGATCTAGAGTACCTGAATAGACATAATAACAGCAAGGAAATTGAAACTGTAATTAAAAGTCTTCCCAAAAACAAAAGCCCAGGTCCAGAAGGATTCACTAGCGAATTTTTCTTAGCATTTAAAGAGGATCTATTGCCAGTTCTTCTCAAGATTTTCCAGAAATTTGAAGAAACAGAAACTCTCTCAAACAGTTTCTATGAAGCCCATATATCTCTAATACCAAAAGGAAACAAAGACACCACAAGAAAAGAAAACTACAAGCCGATATCCCCGATGAACACGAATGCAGAGATTCTCAACAAAATACTAGCAAATAAAATTCAACAATTCATCAAAAAAAATCATACCAAGGATCAAAGGATAGTTTAACATTTGGAAATCAATCAGCATAATTCATCATATCAACAAAAGAAAAGATAAAAACTATATGATCATAACAATAGATGCAGAGAAAGCATTTGACAAGATCCAAAACCTGTTTATGATAAAAATCCTCGCCAAAATGGTAATAGAGGGGACTGTCCTCAATAAAGTTAAAGTCATCTACCACAAGCCTACAGCAAGCATCATCCTCAATGTGAAAAAACTGAAAGCATTCCTTCTAAGATCAGGGACGAGACAAGGATGCCCACTCTCTCCACTGCTGTTCAATATAGTACTGGAAGTACTTGCAATAGCAATTAGGCAAGAAAAAGATATTAAGGGCATCCAGGTAGGAAAAGAAGAAATCAAGCTCTCATTATTCGCATATGATATGATACTATACTTTGAAAACCCTAAAACCTCTATCAAGAAACTCCTAGAAAGAATAGACTTGCATAGTAAAGTTGCAGGCTATAAAATCAATACCAAAAGTCCATGGCTTTCCTATACACAAATAGTGAGAGAGAAGAAAGTGACATAAAAAAAAATCCCATTCACAATTGTGCCACAGAAAATCAAGTACCTAATAATCAGTTGAACTAAAGAAGTAAAGGACCTATACAAAGAAAACTACAAAACACTACTTCAGGAAATAAAAGAGGACAAGAGAAAATGGAAAGCTATCTCCTGCTCATGGATGGGGAGAAATAACATTGTCAAAATGGCAATACTTCTCAAAGCATTATACAAATTCAATGTGATCCCTATAATAATACCTATGAAATTCTTCAAAGAAATGGAGAAAACACGCGAGAAATTTATAGGAACAATAAGCCCCCACAAATAGCTAAAGCAATTTTTGGGAAAAAGAAAATGGGAGGAATCAACCTCCCTAACTTCAAACTCTACTAAAAAACAGTAATAATTAAAACAGCATGGTACTGGAACAAAGGCAGAGCTGCAGACCAATGGAACAGGGTTGAATATACTGACATCTCCCCCCGAATATATGATCATCTAATCTTTGATAAGGGAGCAAGAGACATGAACTGGAGCAAGGAAAGCCTCTTTAACAAATTGTGCTGGCAAAATTGGATGGCTACATGCAAAAGAGTGGGCTCAGATCTCTGCCTAACGCCATGTACAAAAGTAAGATCAAAGTGGATTAAAGACCTCAACATCAGACCGGAATCCATAAGGTACATTGAAGACAAAGTTGGCAAAACTCTCCAAGACATTGCAGCTAATGATCTTCAAAGATTTCATATGACTGGCCAAGCAAGTGAAAACAGAGATAGACAAATGGGACTATCTTAAACTAAGAAGCTTCTTCGCCTCAAAAGAAACAGTGACCAAAATACAAAGACATTCTACAGAATGGAAAAGGATATTCACCCAACACCCATCCGACAAGGGGTTGATATCAAGAATATACAAAATACTGGTTGAACTCCACAAGAAGAAAACATCCAATCCCATCAAAAAATGGGGTGTCGAAATGAACAGAAACTTTTTCAAAGAAGAAATCCAAATGGCAAAAAGGCACATGAGAAAATGCTCTACATCATTAATCATCAGGGAGATGCAGGTCAAAACAACGAGATATCATCTCACACCACAGAGACTGGCCCACATCCAAAAGAACAAAGGAACTGGTGTTGGTGTAGATATAGTGAAAAAGGGAACCTCCTTCACTGCTGGTGCGAATGCTGACTGGTTCAGCCCCTTTGGAAAACAGTATGGATGATTCTCAAAAAATTATAAATTCACCTCCCATATGACCCAGCTATACCAGTCCTGGGAATATATCCCAGAGAGGCAAAAAAGTATAGTGGAAGTGACATCTACACTTGTTTGTTCATTGCTGCACTGTTTACAATAGCCAGAATCTAGAAAAAACCTGAGTACCCAAGAACAGATGACTGGGTAAAGAAACTTTGGTACATCTAAACAATGGAGTACTATGTAACTGTTAGGAAAGATGAAGTCATGAAATTTACATACAAGCGGTACTACATGGAAAGTATCATGCTAAGTGAAATTAGTCAGAAAAAGAGGGAAAGACATAGAAAGATTGCATTCATCTGGGGAACATAAAGTAACAAATTAGGAGACGAACACCCAAGAATAGCAGAGATAACTACCAGGAGGTTCACTCCATGGCTTGGAGGCCAGCTGCACACTCTAGGGGTAAAGGCACCTCAGATAGAGAAGGGAGCACCAAATAAAGGGTGATGGGAGGATCCTCCCAGTATGGGAGACACATGCTGAAAGTAGACTATAGACCGAACATTTTGCCACTCAATACCTCTTTTGCAAATCACAGCACCCAAAAGGAGAAAGAGAACAAAAGGGAATGGCCTGCCGCAGAGGCAGGGTGCAATGGGGAGGATAGGGGGATGGGAGGGGTACTGGGATCAATGGTGGAGGAAAATGGGCACAGGTGGAGGGATGGGTTCTCGATCATTGTATGATTGAAACCCAAGCACAAAAATTTGTTAAGTCTACAACTGTACCTCATGGTGTTTCACTAATAAAAATTTTTAAAAAAGATCATCACATACACACACACAAAAAGAATTAGAACAGAGAATGATTCTTATTTTTATGATTCATTCATCCAATTTTATTATACTTTTCAAAGTGATTGTGTCACACCTATAATGTATATTAAGGATAAAATAGTACTTAAATATGGTTCTATATAAATAATGTAGAGAAGGGAATGTAAGACAAAAATGTTCTACTATACACAAGTGTAAAATATTACTTTACATAGATAAATATTCACTTTATCAGCAGAAAAAATATATCACTTCACACTGAAAATAGAAGTAAAGTAGAAGACACCCTTTGTAAATGGTTCAGATTTTGGAAAGTTAAACAAGAACATTCTAAGAAATGAATGGTGACAAAAGAACACTAAATAGAAAAATTAGTGTTATCTACACATTATTGTATAGAGAGCTGAGTATACATAGGCTCCTTGGTGCTGAAAGGAGAGGATATTTTTCTAGCCGGAGATACATCTAAATTTTCCTGTAGGTTTAGTTAATTGCCTTAACTGCTTTATACAAGCAGTAGGCAGTAAGGTAAAAAAGGCTCTCCCGTTGATCGTCGATTTGCTCGAGTGGGCCCAGTAACATCTCCATTGGAGACTTTGTTGTTACTGTGTCTGGCATATCGAATACTCTCGGTAGCTTGCCGGGCTCTCCAAGAGGGGCGGAGGAATCGAACTCGGGTCAGCCATGTTGGCCGCTTGTAAGGCAAATGCCCTACCCGCAGGCAGTACTAAGATTTACTGTTTCTATTAAATATATTCTGTACATGGAAACAAATTATTACTAAAATTAAGACATCTTACTTGTCTTTTATACTACTCTGGGCCAGAGAGGTAGTATAGCAAGTAAGGTGCTTACCTTACACAGAACCAACCCAGGTTTTATCCCCAGTATCCTATATGGGCTCCTCAAGGAATTCCAGGAGTAATTAGCTCAGAGCCTGAAGTAATCCCTGAGCACTATCAGGTATGGGCCAAAAACAAAAAAAGAGACCCTACTGAATAGAACAAAATATTTGCCTACATATATCTAGAAGGAAATAATATCTAATATACAAGTTTCTCACAAAACATAAAAAGAAAACAAATAACACCATTCAAAAAATATATATGTGAGTAGAATTGAACAAAAACTTTACCAAAGAAGTATTGTATCATCTGTATCTTTACTCCCGTACAGAGAGTAGACAGTCACATAAGTGTTCATCATCATTTACTTTCATGTAAGTGCAAATAAAATAAAAATACCACCTTACACCTGTGAGAATAGTCTATATCAAAAGACAAAAAACATGGTGGGGATGAGGTGGGGGGTGAAACGAACATTCTTTCATTCTTGATGCAAGTTTAAATTTGACCAACCTCTATGGAAAACAATCTGAAACTTTCTCAAAACATTAAGAATAGATCTACCACGATTCAGCAATTTCACTACAAGATATTTATCCCATAAACACAAAAATACCACTTCATAAAGACATGAGTTTGCCTATGTTCAAGACATGTGTTCATTGCATGAGTGCTTATGCCCATTCCAAGAGTTGGAAACAACATAAATGCGTCCAACAAAAGATTATTGGTTAAAGAACATGTAGTATACATATATAATAAAATAATTCACAGCTATAAAAAAGCAAAAATTTTCTTTGTGGCAATAATATGCATAAAACTGGAAAGGTTATACCAAATAAAATGTTAGAATGAGAACAACATATTTGATGAGTAGAGATCTCACTTATGTGCAGGATATAAAGAAGCAAAGTAAGGTATCTGACTGAACCAAATAAAAACAAGTCTTTGTATTCATAACCTCAGAACTGAGGTTAAGCAAAAAATAGGAAAGAGGGAGTACAACATTAATTGGAAGACAAATATTGATACTTTGCTGGTTGGTACAGTGTGGAAACGTATTTTGAAGAAGTGTGAAAATATAAACCCTAAAATATATACAGCTGTGTAAACCATTACCTGAATTAAAATTTAAAAAATAAAGGTAAAGCCAAGAACATGACAGCATATACCTATGTTAAGAAAAACTTAGTATAATATTTCAAATAGAACAAAGTCTTTCTAGAATTTTGAGGGTTGTCTCACAGTCCCCTTCTATCACACACTAGACTACTAAGAATCTGAAATACATTGTCCCAAAATAACTTCAAGAGAAGCTCAAGAGAACCCAGCGATCACCCTTAAGTGATCTATATAAGTAGCTTTACCTTAAAGAATTGAATAGAAATAGAAAACATTTTAAAAGCATACAGACTTTTTAAAAGGAATTATATCAGCTTGCACTGAGAAGGAAAGAGACAGTGCCAAATAAAAAAGGTTTTAGGTCTTCTACAAACAAAAAGCAAGCAGAAATACTGAACTATACACATTGACTGCAGTTTATTAAAAAAAAAAAAAAAGCAGAGCCAGAGCCAAGAGCATTGGAAAATCCTTCCTAAATAATATGACTAATCTCTAAATAAGAAGTTGACAATACATTTCCAGCTATTGGTTTAGAATTGTTATCGATGGATGGCTATTATCTGTAATTCACTTTCTGTTGTGGGTATTCTGGGGTCTGCCTCAGCACTGTATGCTGGGTGTTAGAGGAGAGCAGATAATCATTTAACTTGGTATCGAGGCCCTCCTGTTGATCGTCGATTTTCTCGAGCGGGCCCAGTAACGTCTCCATTGGAGACTTTGTTGTTACTGTGTCTGGCATATGGAATACGTCACGGGGAGCTTGCCAGGCTCTGCCGTGCGGGCAGCTTGCCGGGCTCTCCAAGAGGGGCAGAGGAATTGAACTCGGGTCGGCCGTGTTGGCTGCGTGCAAGGCAAACGCCCTACTCACTGTGCTATCGCTCCAGCCCAATCATTTAACTTACAGGCTTCTAAACCAGGAGAATAGATAGTCAAGAAATTATATGAAAGAAATCACAAAGATTGCCAATTCTAGATCTAAACCTTATTTACATGTCACAATCCTGAAACTTAAAATGTGAGCCTCATGCTATAATGTTTTGAAATTTTCTTGGGGAGGTGGTCTTAGGGGATGGAATAAATTGAATTTTCATGAAGAAACAATGTGTATTGTTTAATCAATATACCCAAAGTATACTAAGCTTTATTTTCCTATGAGTGAATATGAAAGCTATGTCTGCACCACAGGTTTGTTCAGAATCTTGTTTTACCTCTAGCAAGTGTGAAGTTTATTTTTCCTCCCCTTTAATCAGGTCAGGACTCTGTGATTTTCTCAATGAGTAAAATTTTTCAAATGACAGCGCAAAGCTTTATGAATGAAGGTCAAAAAATCTTCTTATCCTTTTTAGGGGTAAAATGATTACCCTATCTCAGAAATGTATGTTAAAATTTCTAATTTAGTCTTTAATATGCGTGGCTACCCTGAAGTTCTCCTCCTAAAGAGAATATGGAAACAACAGAGAGTCAGAGAAAAGTTTGAGAGTCCTCAGATGCTGCAGCCCCTATCTGTTAACATATAATCCCACTCCCCTGGAGCCAACCATGTATGAACAAAACTTCAGATGATCCCAGCCCAGTATCCCTGATAGAAACTGCATTAGATGATGTAAGTGAGAACTACCAAGTTAAGCCAGTCAAGTTGTATAACCATACGGGATAAAAATAAAATAGTATTCATTGTTTTATGCTCAAAACTTTGGGAGTGGTTTGTTATACTGCAATGTTTAACTAGAATTCAATTATTTTGAAAGCTGGAGGAGGTGGTACAGGCCTAGAATGAGCTAGAACTAAGATGGCAGAGACCTCTGAAACTAAGTGGAGAAAATTTCAGAAAGAGACAATATTCTCGTTATAAAGACTGAAAGCTAACTAGAAGAAAAATTCAAAAAGGGTTACTAGAAATTAAATTTATTTGTCATCTCTCATCTAGATGTAAAACTGACTATAATTAGTCCTCTAAAATCAAAACTAATGAAATATATAGAAAAAAAACTTATGGGGAGTGTGGTGCTGCCAGCAGGTAAATCCTGCAGGGTGAGTGCATTAGCAGCCTGATTAGTGGCTTCAGGCTTTCTTATACCCTGAAATTGTCACTGTGCCTCTGACTGTACCCCAATAACTTGGGATCAAGTGTCCCTAGAATTTAAATGGTCAAAAGGTAGGTACATAGGGAGCTGCATTCACAAACCAACTCTGCTTTAGCCATACAAGCTCATTTATTGGCCTTGTTTCAGAAACACATAAATAAATCTCAAAAGAGATCAAAAGCCTAGGTTAATCTCAAAATAACACAAAGCTGAACAGATCAGGGTAAATCAGAAAAGGGGTGGGTCAGCCTAGTGCCCACTCAAGCAGAGCCCCTGTAGTCACTTGCTCCCACAATTCAAAATCACCACCATGCTCCAGGCTGAATTCCAGTCTCAGGATGGACCTCACCAAAAATATTTACCTATTGAAAATTCAGGTATGTGGATTTTGTGACTGAAATCTCCAAGATTTCTTGTAGTTGGGGTGGGCTACCTCTCTATTCCCCTATACTCCTAGAAGCATTGGCAGTCAACCCCACGAACCAACTCCAGCACCATCATGTAAGTTCTACTACAAGCTTTGCTTCAGAAACCCATAAATAAATCTCGAAAGAGATCAAAAGATGCAGTTAATCTCAGACCCACACAAGTCTGAACGGACCAGGGTAAATTGGAGAGGGGCAGGTCTACCTGGTGCCAGCCCAAGGAGAGTCCTTACCTGTGACCTGTTTCCAGAATCTAAAATGGCCGTAATGTCTCTAGCCAGACTCACCGTCTGGAGATGGACCTCACTGAGATATAATCTGCTGAAAATTTGGGTAATTTGGTTTTATGACTGAAGTCTTGAGGCTTTTTGGGGAATGGTATGGGCTACTCCCCCCACCACCACCTCCCTGTAACTTCCATTAGCTTCAGCAGTCACATCCATACTCCAAAGCTGCCACCCAGTTAAAAACGCTACTCCAGCCTTACCTTCCCATTATGGATACTGAATGCACTGAACAAACATGATGATCTCTTAGTACCTGTATTTCAAACCATAATGTACAAAATGAGAGAGGTAAAGAAGAAAAGTTCCTGCCATAGAGGCAGGCTGGAGTGGTGTGGAAGGCAGAATTGGAGGATGGTGAGGGGCATTGGGGACACAGGGAACACAGATAATGGGAAATGTACACAGATGGAGGGATGGATGTTGGATCATTCAATATGACTGAAACCCACCAAGTCATGAACAGCTTTGTCTATCTCATGAATATTCAATTAAAAAAATCATATCTTGCCATTATCTGGAGCCTTGACCACTCAACACATCCTTCTCAATCCCAATCTAAAAATCAGAGAACAGTATGGGAGTGGGGGCAACACTTATTATTTTTCAACTATGTGCAAATAACAATGTGTTTTTATCTCCATTCGTAACATTATATCCTTTAACTGAGCATCATCATGTTGTTAATGATGTTTAATACAAGTTCCAAAAATTATAAATAATTTGAAAATAGGGTGAGTAATCTATGAACTCTATTTTCCCCTAGACTTGTACAATTCCAATAGCCAGAACAAATGCAACAACTATAGTTAGTTCTTTATGATCACATTGAGTCCATAGGAGACTAAAATGGGTTTTGATGATTTAAGTGCTGGTCCTCTCTGAACTCTTTCCTCTTCCATATGGCATCATCCAGATGGTTAGAAACTCAAGAGAGTAATCTGTGGCAATCAGTTTCTCTTTCTCCCCCAACAATGCCAATTCATGTATGACTTTCCCATAAAACCCCCAGTCTCCAAGAGAACTGCCTTCTGTAGGCCCAAATTATGCCTGCTCTATCACAACATGAGGAAGCTAAGCTCAAAATTCTAAAAATGGACTACAGACAAGTGTGTTTAATACAGAAATTGAGTTCCAGATTGTGTCCTGTTTACATAGGCACATATTGTGCTGATAGTAAAAGTAAGCGAGTTCTACTTTCATAATGGTGGCCTAATTGAACGCCACCCACCCCCACCCGACCCACACTCACAGTCCATAAGAGCAAATAAATCCTAAATTCACCGAGCTCTAAACTACACAGACAAATGGGATTCTGTGCACATATTTGTACAGTTTATCATCTTCCCCAAACTGCTCTACCGATTGAAAGAACTCTCACCCACATAAGCATTCTGGGCTTCTGAATTTTAACTCACTAAGACAAATGCACTATCATATAAACAATGTGAAAACCACCTAAATGTGAAAGGTGTCATTCATTACCAGAAGCCATTGCTTCGAACTATACACTAGAGAATTCTAGTTTCCATAAGACTCTTAAGAATTATTCAATAAAATTAGGGTTTTTCTAGTTCAATAATTTAGAGAAACACAGCAGCTCATTTTTACTTTTTTGGAAATCTATTCTGTACATTAGCATTTAAAAAGAAAGTTCTGTGAGGTACAAGTAGGTTTAGCCATTTATGTTTGGAGTCTTCCTTTTTTTTTAACCACAACCCTTATCTTTATACAATACCCATATGTCTTGTAAAATATCATTCTTCTGACAATGCACTCAGGTAAACATCATCTTGTTCCTTTTCATAGAGTTACTGATTTAGATCAATTGCTAGAACAAAGGAAAGATGAAATTAATTCTTTTTAACTTGCTTAAATAGCCAATGTTAATCATCAGAGAAAATATGGAATGATAGAGGCAAATCAAATGTTATGAATATGCAAAATTTTAAAAGAAAACATTCAGAATTGAACAGATATTCAGTCACTGATCTGAGCACAAGCTGAGTGGAGTTATTTCAGGGAAATAGGATGATATGATAAAAGGAGTCTGGGCTCAAAGCTATCATGAGATAACTAAAATTCTATTTCTACCACTGATTAGTAAAAGGGAATATTTTTGAAATTTATTTAAAGTGCTTTTTTAAAAAATCTCTCTGGGCCTCAATATCTTTGTATAAAACACAGGTAAAAATATCTACTTTGCAGGAGTGGCTATTATAATTAAGTAGGGTATATTGTATAAATGTCTGCCACATTATAGACATGTTATGACTAATATTTTTCCTTTATTAAGTGACAATAATTTTCACTTAAGCCACTTATATTATTATAGACAAAACAATGTCCCCGTATAAACTTTATAAGAATATAAAATTTTAGTTATAAGTGGGTTGGAGTGATAGCACAGTGGGTAGGGCGTTTGCCTTGCACACAGCCAACATGGCTGACCTGAGTTCGATTCCTCCACCCCTCTTAGAGAGCCCAGCAAGCTACCAGGAGTATCTTGCCTGCACGGCAAAGCCTGGCAAGCTACCTGTGATGTATTCATTATGCCAAACACAGTAACAATTGTCACAATGGAGACATTACTGGACCCGCTCGAGCAAATCGATGAATAAGGGGAGGACAGTGACAGTGACAGTTATAAGTATTCTAATTCATTAATATACTACACAAATATCTTAAAGAACACAGAAAAATATAGAATAATAAGCTTCTTTAATCCATTTTATGATTAAAAAGAAATGCTACAGATTGAATTGTGTGTTTTTAAATTTATTTTTTGGTTGCTGTTTTTTCGGTTTTAGAACCACAGTTGTGCTCTGAACATCAAGCTCGGGAGGACTGGGTGAAAACCTTACCTACTGTTCTATCTCTTTAGTCAACCTTCAATTTTCTTATATTAAAGTACTAAGTTCTGCTTATACTATTTAGAGTTGGGGTCTTTGGTATTTAATAATGTTTACCTTAGAGTTAAATCCCAGGGCTAGAGATATAGTACAATAAGTAAGGCACTTGCCTTGCATGCAACTAACCTGGCTTCAATCCCTGGAATCCTGTATGATCCCCTGAGTCCATCCAGGAGTGTTCCCTGAGCATAGAGCCAGAAGTAAGGCCTGAGCACAGCCAGCCAGGTGTGGCTCCCCAAACAAAACAAAACAAAACAAAAAAGTAGAGTTGAGTCCTCATGATATAACTACTAACTAATGTTCTTAAGAGACGCTGAAGAACTTACTTGCTAGTTTTTGCCCCCCACATAAAAGAACACAGCAAAAAAGGTAGATATCCACAAAGAGGGTACTCTCACCAGGAACTAAGGTTTTGGTCCTGTCCTTGAACATTTTTTGTTTGTTTGGGGGGGACATGTGGTGGTACTAAGGGTTTTCTCCCAGTTCTGTTTGTGGGCTCACTCTCTGTGATGAATGAGAGATCTTATAGTGCCCAGGATCAAACTTTCACATGTAGAGCATACACCTAGCCCATTGGGCTTTCTCGCCTTCCCTTGATCCTGAACTACTTAATGGACAGAATCTTAAGAAAATAAGTTCCAGTCATTTAATTACCCAGACTATGGTATTTTGTTATGACATACCAAGCTCAGACAAATTTTAATGAAATTAAAACCAAAAACATCCCATTTTCTGGCATCTCCACCTGTGCAATCACAAAATCTTCTGTTTCATAATATCTCTTTTCTGTTAGTGGTATCACAACTAGAGGAATCCATCACAGTCATTATTTATTAGGTATTATGAAGAAATTTAGGTCTAAGCCAACTGATATCTAAACCCCAGAAGTTTCGTGCTTCAAACACATGAAACTTTTTGAACAAGAATTTGAAACCTGAGAACAGATGTTACAGCTTCATCTGAAAATCTTACTGGATCTTCAAGGGAATAAATTTTGATCAGTTTTACTGACCCTGTTACTATGGCATACTGTGGTAACCTACATGCTGCAGAGTGGATACAGGAACAAAAACAGATAATGATAATAAGTATCTGCTGGAGATGCAGAACACATGTGTTACTATAATCATTGAAAGAAAGCAAAAGTGAAAAGTTTTACAAAATGAAATTATGTTCAAAAGTCATTGATCTTTAGAAGACATAAAAAGAGGTAAAGGATGCAATGAATGGTTTACACCTATATAGGATTCAGATCCTATCTTCAACTCAGGTCTCAAAATAAGTGATATTCAAAAGATAGTAAACTAAGACCAAGGAGAGATATAATATAGTTCTGATTTGATTTGTTCCAGAACAATCCTCATTAATTTAAAAAGCAAAAGTTGAAGAAATAATAAAGAAATTAATGCATTCCACCCACAAAGTGACAACCTATCAACTATCAAAACTGAAGGAAAGTTTTAACTATTAAGATGAATCATGCATATCAAACAGAAAAGGAAATATCAGTGATATATACTAGAATAGCAATGTGAATGTTTGTACAGTTATAAGGATATCTATCTATCTAATAAGAGGGGATATCAAAAACAGCTTTATTGTCTACATCAGCATATATTTTGAATCTAAATCCTTTTATGTTCACATTTATGCTGATAGGTCACTGGATGAAATCATTGGAGATTAAATCATCCCTCCTTCCATTCTTTTGTTATGGTCTGACTTAAGTTCCCCTAAAATGTATGTTAAATCCTCATACTCAATGTGATGGTATTAGGAAATGGTAATTTTGGGAAATTTTTAGGTCATGTGGACAAAGACTTCCTCTATTGCTCAGTGTCTGTGGTTGTGTGGGACTATACCCCCTAATAGAAAGCCAACCCCAACCCCAAGGTCAGAATAGTCCTTTGGGCAAAACAGCTCAAGTCTTAGAATGCACTGGGCAGCAAAAATGCACCCAGAAAAGAATAGAATAGAATAGAATAAAGTAGTTTATGGTTTTCCAGATGTAGAAGGAAATATAGGCAAAAATAAAATAGAAAGCTTTCATGACATTACTCTTTATTTTAAGAATGAGTGCAAATTGGCTACATAAAGTACCCCAGCCTCTGCTTTTCAAGTACCTATTGAATGTTGATGTGCTTGGTAACGGTCCTAAATGTCTCTGTCATTTTAAACAATGGCCCGGAAATTGGGTGGTAGGGTTGGGGAGAGATACTGAATTGAATAACTGTCCAGCTTGCAAGCTCACTGATGGCTACCCAGGTGATCCAAAAGCTTGGATCGTCATTATAGGTTTGTCTCATTCTCTGATACTGGACCCCCACTGGACAGAGATCAAAGGTGCCAACTACTACTAACTTTAGACATGTCCCTCACTGGCATTAGACATGTGGTAAGGTAGGGAATTGAGATCAGGATTGTCTAGGACCTCCCAATGAAAGGCATGTGTATTCTATCACTGAACTACATCTCTGGTCCTGAACCCTCTTCAGTGGGATTAGAACTATTATTAAAGATTCTAGAAAGATTCCTACTTCCTTCTTCCATGTGAGAGTTTGTGAGAATTTTGAAACCCAGAAGACCTTCATTTGACCATACTAACACCCTAATCTTGATCTTCCAACCTCCAAAATGGAAACAAATATCTGCTATTTATGAGTCACTTTGTCTGTGGTCTTCTGTTATAGAGGCCAAAGGAGACTATTTGAGAGACTTGGGCTGCCTCTGTGCTCTCTTGGATAGCAATTTTTTTCAGTTTGTGATTGGTGCCAGTTCAGGATACCACTCTCCTCTTTTTGCTCATCCCTTATCCTAGTTCTCATGTTGAAATAATCATCCATTATAAACCAATTCTTTTCTCAATTGAAAGGAATAGGTAACCCTGTAAATATTAAGACATTTCAGATCCTAAATATAAATACTTTATTGTTTTAGTTTCTAATCATACTCATGGTATTGGAAATCAGTAGATCCTTTATCCTTGCTACTTCTCAAAGTTATCTGTTTCTTTAGTGGAAACAGGTATGTTTCCTTAGGAACTATATCAAAGGCAATCATCAAACAAGATACTTACAAAAAGTGACACTGAAAAACCATCATTTTCCAACTTTAGTATTCATTCGATCAATGCCCCTCAATTATTCCATTGACAATAAACATGTTCAGCAAATTGCATCACCTTGATCTGGTTTATCTATGGTTTATCTGGTTTATCCATCACAGTAATATTTGAACTTTAGAGTTTTATCATAGTCAAGTCTGTGGGGCTGGACCGATAGTATAGTGGGTAGGGCGGTTGCCTTGCACGTGGCCCACCTGGATTTAATTCCCAGCATTCCATATGGTCCCAGAGCATTGCCAGGAGTAATTCCTGAGTGCAAAGCCAGCATTAACCCCTGAGCATTGACAGGTGTCACCAAAAAGAAAAAAAAGAGTCAAGCCTGAGACTAATGCCCGAGTGTTTTTTTTTCTTTTTGGGTCACACCCAGCCATGCTCAGGGGTTATCCCTGGCTCTGCACTCAGGAGTTACTCCTGGCAGTGCTTGGGAGACCACATGGGATACCGGGGATTAAACCCTGGCCACATGCAAGGCAGTACTATCGCTCTGGCCCTAATGCCTGAGTTTTATCCTGAACAGTCATTTTGTTTTGTTTTTCATTTTTCTGGTTTTGGGGATTTTTGTTTGTTTGTTTTTTTTGTTTGGGGGCTTACCTTGTGGTGTTTAGGGTTTATTTTGTCTCTGTATTCAGAATTACTTCTGGTGTGTCTCAGGGACCATATTGGGGTCTCAGGGGTTGGCTCACACTAAGCAAGTGCCCTCTTACTGTTCTATCTCTCCAGCACCTTACTGTACATTCTGAAATGGCCATTAGGACTGGGAAGAAGGGGCATAAAAAATTAACAATTATTTTCTTTTTTCCTCAAATCATTTTTGAAGTAGAAACAAACAAAAACTGTCTGACATCTTTTTTTTAATTGCTTACTGGTTGTATGAATTTTCAACAAGTTACTGAAATTTCCTTTAAAATCAAAGTAAGAAATTTTGCAAAAATACGAAATAATACATAAAACTTAGCCTGATGCAAAGATGCAAAATAGCTCAGCAAATTGGATGTGAGGAAAATGATAATAATGTAAATATAATTGCTCACTTTGTCATATATATGTTCCCCTAAAGAACTCAAGAGAACATACCCTCTTTTGTCATCTGATTGCTGTCCAAATATATTTTATTCTAAGGTGATTAAAATTGGTGTCTAATGTAATGTTATACATAATTCCTACCCTATGGTAAATAATCAAAGTCAGCAGCATAAAATAAAAACCAGTTTATATACACACACATAGCCTTGTGAGCTAAAATAAATCTTAAAAAGTGTTAAAACTATTGATGCATACAAAAATGTAAGATGCAAAACACAGTTTCGAGAAAGTTAAAATAAGAAGACAAGAATATACTTTATTTTTAACATAAAGGGGGCCTAAAATGCCATATAAAGAGATAAAATTTATTTCTCATTTTTATGTATTTAGATGTTCTAAACAACCTCCCACCAAGAGGTAAGAAATATGTCTAAGTAAAATAAAGATATAAAATCAACCAGTATTCTCCCTGAGTACAATACAAGAAAAGGACAAATAATAGCTAATTTTAGGACAAATCTTTCCCTTGATGTTACTTAGGACAGAATTAAAAGTAAGACTATTCAGAATTTTATCTGTATTCATTCAAATAAAATACGTTCTTACCCACCAATTCACAAAAAAAACAAAATGCCTTGAAATGAAGTCTGACAGCAAATGTGAAACTGAGGGTTTTGCTCAATCCCAAATTGAGCACTAATAATCTTTAGGATTAATCTTGTGGAGTTACTATGGGTAAAGATAAATCTTCCTTTTCTACTCACTAACACCAAAAGTGACTGATAGATTGTCAAAGACTTTCAATTTATCCTGTCTCCTGGGAAACAATACCAGCAACAAAATTAAAAATTACCAACGTTTAAAACCTGGTCAGAACTAAGAGCAATGTATGACATATACTGAGTCCTCATCAAGAGTCAATTTTCCATCATATTCACATCACTTGGGTTTGTCTGAATTAGGTTCATGTTATATATACGCTTTGAAAATACATAATCCATAGCAGTTGCTCAGAAAATAAATTGAAGCTGTTCCAGTGGATTATGGATAGAACAGAATTGCTTTTCAGGATTAGCAGAAAGTAAGTTCACTTTCAAGGGGTTTCCGAGTTCATGCCTCGTAATTCAGAGCAGTAGGAGTGCTTGTCACTTTCTGTTCTAAGTGTTAGCATAGGTACTGTTCAAGTATGACACTCATCAGTTCACTGCCACTGTTGAAAAATCGTAGACATTTTTAAAATAAAAAAGGCATCATATAAAAGCAGCTACCACTGTAGGTAACAATAGCCTTTGATGATTGCCCACTCTTCAGCAATAATCATTTTTCCTCTTTCCTATTTTATTCACCAAAATTTGATTTATATTGCCTAGGTTTCTTCTTTCACATAATGATTTGCATAATGACTGGTACAAGACAAGAGTAAGCTCCGGGATGAAAAGGTGAGCCTATTCAATGATTTCTGTATGCACAAGAATTGTGCTGTCAGGCCAGAGAGATACTACTGGGTTTAAGGTGCTTGCCAAGTACACAGTTGACACTTGTTTGATCCCCAGAACCACATATGGCTCCCTGAGAACCACCAAGAGTGATCTCTGAGCACTTCCAGGTATGGCCCATGTGCCTCCCCAAAATAATTATACTATCAAACAAATAAATATCTCTCAGCACAATATTCAGCCTGAATAAATTGGTATTAAATCTAGTCAACATTTGATTTTTATATGAATTTTAAATGAACCAGATGCCTAAACTGTTACTCTTAAGTTTTATATTTCAACTTTGGCTTGAAACACATGTTTTCTAGAAACAATAAAGACAATAATTACAACATCAACTACCACTTCAAATTAACAAATAATTTTTCTCATTCCATGTGTTCTGGGACATTAAAAACTGTCTTCAATAAACTATCTAAATTTTACTTATAATCCCCTCAAGTCATTTAAAATAATTTAGCTTTATTACTCGAGCAACAGTGAAGATGAATAAGATTCACTTATTCATGGAGTAGAGAAGCTCTCAAACTTTTATCCTTATTTGAGTCACCTGACAAACTAAGTAACAATTCTTACTGATTTCCAATATCTGAATTAACATGGTTGTGGGACAGACCACAACCTGACAGTTATATAAGAACAATCAAATAATGGGCTGGAGTGATAGCACAGCGGGTAGGGCATTTGCCTTGCACGTGGTCAACCTGGGTTCGATTCCTCCGCCCCTCTCAGAGAGCCCAGCAAGCTACCGAAAGTATCTTGTCTACAGGGTTGCAAAGCCTGGCAAGTTCCCTGTGGTGTATTCGATATGCCAAAAACAGTAACAAGTCTCACAATGGAGACATTACTGCTGCCCGCTCGAACGAATCGATGAGCAATGGGAGGACAGTGCTGCAGGACAGTGCTACAATCAAATAATCAGAATGTGGGACTTAAGTTGTTTTTCATTAAGTTGTTAAGTTGTTGAATTAATTAAGTTGAATTAAGTTGTTTTTCATTTGGGTTTTTTTTGTCCTCATCAGGTTAATTCAATGTACAATCAACATTGAGAACTGCTGGTATAAACCACAACTTTTTTTAATGGACATAAAATATATAAGACACAAAAGAAGAATCCAAGAATTATAATGTAGCACTATCGCACTGTCCTCCCATTGTTCATCGATTTGCTTAAGCAGACACCAGTAACATCTCCATTGTGAGACTTGTTACTGTTTTTGGCATATAGAATACACCACAGGGAGCTTGCCAGGCTCTGCCATGGGGGCGGGATACTCTCAGATACTTGCCAGGCTCTCCGAGAGGGGTGGAGGAATTGAATCCGGTTTGGCCACGTGCAAAGTAAATGCCCTACCCTCTGTGCTATCCCTCCAGTTCCAAGAATTATAATAACTTAATACAATGAAAAGATTTCCTTCCGGAGCCTTAACCTTTCTCAAGAACTTCTTTGGGATTCCCATTTGGTCACAGGCATTTTTCTACTATTGTCATTCAATGTTATTTCCAATTACACTTTTTTCAAACTTCTCCGCCAGTTTCTAACTGGTCCTTGATATTCCAATTACTCTTTTTTCAAACTTCTCGGACAGTTCCTAACTGATCCTTGATATATGTGGGATATGCTATGTCTAGAGGCATATACGTATACATGTACATAAACACATGTAAACAGATATACATAATGTATGCACACACACAAGCACACCCATAGGCATGTTTGTGTACATGTGTATACTTAATCAAATACTCTTTCAACCTCTCTAATTAATAAGCTTCTATTACCTTCCTTTCACTTGAAACAAGAATGACATCAATTGTCTCAGATTTTTAATATGTTGGGCTGGAGTGATAGCACAGCAGGTAGGGTATTTGTCTTGCATGCAGCCAACATGGCCTACCCAAGTTCAATTTCTCCAACCCTCTCAGAGAGCCTGGCAAGCTACTGAGAGTATCTCCTCCGCACGGCAGAGCTTGGCAAGCTACCCGTGACATATTCGATATGCCAAACACAGTAACAATTGTCACAATAGAGACATTACTGGGCCCGCTCGAGAAAATCGATTAACAATGGGAGGACAGTGACAGTTTTAATATGTTCCTCAATCCATTGTACTATATTTCTTTAAAAGTTCACCAACAGCTTCCTTATCACTGGAATGCGGATTGCAGCAGCTTTTAAAGACTTCTTTGCCATAGTTTTTGCTGTATTTGGCAGTACTGTCTGACCCATTATTTTAATGAATTTTCCTTCCACCAATGTCCTCTGTTTCCCTCCCACCTCCACCCCACCAGCCTACCTCTATGGTCTCTCTCTCTTTCCTCCACCCTTCTCTAACCCTCTCTCATATTCTCCCCTCCCTCTGCTTTCTCTCTCTTTTCTATCTCCCTCCCTCCCTCCCTCCCTCACTCCCTCCCTCTAGGCACTGTGGTTAACAATACTGATACTGTATATAACTTTACCTCCTTTCAGTACTCAGTTCTTGTCCAAAGTGATAAGTGATCATTTTTAATTATCATTGTCATAATCATAATGGTCCCTTCTCTGTCCTAACTGAAGTACCCCAAAACTTGTGGCAAGTTTCCTACTATGGACCATCTTCCTGACCCTTGTTACTACTGTCTTTGGATACTGTTCTGATACTCTGATTTTTCATATCTTGCAAATGAGCTCAATCATTCTATGTCTACTCCTCTCTGTCTCAATTTTACTCAGCAAAATATTCTCCATGTCCATCCACATATAAATAAATTTTATGATTTCATTTTTCTGAACAGCTACATAGTGTTCCATTGTGTACATGTACCATAGTTTCTTTATCCAGTCATCTGTTCTGAGGCACTTGGGTTGTTTCCAGATTATGGCTATTGTGAACAGTGCTACAATGGACATAGGGGAAAAACAGCTTTTCTGCATTATGTTGTGGGGCCTCTAGAGTATATTCCCTGAAGCAGTATTGCTTGGTCATATGGAGGCTCAATTTCTAATTTTTATGAAGAATGCCCATATTGTTTTCCAAAAATGTTGGAACAGTGGGCATTCCCACCAGCAACGAATGAGTGTTCCTTTCTCCCCACATCTGCACCAGCACTGGTTGTTCTTGTTCTTCTGGATTCATGCCAATCTCTGTAGTGTGAAATGATATCTCATTGTTATTTTGATTTGCATCTTCCTGGTGATAAGTGACATAGAATATTTTTCCATGTCCCTTTTGGCCATTTGTATTTCTTCTTTGAAGAAGTTTCTGTTTAACTCTTCTCCCATTTTTTGATGGGGTTGGATGTTTATTTTCTTGTAAAGTTCTACCAATGCCTTATATGTCTTTCATCTTCACCTTTTATCAGATGGGGTTGGATAAATAATTTTTCCCATTTCATATGCTTTTTTGTATTTTGATCATAACCTATTTTTTAAAGTTCCCTCAACTCTTGTCCCCTATTTCTACCTTCATCTCAGTCATTTCTTTGTTGCCGTTTTATTTCCTTCTCCTCCATATTCAAAGTTCAAGTTCTCCAAGACTTAATGCATTATCCTAACTTATTGGCCCTTTAACACTTTCCCCTTTAAATGTCACTTTGTCTAGGGGCCAAACAGGAAGTACAGCGGGTAATACATGACCCAAATTTAATCCCTGGCACTTCATATAGTCCCCTGAACCCACCAGAGTGACTACTGGGCACAGAACCAGGAATAAGCACGGAGCACCACCAGGTATGACCCAAAATCTAAAATTAAAAAAATTCAGTTTATCTATAAACATAAATCATTCCTTCACTTCTATGCTTTACAGCCTGAGCCATAAAGTCTTTTTTCCCCCAGAAACCTAGTGGATAGTTTTAATTTACATGTCTTGCTTTCATCAAAAAAAGCCCCACTTTCAAAATTCAACTCATCCATTTTACTGCCCTTTTCCCTTAAATTCACTTCTGTAACATTTTCATTCACTGAATTATTTCCTCAAGAAATTAGAAATTTAACTAATTCATCACATATGTATCTTTTGTTTATTATTTTGGCACACTACAAACATCTCTTAAATGTCCACTTACTCCACTCTGAAACAGTTCCTTATGATGTTATGGTTGAATTGCTTCAATGGTTTTCAATTAGTCTAATGTCTGTCTTTCGAACTATTGAAAGATTGACCTTTAATAGCATATTGCTGAAAAATCTATAAACCCTATTTTTAAAATAGATATTATTACTGAAAGTTAAAAGGAACCATCCATTACATTTAACTGCCTTCTAAATCAAATCTAAAAATTTTTATCTGGATTTAAGGGTCTTTGAAACAGGAAATCACTCTTCTCAGTCAACTTACTATCTCCCAAAATACATTTTCATCTCATTAAACAGTTAATTCACTTTAGTGTCCATTCATCTGTTGGTCATATGCTTTTTTATCTCTTTCTCCCATCTCTTCCTCTATCTAGTGAACTTAACCATTGCAAGATGCTGTCAAAAGGAATCTCTTCTGTGGAATGCCCAAATAAATATCATGACCCCAAATCACATTCCTTTATTTATTTCTTTGCCTCTATCTTATAATTAAGCATGTAATGATGTTATCTGGAATTATTTGACCTATTTCAGTAGAGCATGTGTATCTAATTCAGAATCTCCTTATTAGAGTTTAAATGTTTGTTTTGCCAGCTACCAACTGCATGGTTTGTAAAAAGGTATATGCCCATATGAACACAGTTTGAGTTTTTTCTAATAGCTTTTGCATGATGTTAAAATAAGAGTAGATGATATTATATAGTGGTATCCTTTTTTCCAGCGCTGCTGTAAAAGAAATTAACTCTCATTAGTGACTTAAATCAATGTATCATCTTAGTTTGGGATATCAAATGTTTAAAATAGGGAGGCAGATCTTTGAAGACTCTAATTCCATCTTTTTTTGTCTATTAGCTTCTAGATTTTTCCCATATTGTTTAGCTCATAGTCTCACATTGCTCCAACCTCTGCTTCAATAGCTACATCTCTGATTCCCTTGTGTCTCTTCTTATAAGGATCCTGTGTTCTCACTGATACATCCTTAATATTCCCGCATCATCTTTCCAACTGAAGGTCACTGGCTTAATCACATCAGCAAAATCTTTTATATATAAGGTATAGTCACAAGAGATTAGAACAAACGCCATCGGCCCACTGAAAACTGATCATAGAATAATTGTCAGTCTTGTTTATCTCACCCCTAGATTATAAATTATATGAAAGAAAATGCCAAATCTTAGCCTTCCGTGGACTATCACTGTGCAAAGCTAATGATGACTACTGAATAAAAGGATGCTAGTTTAGATCAAATTCTATGCCTAAGAGATTAGGAAGGAATGAATCATTTCTCTGTCTCTATTATACACCATTTGCACAGACCCTGAAGGCTAACAGAAAATAATCATATATTTTAATTCATCCCCAGTAGTGTTAATTCAGGAGGCTTAATTTTATAATCAATTCCACAATACATTTCTCATTTTCTCTCTCTCTCTGTCTCTCTTCCTTTCTCTCTCTCTGTCTCTCTCTCTTTCTCTCTGTCTCTCTGTCTCTCTCTCTCTCTCTCTCTCTCTCTCTCTCTCTCTCTCTCTGTGTGTGTCTCTTTTGAGCTACTTAACCCAACTTCTCAGGATTTTCTATCTCAAAACACAAAATTCACAATTTACACTTTCTGATTCTTGTTAAGTATTTGATGGAGAATAGCTAAGAAAATAGAAACAAAGCATTTATTTCCTCACATGAAAATAGAAATTATATTAATGGAAGCCAAATTTTTTTCTACAAATTAGCTCTGAAGAAAATAGATATTCATGACACATGATTCTTGAAAGGAGTAAGTTTTATATTTTGTTTTACTATTACACTTCACTAGGTGATACACAGGGCTGCAATACTAAGGAAAAAAAACCTTACCTTTATTTCATTTAAACAGAGAAATCAGACTATTTATAGAAAATATATGAACATCAAATTCTACTCTTTAGAGTAGAACTACTCTAAGTTAGAAGTTGGAATTTTATTCTTTTAAAAGTGCTCATACCATTAATACATGGGGTTTTGCACCATTTCAAGACTCTTGAAATGAGCTGAGTTTTGTTTGTTATCCTCAGAACAAAGAATTTCACTAAAACAGCATTCATGGTCACATCCATTTAGCAGTCACAGTTGAAATAAAAATTAGAAATGCCTCTAAATTTGAATGTCTGTAAAACACATGCAGTTAGGAATGAGAATGACACAGATGATCTTACCTATATGTGAAATATAAAAAATGTAGAATAATACAATAACTGGGGGGCCGGAGCAATAGTACAAGTTGGTAGAGCATTTGCCTTGCACACGGCTGACCCAGGTTCAATCCCCGGCATCCCATATGGTCCCCCAAACACTGCCAGGGGTAATTCCTGAACATAGAGCCAGGAGTAACCCCAGTATCTCTGGGTGTAATTCAAAAAGAAAAAAACAAGCAAATCAGAAAAACCCCAATAAACGGTAGTAGATAATATAAAAAAATGGTCAAAGGTTACAAAGTTGAAGTTACTTGGGTTAAATAACCTAGACATCTTTTGTAGAATAAAGACTATAGTTAATACTACCATATTGCAACTGGGAATGTGCTAAGAGAATAGATTTCAAGTGCTCTTATCCCATAATATCAAATGATAACTCCTGAGATGGTTATTTTAAATTAACTGTAATTAAAAATTACACTAAGTTTATGTGTCAAGTCATAATGTTTTATACCTTAAATACATACAATGTAATTTTAAAAAGAGCAAGAAAAAGAGAGAGAGAGAGAGAGAGAGAGAGGACAGAGAGATAGCATGGCACGGGGGTTAAGACATTTGCCATGCATACAGAAGACTCAGAATTCAATCTCCAGCAAGCATATCATCCCCTGAGCACCACCAGGAGTGATCCCTGAGTATAGATCCAGAAGTAAGACGAGAGCACTACTAGGTGTGCCCTCCTGCCCCCCACCCCCAGTATTATAGAAAGTAGGAAGAACATACATTAAGTTAATTACCAAATGGTTGCATGGAGCATTTAAAATCAGGATTCAATCGAATCATTTGGCTCTATGCCACACTCAACACCAGGAAAAAAAGTCACTGGTAGAAACATACCCAGGCTCCTGAAAAATTATGCATTCACAGATTAGTAGGATATAATGTGTCATATTCTGACCTTCTTAGACCTTACTTGATTGAGTCATATTTCTAATGTTGTATTAATGAACTTTTCTGAACTGAATTAATTGTCTTAGCACTAGAGTTCTTTTTTTTTAACAGAATTTTATCTGTTGATCTAGTTTCTATTACCCAGTACTTTTATCCCCTGAGGAAGGTAGTCACAAAGTCTTCACTGCTTTCACAGGCAATAAGAGAAAAGTTCATTACCAAGCCTTGCCAACAGACTAAAATACTGGATTACACAAAACTCCTACCCTTTCTTTATAGGGGAAAAACTCAGATCTTAATATAATGTTATAATCTTGATATCATGGAAGGAGAAAAAAGACATTGATGCCTTCTTCTAAATATTTCTTCATTTGAAGAATATTCTATATTATATGTAATTTATGTCATACAATGTAGTATGCATAATATAAAATTCTAGAAAAGCTTTAGCTAGTTATAAAAGCTCCAACCATTTCAAACTTAAGAAGTTTCAACATCAAAGACTATGAAATTTTTACTTTTAAAAAAATTGGGAGGAAGGAGTGCTTGGGCCACACATGGAGGTGCTTGGGACTTAGTCCTGACTTTGTATTTGATAATCACTAGAAGTAGGGTTCAGGAAAAATATGGGCTCCAGGGATTAAATCCAGGTCAGCTACATGCAAAGCAAGTGGCCTATCCACTGTAATATCTCTCCAGTCCCTACTATAAAATTCTTTTAAAAAAAAACTCTTTCACAAAATCTCATCCCTTATAAATAATTAAACCTAAATCTCTTAATTTTCATTTTTAAACTAATCTTCATTTCAAGTTGGTATTTTTAAAACATCTTAAGTACCTATAATGAGAAAGACCTTTGTAAATCTTAATGAGGAATTCACTTCTGATTGTGAACTCTGCCTTCAAAAAACTGCATAAAAAATAAACTGTAATAAAAGGATTCATATACATATATATAAATGTACATATGTGCACATATATGTGATATATATACATATAAATATACATACATTATAAGGTTGCTTCTGGGAAAATAAAAAACTCAGTCAATTTTGCCATGCTGTAAACGATAAACTGAGTATCAACCAAGAGCACACTAAATATATTCTATTTCACTGCACTGCAGAATTTCTTTTAGAGTTACAAGAGAAAAAGTATCTATCCACAAAGGAAACAGTCTAGTTTTAAAGGGAAAATACAGTACCTTTGTGTAGAACACAGGGTCTTGAAATAGCTGCTCCCCCTACATCTGTGATCTTATAAAGCAAGAAAATGTTGAGGACAGGAGAATTCCTGCTGCGAGGAACAGAGGAAGGATATGGTGCTCTCTCCTCCCACAGTTTGGGTGGACTCCTCTCAAGAGCCAGGAGGTCTTCTATGGCAGCGTTCACTCCTGCTGGGCCCCTACTGCTGACTCAATTATTCAAAACCTTAATTGATTAAATTTACTCAAAGTGAAGCAAAAGGAAAACGGTTAGCAAAGGAGCTCATAAATCTCATTTTAAATGTTTCCAGAGAGAAAAGAAAATAGATGTAGATGGTAAAATTCTATTCCATTTCCCACCTCCCTATTTCCCCTAGTCCCCATTCTCTCCCCCCACCCCCACCCCCCGCGACCCTTTTTCTCTTCCCTTTACCTAACCTTCATTTCTGTTTGAAACACAGAGAAAATAGCCTTAATTTCATAGGTCTATTTTTCCCTAAAGTCAGAATCTAAGAGCCATGAGCAGTCATAGAAGGGGTTAGAAAAGTGATGGTAATAATGTATTTCTAGATGTCATGCACTTATTTGAGGTTTCCAGTGCCCTTTTGTCCTCAGCTCACTGAAATGTGGATTAAATGTGTATCTGTGAAAGAAATAGAACCACACATTTAATGTTTAAAAGGGCTCTCAGATCAAGACAGGTCAATGTTCACATTTCACCCAACTGGTTAATAGCCATGTTCATTTAGGGCAATTATTTCTTTGATAGCAACCTCAGCTCTCTCTTGAGTAAAATAAAGACAATAATACTTATTTTATAAAAATGCTATAAATTAAGCTGGTAACCCGAGTCATAACTAGCATGTAGTAAGTGCTCAGTAAATGTTTATTTTTTTAAAAAATGGGGAACAAATAAGCAAATACAATATGAATAAGAACTCTAAAAATCTTTTTATTCCTTTTTATGCCTCGGAAAGTGGAAGATATTTGTGATTGAGGGTCTAGAAGGTTCTCCTAGCCATTTAACTAAGCCGGAACTATAAGTAAAGAAGGTTTAGCCATCAAATAACTAGTCATAACCTCTCTTTTGTTTCCTCTTTAAGTCATCCCTCCTTTTTCCTTTTATCCATTTTTTCATTCTTTCATAAAATTATCAACCATAAGCAATTACTCTGAATAGACTGTGTTATCTGTTTGAGAGGTAAAGGTAAAGGTAAAGGCCCTCCCGTTGATCGTCGATTTGCTCGAGCGGGCCCAGTAACGTCTCCATTGGAGACTTTGTTGTTACTGTGTTTGGCATATCAAATACTCTCGGTAGCTTGCCGGGCTCTGCGAGAGGGGCGGAGGAATCGAACTCGGGTCGGCCATGTTGGCCGCTTGTAAGGCGAATGCCCTACCCGCTGTGCTAAAAATTAAATAGTAAATGGTCCAAGAAATTCACTAGGAAAAAAGAAGAAAATAGTAGTAGTGAGGAGATGGTTTAAAGAAAAGAAGTACATAGGTCATGTGCTAGATCCCAAGATTCAATTCCAGTACCATATGACTGCAGGATTACTGGAAGCAACCGCTGAGCACTGAGCTTAGAGTATTCCCTGAGGTACCCTGGGTGTGATTACCCAATAAAAAAAAAAGATAGTAGTTGTGAAAAAAATAAAATAAAATAAAATAAAACATTCTGCTGGATATGTTCTAAAGTTTTTCTGAAACATCCAAGAAAGACTGAATCACAGTGGGAAGTTTAGGAAAGTTTTGTGAACAGAGATAGTCAAGGAAAGCCCAGACAAAACTCACGAACATTCAAAGACTGGGCAAATATAGCACACAGCACTCTGCTTCTGTAACTTGCTTTGCTGATCACTGCTTCTGCAGTCCCTTACGCATTGTCATCAATTGTCTGAATAGGATGTGATTTTTACCTTTATAAACGTGTGCCTGAACTGTCTTCAATGCCACGAGTTCTTAAGAATACTAGTCCACTCTAGATGACAGGTTTCTGTAATAAGACTCCCAATTTGGTCTGAGTGGTGCTCATCTGTTTCTGAATAGACAATGCATGAAATTGATGATGGTACAATCCCAAGTATCACATGGTCCATGGAGTGTCATGGAGCCTCAGAGAACCTAAGCAACACACATCCTCAGACCCTCACATTTAACTGTCAGCCCAGTTGGGCAAGAATCCCTAGGATAGGACCCCAGGTCTCCTTGAGCATCACTTGTGAACCCCAAAAATAAATAAAATTTATGTTTTTTCAAGTAGAAGAAAATTTTGCCTTTTTTTATGTATAAAGACATATATACACAGCAAACAGATACACAGAATGTGCATGGACTTGATATTTCAGGAAGAGAGAAATTAGAAGGATGCCTTTTAAAAATCTTTGAGTGATGGTACAAGTAAGTAATGAGCAAGAGTTTATAAATAGTAAAGTAAAAGAATATCTATGGGTAAACAAAATAGCACTGCACTGTAGCACTGTCCTCCCATTGTTCATTGATTTTCTCGAGCGGGCCCAGTAATGTCTCCATTGTGTGATTTATTGTTACTGTGTTTGGCATATCGAATATGTCACAGGGAGCTTGCCAGGCTTTGCTGTGCTGGTGAGATACTCTCGGTAGCTTGTCGGACTCTCCAAGAGGGGCAGAGGAATCAAACCCGGGTTGCCCCAGTCAGCCACATGCAAGGTAAATGCCTTACTCTCTGTGCTATCGTTCCAGCCCGGGTAAATAAAATATACCTGATAATTCTAATAGGCATAATAAGCACTGTTGTAGTTAGTGCAATAATAGCTCATTAAATGGGCCAGGGCTTAAGCCTAATTCTCTCAAAGCAACATGATCTCAGAATTATTATTTCCACTATATAAATGAAGATATTCAAATTAAGGAAGGGTATGATTTTCCCCAGTGAGAAAACTAAGGGTCAAAATGGTTACAGAATGTATCTAATTTGAAAAAAAAAAAGTATATAGGGTTCAGATAAAGATCTACAGCTACCTGAATCTTTTCAACAAGTGTTGTCATTAAGTATATTGCAAAATATTGAAGTTACATGTGAGTACTTACATCACACACAAGCACACACACTATGCCTGCACATGTGAAAGAACATATATAGAAACACACCATCAAATTATCAATTGAACTCCAGTAAAATCTAAATCCTTGTTTTCTTGGCTTTACCTTTTTGATAAGTTCTCTGCATAGAATATGTCTGAATTTTAAATCATATAAAAAATAGAAAAGTCCATATAAGAAGACCCCCGTGCTCAAAGAGTGTTTGGGTCATGCAAGTAGCAGAAGACATAAAAAAAGGATATCTAGGGAATTAATTTTAACTTCAGTCATTCATTACCCTATAGTCTGAGGGAAATTTCTCTGAAACTTGAGACTTAGTCAATAAGTAGAAATGAAAATATCAATGAGGAAGAAAACAGAATGTGTCACAAGAAAAGTAGGCTTCCTTCTCCTCTGCCTCACATGTGAAGCCCAGATGTCAATGGTCCCCAAGTTTCTGAGGTATTGTCGCAGGAAAAGAAGGTGGGCATGAACGTGATCTTGCTAAGGACTCTGCATGAAAACTGGCAAATGCGATCTTGAATTAATTCCTAAAGACATGCGTCTCTATGTTCTTTCCTCTCTCCTTTTATCATTCCCTTTAATCCTCGATTTCTAATTGCAGAAGCTAAGAGGTTTTTATAGCTAACCTCAGGGTTCATATTAATTGAATTTTTCCTTTATTGCTTGCTGTAAAGATTGCTAGAGATGGCTCCTTTACAGAGGGAGGGACTTATTAGCAGGGAAAAATGGCACATTTTTCAGCCTGCCAGCAGAATTTAGAACAGCCTGGCACCAGCCTTGTTCAATTAATAAGCAGGTAAGGGTTTTTATCTAAGTATGCATTCGTCTTTCCCCCCTTCCTTATCCACCTTGAGTAGTCATTAGAGCTAGACAGATCTGCTCCCTGTGCCTGGGGGAAAGCTTCCTCCTAAAGTCATCCTTTTCCAGACCTACACTTGTTGTGGCCCTTCTTAGGCAGATGGTGTCTTGAAGGCATGATTGATAAACATGTTTAAATATAGAAGGCAATCTTTTCTGGGTGCCAAGCAATTACTCAACATCACAGATAGGCCTAGCATGGACCAACAAAATAGCTATAGTTTATGATTTAACACATTGAGGAAATGGAAATTATTAAGAAACCATCAAATGTCAGTTTGACAGCAGATTCTGGGAAACATTTACCCGTCACTATTCACAGGCAAAGCTACCAAAACACAGGCAAGCTTAAGGTCACCTTGCTTTCCTCTTTCCTATAAAGATGTATTCAATTTGGAGAGATCCAGTTACCTTTTATGGGCACAAATGAGAAGAGGGGCCTCTGTGTGGGTGCGATGGTACCTTTGTGTCGAATGTGGTGAGTCATATACACAATTAAAGGTGTGACACTAAACCCCTGAAATTCCATAATACTGTAAACCAATAATAATACAAAAATTATTTTTAAAAGTGCTTGAGCAATAAAAACTCTCAGAACAGTTTTTCAACTCACCAAACTATCTCTTCACCAGAACCTGATAGCTTTCTTCCCTGTACCTGAATGGAAGGATCATGATTGTTATGACATCACTGGCATGCATACGCCAAATGCCATGTTAGAAACTTTACTCTCATGGCCTCACTTAATCTGTCACAAATATATGGTGATCCCTGTTATCTGCCAAATAATAGATGAAAAAATTAAGGCTCAGGGAGATTCAACTGATCAACAGAACAGTGCTAAGAAGCGTGAGAGGCAGACTTCACATAGAGTACTGTTTGATTCCAAATCACAGAGCACTGTCTGTCTCCAAATCACATGATTGCTCCATGGTATAGATTTGCTCAATTCACTTTAGGCTTCTGTGAAGCAACAGCCAAGTATCAGTCCTCTGTGTTTGATTCAACTTCCAACACCATGGTGTGGCTATATGATACATGTGTGTACATAGATATAGACATATAGATATGTGAAAGTTCTTAGGCATAGAAATGTCTTCAAATTTAGAATAGCATGGTCACTGTACAGTAGTCATTAATAGAAAAGATAAATAGTCCCACTCAATATAGTAGAAAACTGTTCTAATAAACACAAGAACAGAAAAGAATTAAGGGCTTTCAGTACAAAATATGTTAACTGCAACCTAACCCCTATGTCATCCTCCCCACCAAAAGACAGATGTTTACATCACTGTGCTATGGAAAAGCATGGGAACAAGGCTATCATGCAAGTTCACATGCCAAGCATACGTTCAACTTCCAGCAATGTCTAAACCCAAGTACCACCAGGTGGTCCTGCTGCTCCTCAAATCCTATAGGTCTAGAGCACCTGTCAGCACAGAGCATCACCAAGAGTGACTCCAGCACCAAAGTGTTGCTCCAATAGAAATAAATAATAGGGGCTGAGAGATAGTACAGTGGTTGAAATGCAGGTCTATCACATGCCAGATCTGAGTTTGATTGTCATTACCATATGGCTCCCTTAAGCATCACTAGGTACAACTCTGGAGGTTCCCAAAAAGTGCTGGGTATGAACCTTGAAACCCCTAGACCCAAGCCCAGTTGTGGTGATGGGTACCCCCAGCACCACAGGACTTACATAGTGTCACATCCTCACACTGAATCACGAGCCCAGCTTGCCTAAAATCACTGGTGGGGCCCCAGACCTTTTGAGCAAGTAACCTAGACTACTTGGGAAGCCCTAAAAAATATTTCAAAGGGCAAGTCATGCCTAGAGAGATGAGTGGGGTCAGATTTGGATCAAATAGAAAAGTTTTTTTTCTAACTTTTTAAAAATTGTCTTTTCATTCTGAGTCCCTTGGTTTGCAGTGCATACATTTCTCAGGGCAATGGAAGAAAATGGGAGTAACATAGGAGAGAGTAGAGAGGGTCCACAAAGAATCAAAAGGAATTTTATATGGCTTTATGTGTGTATATGTGTGTGTTTGTGTACACATACACATATATTTTCCAGGGCCTTTTTTTAAAGGTAAAGGAAACTTGTATATATCTATATTTTATTAATATAGACACAAGTCACTGAAATACAAATGAACACCTAAATCTCTATTTGACTTTATAGCCAAAGATTCCACAGGAAAGCTGAATCTGTAACATTCCCTTTGGTTATCCACATTTGTCCCTACCAAGAAAGGAAAATAAAATCTCACAATGCCACGTATCCTTCACAGTTTAATATCTGGGGGTAAATATTTGCAATTTACCAATAGACTGAGAGAATACTATGAAAAACAACTACAATTTCCTAAACAGTGTCCATATTTTTGGCAATACATTATACACTAGGTTAAGTTTCAGAGAACTTAAGAACTAGGGTAAATTCCAGAGAAGTCAGTATAAGAAAAAACAGGGGCTAGAGAAATAGCAGAGCAGGTAAGTCTTTTGCCTTGCATGCAACTGACCCAGTTTTGATCCTCAAAATCCCATATGGACACCAAAGCCCCACCAGGAGTAACCTTAGAGCATTTCCACGCGTGTCCCTTTCAAAATAAAGAAACAGAATCAGAAAGAGCAATAAGATGCTGGTCCAGCATGTGACTGGTCCGTTACACCCCTAAAATTCTATATTCTCCCCCAGGCACCACTGGGAGTATATCCTTGAGCACAGAGCCAGGAGTGAATCCTGAGCACTGCTGGATATAGTGAAAATGCAACTCCCCTCAAATGTATGAAAAACATGGTGAGAAAATATAGATGCTTATTAATCCCATGCTAGAAATATAAAAACATATTCAAGCTTAAAATTAATAGCAGAAATCATAAGTAGGTATAAATATGTGCACACAGGGAGGTTTAAAATTGCCATGTATTACAAAACAATAAATATTAACCATAAAATTAAGAGGCACTAAAGCACTTAAAATATGTGTAATTGAGTTAATGAATTATAAAATTTCATAATAATCCACAAGGGAATGAAATGTATAATATATGAATTGAAATAGAAATATTAATAAAGAAATAGAAATATGTAAATATATATGTCAAAAACTAAAATGCTGATGATCAATGAATGCATGAGATATTACTATTAATAAAATAAATGCAAACGTGTATAATAAAAGATAACCTTTTGGCCACAAAATTCAAAAATTCAATGAAAATTATCAATTCAGTGTTGATGAAATTCAATTATGCTACCCAATGGGATATGCATTCTGTGGAGGACTGTAGAAAGTGTAAATGAGTATAAACTGGCATATTAAATGCAAATTAGAAAAGCATTTCTGACAGTCAAGAGCATCAAAAATATATGCACATTTAATCCATTATCTCTATTCCTAGAATCTAGATTTCAAGATAAACTAAAACATTAAACAAATTTATTTGCAAGGACACTGAATCTATATTACACATTTTGGTGAAAAAAGCAAGCTATAAGACTATATATGTTGAACAAATTATGTAAAAATATTTTTAAAAAGGAAAGCGAGAGAGAGAGAGAGAGAGAGAGACAGAGACAGAGACAGAGAGACAGAGAGAGACAGAGAGAGATAAAAAGCCTGGAGGGAAATATATATTAATGTCATTAATTTGGCATTGAGTGACAGATTTTTTAACCTCATTAATACAGTTTTATATTTTTAATATTTTAGTTTTATTTGGAGAGGTTGGAGCCATAAGCATAGTACTCAGGGTTTAATCAGGAGTCACTAATGGTGGTGCTCAAGGGACAATATAGTGTTCCAGGATTGAACCTCAGTCAGCCATATGTAAAGCAGGCACTTTGTCCTCTATACCATCTCTCTGACCTTTAAATATTTTTAAATGAATATTTATTTCAGTCCTCTTATCTTGTTTAAGATAAGCTGAACTCTGAGACCTTAGACTCCAGGCTCAACAGATCCAGGGACAGAGATCCTCTGCTTGCTCCTACCAACCACAGGTGACAAAGGGATTAAAACCAGGAGCCCCACCCTACCTGCCCTATCTGCTTCCACCAACCACCTGAGACCCAGAGATTGGATTATGCACAGAAGACCCACCCTACCCCTACCAGTACCAGATAAATACCTCACCAGCAGACCTCTACTACCTCCACTACCTTCATTACCCAGCCGCCGCCACACTCCAGGACGCTTTCCAGACCGCCTCACATTATAACACACTTAATACCCATTTTCCAGGTTTGCCACACCATATTTGAATGAGCTCAAATATGGTTTGAACCATGGGAACACCTACAAGGGTGATTAGAGGCCTCCCCGAAAGCCTCTATCACTCTCCGAGAGTCTGGCAAGCTACCAAGAGTATTCCGTCCACATGGCAGAGCCTGGCAAGCTATCCGTTGTGTATTTGATATGCCAAAACCAGTAATTACAATGGGTCTCATTCCCGTGACCCTGAAAGAGTCACCAATACGGCAGCTTTGAGAAGGATGAGGAAGGAGAGGCTGATAAAATCTCAAGGCCGAACTAGGCTGCCAAAACGAAGAAAAACAAAAATGGTTGTCTGCACTTCCAATGCATGTATGCTGGCATCATATGCATTCATCAAGAACCTGATGGTACAAGTGCGAAAGATCAAGTACGATATCATTGGTCTGACTGAGACAAGAAGGCATCAATCACATCATGCCGTTTTCGACACTGGAGAAGAACTGTTCCTCAGAAGATGCGATAAAAGAGACGTCGGAGGCATTGGTGTCCTTGTCAACATGAACTTGGCCATGAGCATTGATTCATTCAAATGCCTAACAACCTGAATCGGATGATTACACTTGAATAGATGTGCTTCACTGCCAGCAGTTTCTATCTTCGTTGTCTACACACCAACATCCAGTTATGATGAAGGAGAAATTGAGAAGTTCTACATGAAGCTGGAGAAGTTCTGTAAAGAAGACCACACCTTCTACAAGATCATTGTAGATGATTTTAATGCCAAGATAGAATGGAGAAGATCAGCCCAAGAACTCCACATCGGAACTCATGGCCTAGAATGGAACAAACAGGGTGAGAGACTATCTGACTTCATCATGTAGACCAAGACCATCCATGGTAACTCACAGTTCCAGAAGGCTGAATCTAAACGTTGGACATGGGGGTCTCCTAGTGGACAGTTCCACAACAAAATTGACCACATCATATTCAATTGACAGTTTTGCCTGACTGATGTTGCTATTGTCCCAAAATTCCAAACAGGATCAGACCACTGTTTTCTTCATGCAAAATTCTACTTCACAAAGCAGGGAGAAAGGGCTGCAAAGTTTAAGAAGAGAACTCCCAGAACGACCACCAACTGGGAGCTCTTTGGCACTATGGCTGCAACATGGGAAGAGGCCTTCGTTGACAACATTGACGAGGAATATGATCCACTGGTTCAGCACCTCCATGATTGTGTGAGGAACGCCAAGAGAGAGATAGCCACAAAAAAAAGCCTGTCTTCGAAAACTCTTGAGCTTATTTGCCAACATGGTTTGGCTCATGCCTGAGGCAACCAGAAGTGAATGTCCAAGCTCACAAAGCAGTGCAGAGATGCGCTAAAAGAAAACCTCAAAGAGAGAAGAGCAGCAGTGCTGGTAGATGCGGCAGAAGCTGAGAAAAGCATTCATAATGCCCTGTCCTTTGCCAACTACATGATCAAGATGACTGTCCTCCGATGTCCTGATGGATCTATCACATCTTCCAGAAGGGCAATGGAGAAGCTTATCCATGACTTCTACTCAGATCTCTTTGATAGCCATGTTCACCTGCCCACATACCAAATTCCGCAGAATGGATATGTCATTCCTAATGTTCTCCCTTCTGAAATCTGACATGCCATTTCATTGGTAAAGCAGCGAACAGCACCTGGCCCAGACATGGTCAGACCTGAACACCTAAAGAACCTGCCGTCAGTACTCATCAATACACTGGCTCGGCTGTTCACACGCTACCTGTCTGAAAGTAAAGTTCTGTCCCAATGGAAAACCAGCAGGACTATACTACTGTACAAGAAGGGAGACATTCACCACATTGGCAACTATCGCCCAATTTGCCTACTATCTGTCATCTACAAACTGTTCACTCAGGTCATCCTGAATAGGATTGGCAGAACACTAGATGAAGGACAATCATGCAAGCAAGCCGGTTTCCGAAAAGGATTTGCATGATTGACCATATGCATATGATAACCAAGCTCATTGAGGTTTCTTGGGAGTTCAAGATGCCGCTCCATCTAATGTTCATTGATTTAAAGAAGGCCTTTGATTCTGTTGAGACAGAAGCAGTCATTGAAGCCCTAGCCAAGCAGGGCATTCAAACTCAATACATCAGGATGCTCTGTGAGCTGTATTATGGATTCACTACCAGGATCTCACTATTCTACAAAGAAGTGATCATCCATGTCAAGAGAGTGGTTTGGCAGTGTGATACCATTTCACCAAAACTCTTCAGTGCCAGCCTCAAGAATGTCATGCAATGACTGGAATGGGAAGGAATGGGAGTGAAGATACATGGTCGGCAACTACACCACCTCTGCTTTGCTGATGACATCATTCTAATAACACCAAACATCAGCCAAGAAGCACAAATGCTGGCCGACTTCGACTGTGAATATGGAATGGTTGGACTACAGCTGAATCTCACGAAGATAATGTTTATGTAAAACAATCTCATTCCTGATGTTCCATTCGCTCTCAATGGAATGAACATCTCCAAATGCAACCATTATGTGTACCTAAGTCGAGAAGTCAACATGACGAATGATCTGGCACCTGAGTTGTGCAGGAGGAAGAGAACGGCTTAGAAAGCCTTCAAGACCAACAAGGAAATAGCTAAGAGGATGAAGAACCTCAGGCTTTGGGCACATCTCTTCGGTTCCACTGTTCTTCCTGCATTAGCATATGCCTCAGAGACCTGGACCCTACGAAAACAGGATAAGAATGCTATTTGGATCTCCCAAAGAGGAATCCAAAGAGCTATGCTTGGAGTATCACATTTCACTGAAATGAGAGAAAGAATCCGGAGTTCCACCTCCGTTGACAGTCAAGAATCAGGGATGCTGTCTCGTTTGCCAAGGCATGGAAAATCAGATGGGCTGCACATGTAATGAGATTTGGAGACAACTGCTGGACTAGAGTCGTTCCCGACTGCATTCCAGAGGAAGTCAAAAGACCGTGTGGCCGCCCACCTACCAGGGTCTTCGTCAAGAATCAATTGGTTTGAGGCTCTTCGTGTTCCTAGAATGAACAGATGCCACTGGGATATACTAGCATGCAACAGGGACAAATGGAGATGTTGCTGGCACCCGCTCAAGCAAATCAATGATTAATTGGAAGTCAAGTGATCAAGTGATTTATTTCAGATTGAACATATAAAGATTAAGAAAAGCAACTAATATAAATTCCATTTCCTACTATCTTCATTTTGAAATTTTCTGGTCTTCCCTCTTTCTTTATTATCATCTATCATAGAGTTTGTTTGGTCTCTGATCTTCTCAACCAGATGACTTTCATAAAACAAGTAGAATTCATAGCATACGGGATGCAGCACATCATACAAAGAATAAAAGAACACAAACAGAAGTATTACGTCCTGTCTTCAAACTACATAACAAAGTGATAGTAATTAAAACGGCATGATATTGCAGTAAAAACTGACATACATTCATAAAACAAAATGGACATCTCAGAAATAAAATTGAATATATGGACAACTCATTTAGAACAAAAGAGAAAATAGCCTGCAATACAGTGAGAAATGTTGCTTCAATAAACAGTTCTGGGGAAAATGGATGGCCACAAGCAATTGAACAAAAGTAGACTGCTTTCTAACATCATACCTCCAAATATATTCAAAATAGATTATGACTTGTAATATAATACCTGAAACCATAGTGATATAGAAGACATGGGCAATACATTCCTTGACATTGATGTAAGAGGTATGTTCTAGGACTCAACACCAAACACAAAGAAAACATAAGCAAATATAAAGAAATGTTACTACACCAAATTAAAAAGCTGCTGGGTGAAGGAAACAGGCATCAAAATGAAAAGACAACTGATTACATGGGAGGAGAGATAATATCCACAAGAGGTTATTATCCCAAATATATTAATAAATAAATCTCAACAAAAAACAAAGAACCCAATAAAAATGGGCAGAAAATCTAAATAGATACTTCAAAAAAAATATACAGGCAGCCAACAGGCACATGAAAAGATATTGTGTATTATTCAGAAATGAAAATCAGAATAACAATGTACAGTCAATCACCTCACACCTGGATAGAATGAATATTATTCTAAGGCAAACAAAAGTTCATTTGTCTCAGTGGTTCAGTGGCAAAATGTGCTTGATCTGCAAGTATGAGTTCACTTCCCATGTCACCTACATGTGCCAAGCACCATTCCAGCATTATGTCTGACTATTCACTCTAGTATGTGATCTCCTTCTGCACACCACAGTCAATGTGAGTACAACAAATGACGTATAACCCCTGATGAGCACCACTAAAAACTAGGTCATTCCTAACATTACTAGAAATGAAACCCCCTGATAAACAGGTATGAGCACCACAGTGACCCCGTCAGTGAACAATACAACCAGAATGCACACTAGCACTGCAACTGGAGGAGTGCAAACCCCTAGCCAGTACTACAACCAAATGTGAAAGCACCACAACCAATAGTGTGTGTGCCCCCTAGTCATTGCAACAGCATCAAAAAAGGAAGGGGAGGAGAGGAAATAAGTACTAGAAATGATTCAGAGAGGAATGCATTTAGAAATTTAGATTGTGGTTAGGAATGTAGATTGCAGCAGCCAATATGGAAAGAAGTAAGGAAAATCCTTGGAAAAGGTTAGAGTTGGATATGTAATGGGGAATGAAATGTCTATACACGTGTTGATTTTCAAGTGTGCACAATTGAAACATATGATGTTATCGTTCAATGTTACTTCAGTTAAAAGAAAAAGGAAACCTATTTTTGAAAAAGAAGAATTTCACACAATTTGTTTTGCTTGGAGCAAAGCTAAAAATAAGCATTTTCTGGAGTGTCATTTTCCCTTCTAGCGCATACTTCTCTAACCTCACTCACCTCAGTTCACCAGACAGTTTCACTGAACCACATGGAAATGTTAATGAATACTGAGAGCAAATGAATGAGCTAAGACAAGTCCCAGACTTCATGGGGGTTTGAGAACTCTGTGGCAGTAGAACTTGGACTTTCACTACTAGCACTAAAAATGGAGGAGATATTTTTGAGCAAGAAGTCCAATTTTTCAAGAGCTTATTAATATCCCTGTTAAGTACATAATTTAAACACAATTCAGGCTTATTTCAATAAACCACAGGTAAACATTTTCTGCAGACCATGGCTCTTTCTGGTTATTGCAAAATGAATTGTGCAAACAATGCTGAGATAATATTTATATGAACCAAACAATAAAGCAATATTATGCATGTGTGCCCAGCTGCCCAGCTGTCGGTGAAGATTGAGACAGTTTGAAGAATCTAAGCATGCTATTAAAAAAATTGTTTTTCCCTAGCAGACACTGGGTTTCTCCTCTAATTTTAGCAGCAAAATCTCATGAGTTTTTTTTTGGGGGGGGGATATCTATTCTACAAAGCCTCACATATAAAACACCAATACATAATTTACATATATGGATGGTTATGTGGCTGACCTGTGGCAGGGACCTAGACACTAAAAACATCTCTTTTACATCTTTTTTACAACCTCACAGGCACTAAGCATGCATGCAAAACCAATTTCCCAACTTTTTATGAGAACCTATTAAAAAAAGAAAAATAAAAATGCCTATTTATCTTAAAATGTGAAGCGAAACTCATTAAAACACAAAAAGATTTTGTAAGCAAAAGTACCAGTATTTATGCTTCGAGTGCACCCCCACCTCTATTTCCTCTAACTACTCTCTCTCCGTTCTCCATACTCATCTTTTTCTCCCACATTTGTTCTAATAAAAGAGAGGCCTTACCTATTCATAACTCTCCTTTATTCCCTTTTACCCCATCATCAGTGAAGTCTCCTTTGTATTCTGACCTCCCAGTGGAATACAGCTCTTGTTGTGAATACTGGTATTTCCACAACATAATCTATTCTGTTTTCCATACTTAAACAGTATACCTTTGCCCGTGCTGTTGACTGTCTTGATGGTCTGCTAACAAAAATTTCTCACCCTAGCTGACCCAGATACACAGCTTCTACCTTAAGGTGGGAACATTTGGTCTCTCTCCAATAATGCTTAGTCTGGAGCAGAAGATCTCAGAGAAAGGCAAAACTAATTCAAGGCAGGGACAAGACTAAAAGGTGACTTAAGTTAGATTCCTGAGTCAGTAATGACTACAGCCTTTCTGAGTCTAATATCCCAGCTTTTGTCTTACAGTTAGAAAATAATTCAAAGGCTCTCCAATCAATTCCTTTTTTTGCTCAAATTATGCTCAATCTCATTGCTTAGACTTAAAGATTTCTTAATTAATATAAGCTTTTATAAAGCAATTTTCAGTGCATTGTTTAAATTAGAGTCAAATAGGGAAATATTATCTACCCCACTTTAGAAGGGAAAAAATAAGACATATTATTTAATTTTATGATCCAAAGTCATGTTCATTACTTGTGGTGGCATCATTAATTAAATAAACCCAATTCTTATGACTAGATGCAAACTCACCAACACTCAATATTACCTACTCTCTGAATTTAACCCTCCTGAAGAAATGTGCTTCCTTATATCCAATTCCCTGTCTCCAGAAATTCAATGAGTTAATTTAAAAAGCCAAATCTTACAGGATAAAAAATGGATCAAAGCTTCATGTTGTTTTCCTTCTCAGAGCATTTTCAACAGGATGGCAAACAGCCAGCTGTAGACTCTCTTAATCACAAAAGACTCATTAAAATAAATGAGCATAAAAACAAATATGTTTTTCTACAGTTCTCGTGTTCATATATATTGATTCAAATATTGTTTTTTTAGGTATTCTGTTGAGAACACCCAAACTTTAGCACTGGGCAATTTCAGTCTGATGCTTAAACTCTTAGAATTAAACTGTTACAAATGAGGTAGGGAATTCAAATACAGGGGACAGAGAAATAGTAAAGGGTTAAGTTTCTTGCCTTGCACTCAGTGGACCACAATTCTGGCACAGACAGCACACACAGTCCCTTGCTCGTTGCCAGGTGTGATCCCTGAGCACATAACTGGGAGTAAGAACTGGAGTGCTTTCTGGATGTGGCCCCCAAACAAAACAAAATTAAATTTAAATACATTATAAATATAATAATAATAAGCTCTTATTATAACAAGATGAGAAAAATTTATGAACTTTAAAGCTTCACAGATGAGCTAAGTGGAACAGACTATTAAATTCTTTTCGTCCAAAATCAACAAAGGATCAATAGTTCCTATTTTGATGTGCTTATCAGAGCCACTCAGTGAACCAATTGGTAGAAATAATTCAAGATTTCATGACCATACTGCAACACATACACTTCACTCCTGGATGAGGAATAAGTTTCTAAAAAGGAATTTGTTAAGGCCTAACTCTAGTTTTAACAATCTGTCAAGCATCAATCACTACCTGTTTTCTAATAAAAAAAGAGACTTTCTTCTCCTTTACTCCTCACCCCATCCCATACCATATCTGACCCTTCTTCAAGACTTCCAGGCTTCAGATTGATCATGCAAGAGAAGAGTTCAATTCACACAGTACTTGTCAGAGAATCAAAGTTCCTGTCTACACTGAACCAATAAATATAACGTGAATTTGGACATAGTCCCTTCTGAGTCCCTACTCAATTCCATTTTTAAAGGTCAAAGTATTAGCTACCCCTCCAACTCATGACTATTTTCTGAAGACTCCTACCGTAAGTCAACAATAAATGTGGATGGGGAATTTGTATATCATATTGCAGAATCACTAGCCTATGAGAAAGATATCCTCAGCCTTACACAGTGACTTAAACATCTGGCGTATGGGGTCAGAGAGGTAATACAGTGCATAAAGTGCTTACACTTGGCTAACCAAGGCTTGATTCCTAAAACCACATATAGTCGCCTGGTCCTAGAGTTCAAAGACAAGAGTAAGCCATGAGCACTGTCAGGTGTGGCCCCCAAATTTAAAATAAAAAATATTGCCTGTCAATATACTAAGAGGTCACCTCCTAGTAACTACATCAAATCAGAATGTTATGTTACTATTTTGCAATAGTAAATGTTATTGGTTCTTGAAATAGTTTAACCGTTACCTATGCATGGTGATTACATCTATATTAATGTAATGCGGTATAACTATATTCAAAGTAACATTTATATTGACATAGTTTTTAATGACTGAATTTCCACCTACTTTGTGAGCAATGATGCCGATTTATTCTATGAGTATATTTTCCCACATATCTTTGAGGAGCTCTCAGAGTTCTCAGACATCCCAGATGCATGCTTGTTGACAGAGGAGACCGTAGACATTTAGAATGAACATGACAGCCAGTAAAATTAACATCTGTCAATACCCAATACTTTTTAATCATTGACTTTAATTAACATCATTACAACTGAGTATTTTGTGATGAAGTTTGGCTTCCCTCCTCCTCACCCTTGAGTTTCCCCATAAACTCACATTGGTAGAAAATTCCATGGATTCCTCAGGCATGGATGATCCATGTTTGGGGGAGAAGATTAACATACTGTTAGCTTCCAGCTACTTAAACTATTACTTGAAGTCTTCACACATAATAATACTAATTATTAGCATCATGTGATAAATTTACACATTTCCCAGGAGCCAGGCCAAATGCTTTATAGTTTTGAGCCTTTCCTCATCTCTTCATTGTATCTTGGAAATAAACTTAAGAACTGATAGGCCTTGAGAAAAATTTCTGATGTTTATGAGTTTCAATGTTTAGAGAAGTTTTTCAAATTCAAATGCAGAATAATAGTTTCCCTAAGGCCTAGCAAAGATGTGAAGGAGGTAGTTATATTAAAATGATCCCAGTGTCAATTACTTGGGGTATGGAAACAAGATTTCTTCTCCTTCAAAACTTTGCCACTGATTAGAGAATTTTTGTTTTTGCTAAAAAATAAATTATCTGTTAAACACCTCATTGCCCTAAAAACTGGTCTTTTATCAAGGTCATCACGAATGATCATAAATTTTTCAAAATCTTTCAACCTTAAAGGAGGAGGAGTCTTTTCCCTCTCTCTAGAAACTCTTTATCTCATGTAAGCTAGTGAATGAAAATTCATTCAAACAATGAAAATTCATTCAAACAAGAGAATATCTTCCAACTCTCACTGTCCTCCCGTTGTTCATCAATTTGCTCAAGCGGGCCCAGTAACGTCTCCATTGGAGACTTTGTTGTTACTGTGTTTGGCATATCGAATACCTCACGGGGAGCTTGCCAGGCTCTGCCGTGTGGGCGAGATACTCTCAGTAGCTTGCCGGGCTCTCCGAGAGGGGTGAAGGAATCGAACTTGGGTCGGACATGTTGGCTGAGTGCAAGGCAAACACCCTGCCGCAGTACTATCGTTCCAGCCCTGCTATCGCTCTAGCCCTTCCAACTCTATCTGACATTAATGTCCCAATATTTAAGAAAAATTTGAGAAAACTGTTAAAATAATCCTTCCCAAAAAGTTTGAACTCAAACCTGGTCATATTTTTCTCTCATTCCCTCTCCCCTTCCCTTCTCCCACCTCACCCTCCTTCTTCCTCTCTTAAACACATGCACATCTGGGTTACATTTGAGTTACCATCTACAGAAAGCAATTTTCAAAATTGTGTAGTCTAATGAAAATGTAACAAATGAAAAAATAGAACTGAAAATGAGATGAATAATATAGACACATCAAATGACGAAGGTAGATAATGAGCTCTTTGATGGAACTTGGAAATACAGTGCTTGAAAAATTACTCAATATCTAGTTGGGAAAGAACATAAAGATCATTTATTACAATCTCTTTGTTTTTCTGAAAAAAAAGTAAAGTGCAAGATTAATAAAGTAACCTAACCAAGGTCACATTGTTACTCTTGACAAATTTTGGACTAGAGTGTTCTCATAATACCCTACTTCTTCTATAATTCCTTCTTATGTAATATTTGCTAAAATACTCCTTTTTCTAATAGACAAAGGAAAGAAACCATTTTCACCAAATCAATCATAATTATATGAATCAAATCCAGTTCATTGAACCATAGTACAGAGCAAGAAAAAATATACAGAAAAATTTTCATCCTAGAACATTTAACTGTTACTTGAAGTATTCACACATAATAATACTAATGATTAGCATCACGTGCTAAAGATTATGCATTTCCCAGGAACCAGACCAAATGCTTTATAGTTTTGAGCCTTTTCTCATCTCTTCATTGTACCTTTGAAATAAATTTAAGAATTTAGGCAACTTGTTTAAGGTTATATTTACATAACTGTATTGTTACTTAGGAAACTTCTTCAAAGTTATATTTAGGGAACTAGGTAAAAAATTTTGGTAATTTGTTCAAGGTTATATTAATACTAAGTGGAAGACTAGGATTAATGAGAACAAAACAGATTGATAATACCCTGGAGGAAGAAGCAGATAAAGGACAATTATTTAGATGATCAAGCTATTAAATAACTCATTTTGTATCCTATAGAGCACTCTGACATCTACTCAATTTTATCATCCCATTGTTAGTTTTAATATCCTATTAGCTCTTCCATCTCCAAAATAGACTGCATACTGCTACCACATTCACCTTTATGAAATCTTATTTCTTTGTGCCACACCTTCACCCTAAAACCTGCATTAGCTTGTGAGAGTTAACTTCTTGCCTTGGTATAAGACCCATTCCTGTCTATTCCAATCTATGTAAAACCACAACCTTTCTTTCTCCTACCAAATTTTTGTTCTTATCAAACTGAACAGCTTCCTATCCTCACTAAACACTAAGCAATTTATCCTCTACAATTCAATATTTACTGAATATCTACTGTGTGAAAATATTGTGTTAAATTATAAAGATAGAAATATAAGAACCCTCTTCAAGAATATTAGTATAGTGAAGAGAGACATGCAGATTAATGATTTTGTAAATAAAAGTGATAGCCATACTCAAGCTGGTCAAAGTGAGGTAAACTTCAAGGGAAGCTCTGACTCTTCACTGTATTTTAATGCAATTGTCCTTTTTTGTTCATTTTTTTTGGCTTGCTATACCTTCTATACTTCCTACAATGCACAGCTTTATGTTTACATAACCGTATTCCATACTATCAAGTGCAAATTTCACTTCGTGCATGAAGTCTTACCTCATAACCATGTGGATATTTTTATTTCCTTTTCTTATAAGTGCCTCCTCCCAAAATGTGAGAAAATTTTACAGCATACCATTTTTGCTTTAAAATCCTAAATGCTCATAAAGAAAATGGAAAATAAATTTGTCAAAATTTAAAAACAATAAAAGCTCTTGTCATAGCAGACCATATTCTAATTTTAGTTTCAAGCTTCTTACTTTCTCTTCCTGACATACATTTTGCTATAAATAGGGTCTTTTATTGGTTCACAGATGAATTGAAAGATGGCAATGTGGATATAAAAATAAAATCCAGTTTAAATAAATAAAAGATACAAGCACTTTAAAATATATATGTGTACAGTGCAACAGAAATGTAGTCTCAGGGTTGGAACAATAGCACAGCGGGTAGGGCATTTGTCTTGCATAAGGCCAACCAGGGTTCAATTCCCAGCATCCCATATGGTCCCCTGAGCACTGCCAGGGGTAATTCCTGAGTGCAGAACCAGGAGTGACCCCTGTGTATTGCTGAGTGTGACCCAAAAAGAAAAAAGAAAAAAAAGTAGTCTAAATGAAATAAACTGGATTATAGCAATGAAAGATATAGAAAAAATGAAGACACAGGCAGGATAAACTCCAGACTTAAGTGACAATGTACTGAAGGAATGAAAAAGCAGTAGATCCCAAGACCAACCACTAGGCATCCCAGCCTACTCAAGAAGTCCTTCAAGGCTAGTACCAGGAGACAAGTCTATAAAGAGGCTTCTGCTGTAAGCCACTGATAACGAAATTAACATGAATGCAGATTAGGCTACAGGTTGTTTTGTTGGAGGGGGATTTAGTTTGCTTGTTCATTTTTTTCTTCATTCTGTTTGGGGGAGTCACACACCCAGTGGTATCTGGGGACTATACCTGGCTTTGTGCTTGGGGAAACATGAAGTACCAGGGATGGAACTCAGGCCTGATATATCAAAAAGGCACATAGCCCATTGAACTGTCTCCCCATATTAGTCTTATTGAGCACAGAGAACTTACCAAATTTATTTTATGTCCCATGTTTTTAGACACCAGACTTATTTGTTGGGTACATGTTAAACAAAAGAACAAACAGGTTATGGCACGGTAGTAAAGAGTAAGTGTCCCCCCAACACAGTAGTCTTCTGGATCTTTTCTTTGGAAAGCACACTGTTTGGGGTTAACTGATCAACCTGATCAACGCTGCAACAAATCTCTGGATGTGTGGACCCAAGTCCACTCAAGAAATTTGCTCGTATTATACTTGTAGCCTTTCAATAAGAAAAGGATGTCAAAGTGATTGAAGAAACAAGCCAAGAGGTAGAAAATTGCAAAAATATTCTTAGATTTTTATAACATAAAGGTTTAACAGCCACTGTGAATGAGGTTTAGCACACAAACAAACGATGATTGAAAGACTGAGTTTATCAAAGCCAGTGGGAAACCACAGCTAGCAGCTTTTGATCTCTTACTCACTTTGTATTTATTGGCCTGCTTGGCATTCTATCCAAAGCTATGACAACATTGTGTAAAAGAGAATATGATCCTAGCGAATTAACTGGACTCTTCCCTGTGCCCAAAGAGTAAATCACAAGACTAGATAGCCTACAGCTCAGTAAGCATACCAAAAAAGCCAGCCCTGGTCAGGGGTTGTAATGCAAAGAACATTGGTTTCAGTACATAAAACAAGAGCCAGGACGAGTAATAGATTTTTAGTACTGGAAAGATCCCAACACTCATCGAAGGCCAGCAGTTTCCAAGCTGTTGTAGTCATGCAGATGCTGCTTCAAATAAAATTGGTTCAGACTTTCAGTGTTACTGAGTAACCTCTGGGGAAAGGATATGGAAGGAGATAAAGCAGAATCTCCAATACTTAAAAAAAAAAACTATTTGAAACAATCATTCTAATCCATTCCCTCTTTTTCATATGAAAACAGTTTGTGAGAAATCACTTCATTTCAGGTATATAGATGATAACTGAAAGAACAATTCAATATTTTTGTCAAGATTATACAGTTGAGATGCAAAACACTGTCTCTTACGATAAAATATGGTATACTCAGACTTGAATAATTTTTAAAAGGAGTTAAGAAACTATTTACAAATATTTGGGAAAAGTGTCTACAATAAATAAGGATGTCACAAGGCCCGGAGCTGGTACTTTAAATCTGCGAAGGGGAGAAGAGGAAATGTGTAAAGAAACTAACTCCTAAGGAGAAAATCAAGTAGGAAAGGCCATTATGACAAAATAGGTCATATAAAGTTAAAACATACAGTCAACCCTCAACAATCCTTCAAAGAGAAATGAAAGGATTATACATACCATTCTCCTTCTCTTTAGCTAATCTCCTTTCAGAGCTCCCATTGACTGAACTAACTAGAAATCAAATAACAGAGAATCTCTCGATGTGTTTTGTATAAACCAGGTTTTTTAAGCAAATAGGATAGAGAAGAAAAGAGTATATATCTAAAGGGGCAATCCTCTGCTGGCCAGTGCCAGAGACAGAAATTATCCAGATGCATAATAACAAAAGTCTATGTACTTGATCATAATATATCTTACACTCCTAGAAGTTATTTCCCCATTACTCTAAATATATATACTGTCTCCTATTTGTCTATAAGTTTATTAGTAATTTGGCTTCCAGAAATGGGGATATGGTTCAAGTCCTAGAGTACGTGACTGACATGTGCATCAAGTTAGATTCGATTCTGGGTACCATAAGTGCCCCAACACTGCAGAGGTGACTCTGATGATCCCCATTCATAGCACTGCCAAGCATTGAACCATCAGACCTGCAATGCAGGGTTGAGCTCACTAAAAGTAGATAGCATCCCACCCCAGCACCCCAGCCTATGATACCTATGAAAAGAAAATCATTGTACCTCCAAATACTTGGCAGCATTTCCAACTTCTTACACAACTTCAGTTATGGGTTTGCTTTTGAGTCATACCAGGCAGTGCTCAGGGATTACTCCTGAGTGCATTCAGGGATTACTCCTGATCATATGCTCAGGAGACTATCTGGGGTGCTGGGGATCAAACCCAGGTCAATCGCATATAAGGCAAGTGCCCTACCCACTGTACTATCACTTCAGCCTCTTAGTGATGGTATTAAATATAAACACGAGTTATTAAGTTGTTCTTATGTACTTTACAACACTACAAAGAATCCTTATTTTAATAAAGACTTAACCGTATTTCATTTCCTATACTGGCTCTGTGTCTTTAGTTTCTCTTCACCATATGGAATATTTAACAAATTAAGGAAGGTTTAGTAAACATATGGGACTATATTTGCTTAGTTCTTCCCTGGGAAGACATCACTATTTGACTATAATTTTTATTTCCCCCCTCGCCCCCGCCCCCGTCCTTTTTGGCAGTACAGGGAATGGAATTCAATGCCTCATACATGCAAAGCAAGGACTCTATTGCTGAGTTTCATGCATAGTTCTCTTACTGAAAACAGATTCTAAATTTGGATACTTCTCAACATAGCAAAATTTTCCAAATGATCACATGTATCTCCAAAGTCACAAAGAATAATATAGAATATAGAAAATGTCTGAAAAATTAAAAAATCTAAGTCTGTACAGTGAATTATATTTTAAAAGAACCCTCATCCTATGTGAGTCACTTCTATAGCAGGTCTGGAAAAATAAATAATACTGATGTCAAAGATCTCTTTGCCTATGGCAACAAACCTACCTTTAGTTTAACAGGAGAATAAACAATAATATGTGGTAGGTAGTTTTCACTTGTTACTCAAAGTAATATCATTTCACAATGAAGGACATGTAAAACTCTTTTGAGTGGACAATTGAATATTTTCTTGGGATTGTACAGAGATTCATTTGTTCTGCAAAACAACCCGAGGAAAGCATTTTTAACCTAGAAGCTGTTCTCTCTTAACAGGAAAAAAAACATAAAAATTTAAACAAAGATAGAAGGAAGGAGAGGTTGAGGGGAAATAATAAAGAATATTGATTTTTTCTTAGAAAATCACAATGTAAAAGTTGTATGGTTTACAGAACAGAAATAACTTCCTTTGCCTTATTTTATTAGTAAAAGGTATTTTATTTTATTTTATTTTATTTTGTTTTTTGGGTCACACCTGGCAATGCACAGGGGTTATTCCTGACTCTGCACTGAGGAATTAGCCCTGACGGTGCTCAGGGGACCATATGGGATGCTGGAAATTGAACCTGGGTCGGCCACATGCAAGACAAACGCCCTACCTGCTGTGTTATCGCTCCAGCCCCAGTAAAAGGTATTTTAAAAATGACCCAATGCCATTTCATAAAGTTTGCAGAATAATAAAATAGTATCCTCACTACAATCATCAAGACTATTAGGTAAATCTATTTGTTTCTCCTTTTTAATTTCTTGCCATTCTCTCCCTTGTTCATTACTCTCAAATCCTTTGGATACACTTGTAATTCCTTGAGTACTTCTTTTCTACCTCTGGAATATTACCCTCTCCCAGGAATCTACACAGCTGTCTACCCAGTCTTTATGAATCAGCTTAAATAGAGACCCAGGTCTCTTATATTACTCTTTGTCTCTGAACTTTGCAATTGCATCTAATTTGTTTAGAACATCTTTTAGAACATATAATTGTTTGTTAGTTAACTGCTACCCTCAGATATGAGTTCTAAATGAATCTTCACCATTATTAAATTGCTACAGGCAACAGAGGACATCATGTAGTAATATTCTATAAATATGTGTTGACTAAATGAAGGAAAACTAATGAGAATGTTTTTGTCTTGTTTCTAATAACTTTTAATTCTTTCAAGGGTTACCTCCAGGACCTGCAAGTCAAAAGCATACGGATTAGTGTAGATGTTTTGATTGCAGTGATAATCACTGAGGCATATTAACCATGTATTTATTGGGAAAATTCTAATATGTTGATTATAAATACACAAAAATATATACAAACTATGTATATTTTATGTATAAAAACAAGCATTATTGTGATATAATTTTATTTTATTTTTTATATAATTTTAAACCTCACAAAACATCAATGGAGTATTATTGGCCTTATGGTACAGATAAGAAAATGAGGTCCAGATAGATTCAACTTTTGAAATAAAGAAAAGTACAAAAATAAGCAAAGTGGAAAAATTTCATGAGAGCTCATTTTCAACAATCTTTTTCAATATTGTCAAGCAATCAATATATGACTCAGAGGTGCTCTTTGGGGACTGTTTTTGCCCATTCAAAAGGGCATAAACAAAAACACAAGAATCAGACCCTTTCTCTTACATTTACTGCACATATGACCATGATTTACTCTCATAATTGACCTCAAATTCTTCATCAGTCCAAAGATGGGACAAGATGTACAATTGGTGACAAACATAACTTTGATATCTGTTACCAGATCTACAAAATGGCTCCATATAATATATTCTGATTTGCTGTTGATATAATTTACAATGCACTTTGTAGTAAGTGTTCTTCAATGAATAATAAAAGATCATAATAGTGTGTTTTGATTGTAGAAAGCACTGTTTGTAGCACTGTCCTCCCGTTGTTCTTCGATTTGCTCAAGTGGGTCCAGTAACATCTTCATTATGAGACTTGTTGTTACTTTGTTTGGCATACTGAATACTTCACAGGTAGCTTGCCAGGCTTTGCCATGCAGGCGAGATACTCTCGGTAGCTTGTCGGGCTCTCCAAGAGGGGTGGAGGAATCAAACCCGGCTCGGCCGGGCCGGCTGCACATAAGGCAAATGCCCTACCACTGTGCTATCACTCCACCCTTGATTGTAGGAAATTTAAATTGCTATTTTTGGAAATTTAAAATTAATGCAGGCATTCAAGAGTATTTAGTAATTGCTACTAAAGTGGTAGCAGTTGGGCCAGAAGAGGTAGTAGGGGGTTTGTCTTGAACAAGGCCAACCATAATTCAACCCCCAACTCCCCATCAGGAACAAGCCCTGGGCAATGACAGGTGTTGCCCTAATGCAAAATAAATAAATAAATAAATAAATAAATAAATAAATAAAATACACAAGCATTATTATTGAGAATCAAAAGATTAATGTTATGTTTAAGTCAAAGGGAAACTGAGTGAAATTAAATTCAAGTTAGATGGGAAGAGATGTGTTTGTTTGTATCTGAAACCACTTTTTCTTAATAGGTAAAAATATATACTGTTACATCAGCAGAAATTGACATACTAAAGTTAATTCTGCCATGTATTTGTATTCAAAAGCAAACTAAATATATTTGGAAAAGAAGACAGAAATAAGACATTTCTCATCTATAAAATGAGGGGATTGAAGCTGGAAATCTTGATGACTTTCATAAGAAATCCAATGTTCTTTTATTCTCTATTGAATACTTCTCAAAAATGTCACTGTACCATAAACAAAGAAAGTCCTAAAAAGTCAGAAAACACTGTGCTTGCCCTCAAAGAACTGCTAATCAGTTCTGATATAATGATACACATTAATTTAAACAACACAGATCCAAACAAAATATATAATTCCAGTAGCACTGTAGCATTGTCCTCCCATTTTTCATTTATTTGCTCGAGCGGGCAGGCCCAGTAATGTCTCCATTGTGAGACTTGTTACTGTGTTTGGCATATCAAATATGTCACAGGTAGCTTGCCAGGATTTGCCGTGTGGGCGAGATACACTCGGTAGCTTACCAGGCTCTCCGAGAGGGGTGGAGGAATCAAACTTGGGTCGGCCAAGTCGGCAAGGTCATGCAAGGTAAACGCCCTACCCGCTGTGCTATCGCTCCAGCCTGTAATTCCAGTACAATACACAATTTCAATTTATAATTATATGTTATAAACAGAAATTATTTCAATTTATTTCTGTTTCATCATGTAAATCAAAGCATACTAACTAGAAGTTAAATTTTCTGAAGTGTTAAATAAAATAAAAAAATAAAATATGTATAGCAATTTATTAGATCACAAGGAATAAATGTTAAGAAATAACCATTTTTATTTTCTTACCTAAATAATAAAAACTGCATTTTTGTGTGAATGAATTTAGAATATAACTGAATATTAAATTATTTTATTAAATTGTTAAATTATATTAAAATTAACTTATCTCCTGCATCTGCAGGAAAAAAAATTCTCTTGTACTGGACAGAAAATAAAAATTATAAAAAGGACTCTGGTATAAGAAAAGGGAGACCAGAGAGATAGTACAGCAGGTAGGGTTTTGGCCTTGCATACAGCTGACTCACATTCATTCTCCAGCACCCCATATAGTCCCCCAAGCACTGCAAGGAGTAATTTTTGAGTGCAGAGCAGGAGTAACCCCTGGGTACCCCTAGGTGTGCTCCCCGAGAAATAAAGAAAAGGGGGAAAGAGACCCAAGTGTTAATATGACAGTGTTCAGTCATTTCCTAAATCCAAAAATCATGAACCAAATGACACCGACTAGAGATAATTATGAGGGAAATGTTGAAAGCTAAATTTTCCCCAAGTAGAAAATAAAATGTATTTCCATAGCAAGATGGAAAGCAGTGACAATTTCTATATGGTAGGCTATTCTGTCTCCCTTCTTATGAAATATATTTATAAAATATAAAATCTCTTGAAAGAATTATTCCTTCAGAAATATATTTCTTTCTTTGAATAGGGTGTCAGTCAAAGTCAAGATTTTGAAGACTAGTTAAGTTAATGAAGATAAAGATTAATTTTTAAACTATTCCCAGTATCTTAATATAAATATAATGCATATTTGAAATTTTGATTAAGTTTTTAAGATAGATGATAGATGAATGGGGTTCATTAGAACTTAACTTTGAAAGTGACGAAGGAAAACTCCTAATCCATTACCACCATAGGACAGGAATTGTCATAGCAAAGAGTAATCCTTCTTTATGTAAAATCTCCTAGGCATTTCAATTTTATAAGACATTTTAACATTCCAAAAAAGTAACCTTCAAGAAAATAGTGCTCCAAAAGGAGAGAGAGAACAAAAGGGAATACCCTGCCACAGAGGCAGAGTGGGATGGGGGGATGGGGGATGGGAGGAATACCGGGATTAGTGGTGGTGGAGAATGGGCACTGGTAGAGGGATGGGTGCTCGATCATTGTATAACTGAAACCCAAGCACAAAAATTTGTAAGTCTACAACTGTACCTCATGGTGTTTCACTAATAAAAATAATAATAAAAAAAAAAGAAAATAGAACTATCTCAAAAATCACATGTGTAATTTAAAGAAAAAAACACATGGAAAATCACATATTTATTCAACAAACACTGAGTGTTTCTATGGAGCAGTCACTGTGTTCAGAGATGACAAGAGATATCAAGTGTGTGTGGCATGGACTTTACAATTCAGATTTTTTAGTTCAAAGGACTGATCCATATGTGCTGCCATAATGCGAGTCCGAGTTCAGTCCCTAATACCAAGAGGTCTCCCAAAGACTGCTGTCAGTGCCCCCATTATGCTGCACTTGAACAGCACCACATCACTGGACCCTAGTACTAAACCATTAGTTTTGAACATGCCCTGAGACTGTGAGGCCTCCGAACATCCACACGGGCAATCAAACAGTATCCCATAACAATAATATGAACTGCAAAGGTAATAGAATATCTAGAGTTCAACAGAGTATATGACAATTGAGGTAAATATTGAAGGATGTCTCACTTTTCAAAGATATTTAGGGAATCAGAAATATTAAGCAACTAGCTGGAGTGATAGCAGATTGGGTAGGGCGTTGGCCTTGCACGCGGCCAACCTGGGTTCGATTCCCAGCATCCCATATGGTCCCCTGAGCATCACTAGGGGTAATTCCTGAATGCAGAGCCAGGTTTAACCCCTGTGCACCCCCAGGTGTGACACCCCAAAAAACAAACAAACAAAAAAAAGAAATATTAAACGACTAAAAAGTTATGCTAGTTAGTACAAGAATAGGAAATCCTTAACCACTATAGTAAACATTCTATGTTTAAATAAATGGGCAATAATGAACCAGTATAACTTTTTCCACCATATATATAGAAAAAATATCACAGAATCATAAAATCATCAGGGGGTTGGAGCGATTGCACAGTGGGTAGGATGTTTTCCTTGCACGCGGCCGACCTGGGTTCGATTCCCAGCATCCCATATGGTCTCCCAAGCACCACCAGGAGTGATTCCTGAGTACAGAGCCAGGAGTAACTCCTGAGCATCGCCGGGTGTGATCCCCCCCCCAAAAAAGCATAAAATCATCAGTTGCTTGTTAAGGAGGGGCAAAGATAAATTGGTAAATGTGGAGATGAATCAAAAGTGATAGCATTTTCTTCTTCTCTTATGGCAGAATTCCAGTTTGTCACTCCATTCCTGTATAATCATTACATGTGTTCCATCTGATTTTACACATAACTAAAATATTTCATCTCAGAACAATCTCAAGAAACCACAGCCAACCACTGAGCAAAATATGAAGTTTGAATCTTACTCATTATTCTACTCTTATATTTTTTCACTATTCCACATTTCATTGTCAACCATTTGAACAGAACAAGTAATGCATCCAGACTCAGTGCTGAACACTTGTGGAGAAGAAAATAGACATGAAGCTAATCAATAATGTGGTTATAAGAATGTTAGAAGGAAAGAGAAATGTTTATATTAATAAAGGGAATATCAACTTCTGGAGTAAATAATTTTTATATAATGATAGTTTTGGTTTTTTTTTTAACTTTAGAATAGTAATTCCCATGCTTTACTGTGTGTCAGAACATCTTACAAGGGTATAAAACAGATTTCTGGGATTCACTCTCAGTTTATTATTTATCAAATCTGAGATGGGGATCACAATTTTGCTTTTCCTTGTGTGTGTGTGCGTGTGTGTGTGTGTGTGTGTGTGTGTGTGTGTTCAGGTATCTCATTAATTTACATATTTTAAACGTTCCTTCTTTTTTTTAATGGGGTACAATTACATAATTACAAACTTTCATGATTACTTTTCAGTCATACAATGATCAAGAAACCATCTCTTCACCAGTGCTCATTCTCCACCACCAATGTTCCCAGTCTCCCTCTGACACGCCTACCCTACCCCCACCTCTGTGGCAGGCATGTTCCCTTTTACTCTCTCTCTTTCCTTTTGGCCAGAGGAATAGCACAGTGGGTAGGGTATTTGCCTTGCATGTGGCTGACCCGGACCGACCCCTTGTTCGATTTCTCCGTCCCTCTCAGAGAGCCCAGCAAGCTACTGAGAGTATCGCGCCAGCATGGCAGAGCCTGGCAAGCTACCCGTGGTTTATTTAATATGTCAAAAACAGTAACAAGAAGTCTCACAATAGAGATGTTACTGGTGCCCACTCGAGCAAATCGATGAACAATGGGAGGACAGTGCTACAGTGCTACAGTTCTCTACTTTTGGGTGTTTTATGGTTTGCAATACAGGTACTAAGTGGCCATCATGTTCGGTCCATAGTCTACTTTCAGCACACATCTCCCAACCTGAGCAAGTCTTCCAAGCATCATTTACTTGGTAGTCCCTTCTCTATCTCAGCTGCCTTTTTCCCCCAGCATGTGAAGTCAGCTTCCAAGCTATGGAGCGATCCTCCTGGCCCTCATCTCTACTATCCTTGAGTGTTAGTCTCCCATTATGTTACTTTATATTCCACAAATGGATGCAGTCATCCTATGTCTGTCCCTCTCTCTTGGACTCATATCACTTAGCTTAATACTCTCCTTGTCCATCCACTTATATGCAAATTTCATGACTTGATCTTTTCTAACAGCTACATAGTACTCCACTGTGTAGATGTACCAAAGTTTCTTTAACCAGTCATATGTTCTCAGGCACTCGAATTTTTTTCCAGATTCTCGCTATTGTAAATAGTGCTGCAATAAACATACAAGTACAGATATCATTTCTACTGCACTTTTTTGCATCTCTGGGATATATTCCCAGAAAGTGGTATTGCTGGGTCAAATAGGAGTTCAATTTCTAATTTTTTGAGAAATGTCAATATTGTTTTCCAAAAAGAGAACCAATGGTCTATAATGCCAGTTTTTGGAGTACTCTCTGACTGAAACTAGGGAAGTAGGTCTGGAATAGGAAGGAGAAATGAAATCAAACAGAAGGCTACTTCTAAACTAATAATTACATTTTTGTCACTTTCTATGAATCCTATAATCAAAAAATTTTAAAAGTTTCCCTGAATATGTCATGCTTATTGTAATGTTTACATGAGTGACTCCCACAACTGAATGATCTTTGCTTTCTTTATTCCTTAGTGAATTACCTATCAAACCTAAATCAAAAGTCATATCTTCCGAAGAAACTTGCTCAAGAATAACTCTTAGCAGTTTTGCCTCATGGCTAGGAGGCAAGCCACACAATCTAGGGGAAAAAAGACCTCAGATAGAAAAAGGAGCACCAAATAAAGGGTGTTGGGAGGAACCTTCCAGGATGGGAGAAGCATGCTGAAAGTAGACTATAGACTAAACATGATTGCCACTCAATGCCTCTTTTGCAAACCACAGCACCCAAAAGGATAGAGAGAACAAAAGGGAATACCCTGCCACAGAGGCAGAGTGGGATGGGGGGATGGGGGTGGGAGGGATACTGGGACCTGTGGTGGTGGAAAATGGGCACTGTTGGAGGGGTGGGTGTTTGATCATTGTATAACTGAAACCCAAGCACAAAAATTTGTAAGTCTACAACTGGACCTCATGGTGTTTCACTAATAAAATTTTTTTTTAAAAAAAGCCAAAGAAGAAAAATAGAATAACTCCTAGCTATTTTATACCACTTTAACACTTGTAAACTACACTTATTTTTTTGTCTTTCTTGCTTCTCAGGTCTTTAGTAACATTCTTCATCTTTATACTACCAGTGTTCAACAATGTACTTGCCACTGGTCACTGTCACTGTCCTCCTGTTGTTCATCGATTTGCTCGAGCAAGCCCAGTAACATCACCATTGTGACAATTGTTACTGTGTTTGGCATATCGAATACATCATGGGTCACTTGCCAGGCTCCGCCGTGCGGGCGAGATACTCTCGGTAGCTTGCCGGGCTCTCCGAGAGGGGTGGAGGAATCGAACTTGGGTCGGCCATGTTGGCTGCATGCAAGGCAAACGCCCTACCACTGGGCTATTCCAATAATATTCAAGGGCATCACACAATAAGAGCTAATTAAAATTAAAGAGAGACAGCTGAAAGGATGAGTATATTCTCCTCATGCTGGAAACCCAGGACCTATCACTAGCACCACTGGGAGTAGCCCAGTGAACACCAGAGAGTGTTAACTAAAATGAATATTTGACACAGTGGTAAGATGTGATATTATTTGGAAATAATCCCCCAGGATTATTAATAAACTTAATCTAGTTATTTCTTGCAATGCTATATTCACATCTGGTATTTCATTTTACAATTGAAAATCTTGGGCCCATATCATTCAGAAATTCCATTTTTTGGCAACTACTCCCCAAATGCAAATTCAAAAAGATATATACATACCTATGTGCACTACAGAACTTTTAGAATATGGAAACAACCCAAATGCTTTGGGAAAGTTGATTGTGGTTCACTCACAATAGAAGACTATGCAACTATAAGAAAAGATGAAATTAGCAAGGTTGCAGCAAGTTAACAAGATGGCTACCTGCTAGTGTTTCTAAACTGGGAATCAATCACAAAGCTTCTTACCTCTCACACACCACAGTAATAAATGTACCTGATTCACTTGTGACATGGTTACTCTCTGATCCACCATTACTGCTCTGAACATCTAGGCAAATGAGTTTTGTGTCAGCTCTTCAAGGTGTTCTTTTGTTCCCTGAGTTTTTAGATTCCCGTTTTTTGTTTTTTTCTGCCAGTACTCATTGCTGGAACTCTAAGAAATCATCTCTCCTGAGCAGATACAAAAGGTTGGAGTGCCTTGTTCAGGCACCATCATCCCCTGTGATCCAAGGAAAACTTCTACATCTCCAGAATTCCTCCTGAGGGTGAAACTCCACACTGGGAATGGGCATATTTCTCAGTAAGTTTATATTAGGCTTTCTCACACATCTTAGTACAGTGCTTCTAACCTTCGCTCTGAGATCTTTGTCTGATTTTGATTTTTTTAAATTTTTATTAGTGAAACACCATGAGGTACAGTTGTAGACTTACAATTTTTTGTGCTTGGGTTTCAGTTATACAATGATGGAATACCCATCCCTCCACCAGTGCCCATTCTCCACCACCATGAATACCAGTATCCCTCCCACCCCCCCAGCCCCCCAACCCACCCCTACCTCTGTGGTAGGGCATTCCCTTTTATTATCTCTTTCCTTTTGAGTGCTATGGTTTGCAAAAGAGACATTGAGTGGCAATCATGTTTGGTCTATAGTCTACTCTCATCCCGCATCTCCCATCCTGGGAGGAACCTCCCAACACCCTATGCACTTGTTTGTTCATTGAAGCACTGATTTTGATTTTTAGGTCTTCTCCTTTGTAAATCTGTATTCTATATTTAGTTGTATATTTGCTGTGGCTAGGAGAGAAAGGGAGTGCAAGGTCTTCCTACACTGCTATCTTGAACCTTTGTGATCTTATTTCCTCATCTGTTAGATGAAAATGCTGACTCACCTCTTGGTGCGTTGTAAGGAGTAGATGAGAAACAATGATATATGACATGGTAAAGTAGCACATGCCAACCCAATAAGTAATATTAATAGTTCTTAATAATATTAGCAAAAGCATTGTCCTTATAATATCACTATAGAATATAGCATAGCCAACATTGTCTTCTAATTGGCTCAAATTTTTTGAAATCTTTTAAAATTTAGAGATATTTTTCCTATTAATTTCCTAACTGACTTCATTATGAACATATACCTTTTTGATTCAACAGATCTCTCTCCTACAGTTAAGAATCATACACTTTCAGAAAGATTAGGAAAATTAATGACTATTTTTCTATTTCAAGATTATAAAACAAATGGTAATATTTTAAAATCTTTTGCATATATGTTGTTGAACTTAAAAAAAAATGCCTTCAAAACTATTGATGGAAGATCTCCACTGCATTATTCCCTGGAACTCAAACTCATGTATATAAGAGAGATGTTATGATCAACCATTTCTAACTTTTATTTTCCTTCTCTTTCTTTTTCTGTTAATGGCATAAACATGTGGCTGGGACACCAGACTCAAACACAGAATTATAATTGGCTCTTTCACCAGCTTCAATCATTCAGATGCAAAATCTATTATTCCTTGCAATGATTTTTTTTTCCCAAAACTGCCCAACTTTAAATTCCTTCCTTGTTGTACTTTATTTCATGTCCCAATTCCTATTTTGGAAGCAGAAAAGTTACAATGTCCCTCTTCTATTAAAAAATAGCCAGAGAGAGAGAGAGAGAGAGAAGTGCCTACCATAGGGGTACTTTTGGGGGGAGGGGGAGGGAAACTGGGTACACTGGTGGTGGGAAATGTACACTGATGAAGAATGTGTGTGGGTGTTGGGAACATTATATGACTAAAACCCAATCATGAACAACTTTGCAACTGTGTGTCTCGCTGTGACTCAATTGAAAAGCAAATTAAAAAAAAATTTTAGTCTTTCTCTCTTCCCTGTCAACTGTCTTGCAAAATATATATGTATAGACACACACATATATACAGAGAGAGATAAAGATATATAAATATTTCTAATTGACACATAACAACTTTCCTTCAACTATAACAGAGAATATGGAATTTCTTTAGAAACAATAAAATTTTCATACTATTCATCTAGTTCTTTGCTTTTAATTCTCCCCACCTGTAATTGTTCTCTCATATCTGTGTATCCAAAACCTACCTGTTATTTATTATCTTGCCTACATACCACCCTGATGTCCACACTAAGAAGTCAGTTTTTCTTATTCTTTTGTAAGTTTTTTATTTTATAAAGTAGTTAACATATTTGATTACATTTAATATTCAAACACCAACCCCACCACCTTTATACCTTCCCACCACCATAGTTTGGGTGTTTGCATCTCGATCCCCATTCCCTGCCCTGTAGCAGAACTGAAGTAGTATAATATTTCTCTCTAAGGTTGGTTGCCTCCTATTTTGAATCTCATCAAATGTGGTGTGGTACTCTTGGACTATAGGTAGGGTCTGTCCTATGAAATGTTGCACGGCCACAAATGCAGCCACACTGTCCAGGGAAAGGTTCACTTGTGGGTGAGGCTCAGACTGAACATGTGGAGAGCAGCTATGAGCAGGGCAGCGGTTGGGTTCTGGAGGTTTTTGGCTGCCAGGACTGTGTCCCTTGGAGTGGAGAGGGGTCTCACCCACACCCTTCTGGGAAACCCAAGTGAAACAGCCTGGTGCAGGGTCTGGCAGCATGGTTATGGCAAGCGTGATGTTGCTCCCTTCTGGGAAAGAAGGATGTGTGATCTGGGTGGTAGCCATGACAAGATTATCTGGCTTCAGTCAGGAGTGGCTCATGGGTGTGACTACTGACTGGCCAGAGACAGCAGGAGTGGGGTGGGGGTAGGGGATATGGGCAGAGGATGTCTGATCCTGGTTCAGTTGAACCCAGAGTTCTCAGTCACAATGTCCCACATACCTGAACTTTTCTTATTCTTACATCCCAGAAAACTTAACTACTTTCAAAAAAAATATTGTTTGATGTTATATTGTCATTAACCATCTTATTTTGTGGGTATTTGAAGGAAGATACATGGAAACATATTTTGTAACTTCTTGCTATATCAACTACTCCTCTATAAAATAACAAATACCCTACAGACGAGATTTCAGATCTGAATGGTTAAAATTAGAAAAACTAGCTACATTATGACTTTCCCCAATATTACTTTATTTCCTCTATAGATTTGGGTACACTTATATCACTTTGAATGAGTGACTCACATGTTTCTCAATCATTCCTTTTGTTTAATTTTTAGGTCACACCCAGAAGTGTTTGGAGATTACTTCTGGAGGGAGTCAGGGGACTATATGTGGTGCCTGGGATCAAACCCCAGGCCTCCATGTACAAGGTAAGTGCCAGATTATCACTCCCACCTGCTTCTCAATCATTCTTAACCTAAGTCTTAGATACATTCAAATACATCATATGAAGGTATGACAATATAGTCCATTATTCTAGACTTGCTGTAGCAACTAAGAATACTTAAGAACAGAATATGTTATCAATCTTACTTGCTATAGTTTATATTAGTAGATAATAACTTAATTCTATTTTCCAATTAAGAGATTATTTCTCTAAATAATTTCTGAACATTTCTCATATTAAACAATGACTTGTAATCCATATTAACATAAAATGATTAAACATTAATAGTGATGCTTGCCTTGGCCTAAATTTGCACACTGTTTTATACATTCCCATTTGCAGAAATGTTCTATTACCCAATTCATTAGACTTGGTTTGGCTTCTGACTTACTAGTTTTCTTTTCTTTTCTTTTCTTTTCTTTTTCTAGCAGGGGTAGTAGGGATGGTGGTAGGAGTGTGAGTACCCAAGTACTGGCGGGGCTCAGGATTTACCTCCGGCTCAGTGCTTGAATCAGTCCTGGTGATACTCAAGGTTTGGAGTAGGGAACTGAACCCAAGTCTCTAACATGCAAAGTATGTGCTTCAACCCACAGAGCTATTTCCCAAGTCTCTTGTATTTTCCTTTTAAAATAATGTAACAATAGCAGAATTTAAGTAATCACTCTAATGACTAGAGACTCTCTGTGGATTTTATGAATTAGTGATAAAGTAGAACAAATCTGAAAAATAAAGAAAAATGCTTCAGCAAATTTATTCATTTATTTTGACAAGAGTAGTTTTGTTTTAATTTCTTATGATAGTATCTTGGTAAAAGTGCTGAACACGTTTTCTCAAATTAATTAAACCCCCCTGTCCCCTAAGGCACTTTGCTTTTACAGGAAGAAAGAAAAGGAGGGAAATAAAAACAGATTTTATTGTCACTGATTTTCTAGATTCTTTCAGGGAAATACGTGAAAAATTTTCAAATGACAATGTTCTCTTTGAATATATATTTATAAACTCATTAGGAGCGAAAATTGGGTATTTCTTTTAAAAGATAAATATGGATATGAATTGGATTTGAAAATAAATTTAATTTTCTTAACACTGACTTTGAAACATGTCCTAAAAGAAACACATTCAACTAAACTGTTTTCTCTAATTTATAGATTTTCAGGGATAAAGGAAATTAAAAATGTTCTGAACTATTATTAATACAATACTTATTACCTTACATGCTATGCATCACCATATGGCATAATTGAATACCACTGTAGTTGAAACAAAGACTTTGGGTTTAGGTATTTTTGGAAGGGGAAAGAGTTGTTTTTGTTTTTAGGCCACATCTGACAGTGTTCAGGGTTTACTCCTGGATATGGACTCAGGAATCATTCCTGGAACGGGGGGGGGGGGCGGGGGGGGAAGTGGGGTTGGGGGGCCATTTGAGAGGCCCAGGATCAAACCAAGGTCAGCTATGTGCAAGGCAAGCGCCCTACCCACTGTACTATCTCTCTGGCCTCAAAACTTTGGAGTCTATAAAGAATATCTAAATGTTTGGCTGACTCAAAATTTATATATTTGGAGGAAATGCAGCATATTGGTTAGGATCAAGTACCCTACAACCAGAGTAGTCAGAATCATATTTTGTTTTCTTAGATAGTTTTAAATTTCAGCCTTAGATAGTTTTAAATTTCAGCATTCTGCTATAGCGGCATTCTTCAACCTTTGGATACCTGTAGACTGAGTGAAATAGAAGAAACATCTCACAGACTGGTGCCATACAGCTGCCTGGCATCATGCATCACCCCACTAGCTATATCAATAATGTGTCGCTCCAGATAAAAAAGCCAAAACAAGACTGAAGGAAAAGTTTTGGTGGACTACCAGGAAATATCCACTGACCAACACTGTGGGACCACAGGCTGAGGAACAAGGATCTATATTGTTTTAAATGCACTTGGAATGGCCAGACATGGGGTTCAGTGTCTTGCAAACCCATGTCTCTATCATGCAATGCCTTGCAAGATTGAGGCATGTGTTTGACTTGCAGCACCCCTGTTCACAGATGCTTAAACACACACACATACATATACTATGCTTGGGGGGTGGGGCGGGCAGGAATTAGTTCAAGTGGTTGGACACAAGCATAGTATGTGAAAAACTGTGTTCAATGCCCAGCCCAAGATTCCTGCACCAGATAGAGCCCGAGCCCCTCAAGGACTAGCTCAGGAAACTCCTGAGTCTGACTCAGAATAGCTCTAAACACCTCCTCCCTCATCCACAAGACCTGCCAGCTATGACCCCATATCAATAGAAAAAGGAAAGAAATAACAACTTCCTCATTATATTGTTCTGAGAATAAAATTACTTAATTCATGTGGAGTGTTTTACACAGTGTCTGGCATATGACACTAATAGATGTTCATTTTATTTCAGTAAATTGATAGTCATGATTGCCTTACGAGCAGCTTGATCTTAGCATAGGATTTAGAACCTGATTGCCGCTAGCATGGATTCACTGACTTGGAGCAAATTAAGTGTTTCCCAATACACTGATTTTCATCCCACACAATGAGTTTGGTGGCTAACCAAGAAGAAAAGTTGAATTTATATTCACCATTAACATCTGGGGCTTTTTATTGTATGGCACATAATTACATATCCATTACCCTTATTTGGTATATTGAATAAAATACATAGTCCTTGCAATCTAGTGGTGAATAATGACATATTGTAACTCATTAAAGCTTTTATCTGACATTGAAAAAGATATTTATAAGTTTTGATGAATGCCCGGGTTCAAATCTGTTGCAAAGGATTCAAGTAGCACTTTAGCAATTCAAGATTCATGGATAAAGTTCCACAATCTAATGTAATAACATAGGATAATGGAACATTATTCTCTTGAAACAAACAGAAGACAACCAGGTCATGAATTGAATGACTACAGGCGAAGTTATATAAGAGTGATAAATAGTCTAGCATAGAGTTGCATAGTGAAAATACCTTTTAATTTATTTAAAGTCCCAGATAATTACAATTACAATTAAAATCTTGGGTTGGGAGATAGCTCAGTGACTGGAGTGTGTGCTTTACATGAGGTCTGGGTTCAACTGAGAGTGAATATTAAGCAGAGCCAAGTATAGACCCTGAGTACTATCACGTGTAACCCCCTTCCCTATTTTTTCTTTCTTACTTTTTTTTTGCAGTGTAAAAATTCCCTTTCCACAAACTAATAACTCCTGGATAACTGAAATTTAATACTACAACTGGAAAAATTCGTTTGTTGTATATCTAATTTAGTACTAAGAATCAAAAAGAATTCCAAAGAAGTAACTTGAGACAGTAAAAACAAATTCAGTCTATATCAGTATCAGACAAACTTTGATAGTATCTTTTCTATAAAGAATTGTACTTAATCTTTAAGGATTAAAAACATGAATAAATTAAAAAAAACAACATTTTGTTACAATAATTGATTTAGCATTTGTTTTGACTAAATTGATGATCTGGAGTCTTTTTCTCCCCCTCTTTTACTATAAATAACTTTTGATTGACATTTTGCCTTGAATTGTTTCATGTTACTGAGCCCTCTTTTTGCCTGTGTCTGATTTTATGCCTGCTTTCAACCCAAAGACAAATAGACATGATTTGGGGATTACACAATCAATATACTTGCTTTACTGAGAACACAGTACTGGGTATGTATAGGGAAAAAATATAAGACATGGTCCCTTTTCTCAAGGAGGATCATCCATCATGCTTTGATATCTCCACTCCCCCCCCCCCCATGCATCAGAAAATGTGATTTATATAAAGCTACATGGAAGTAAATACACATAAATATAAGAATATAAGCACAAGCTTACAAGTAGCTTGACACAACTTTTTACTTTTTTTTCCTGTCTGAAAATTGACATTCTCCTCTCCTAATGTATGAGTGAGAAAATATTCTGTACACACATCGAAATTTTATTCTTTTTATTCTTCAAATGCAGTTATTATACAGCAACTGACATTAACTTTATAGTACAACTAGGAGAGATTCTGGGTTCTTACATATCTACGTACAAACCATGTTATAGCAGTTAGAGTCAGTCATATAAATTATGAAGAGGTGGACACAAAGAATAGACCAAAATATTATATATAACTCATAAATTGGAATATTTATCAAGATCTCTGTCCTGACTTTCTATTATCAAGTTAGAGAAACTGCTTTTGGAATTATATGTAAAATGAGAAAAACAGACAAAGGAAAACAATATATACAGCAACAGCACAAGAAAATATTCAAATAATTATGAGCAAGTGTCTAAGATACTTTTATGTCATTCCTTAAAAACTCATTTATAGTTAAGTCAATGGGTAATTAGAATTTTTTAAATACTAAGCATATATATTATGTTTAATCTCTTCTGCTGCAACCAAGTGTAACACATAACCTAAGAATCTTAAATGTTATTATTGTCAATACTTTATTATACAATTCTAGAAAATAATGATTTAGACTAATTTAACTTAAATATTTGTTAGGACCAAGGATGAGAGGAGAACTTAACTTTGAAACAATAATGAAGAAAGTTGTTTGTAATTAAACTGAAGAAAATATGCTTAATCTACAAAAAAAACAGGACCTTAATGATTCCATCAATTGTTTGCAAATGGTAGTTCCCAATTACGAATAAAACTTAACTAATTCACCATAATAGGCCCTCTATTAGGAAGAATTCATTAGCAAGGAATTTGAAGAGTAATCAATTTAAGCATTGAGAAAAGGCTTAAAGGAATAACACGGCACTTATTTTTAGCACAATCCAGATATTTTATTGGAATCCTGGCCCAGTTACACTGAGTACACAGTCCAAATAGCAGTTTTAGTGCTAAAGGAAATAAAAGGCATTTGAAGCAAATCATTTTTATAATAGCTTTAGCCAATATTTAAGTATTTGACAATGGCTGCTAATCAAATCACGAAGTGCAAAGACCATCTGTTGACAATGTGGTATCAGCACAACCTAATGTTTTATCCAGGATGTCAAATAAGCAGCTCAGCTCCTATGAAAGTATTTCCTTTCCAAGCCTAGCCCAGAGAACAATAATCATGGTGTCCTCTTTCTCATAAAGCTCAAAGCCTTGGACTCTATACAGACGTGCTTTAAGTTATCAAAGAAGAGATGACTGGAGTTAGCCCGAGAGATTGATCCTATTTTTTTCCTCAGCCTGAGACTAAAGAAAACAAACAAAATCATCATTTCTAAATTACTGACAAAACTTCATATAGAAAATCAAGTCTCTGTTCTCAGCTAAGTACATGAAAAAGGTGAGAAAGGAGCACAAGGTGAGAAAGGAGTAGGTCTAGCTAAACAACTGAAGGTTCTAGATGTGTACTTAACATTCAAGTGTTCGTTTTTCTGATGAATGAACCCATAGTATTAGAGTTTCACATTACAGGGCAGAGCAATAGTTATGATATAAGAGGAATCATCACATATCTCTCAAACACTAACCCAGATTCTGGCAGAAAGGAGAATGGGAAAAGGAAAAGGAAGGGACGAAACAGAGGGGTGGAGGGGAAGGACAGTGAATGACAATAACTGGGAACATGAAACTTATAAAATTGTTATTAGGTTTTAGAAGAACTATTTTATCCCTGTCGATGCTTCTCTTTCCTGTCATCTATAGATACTAACTACTTTTTTAAAGAAAGCTAACAAAAAGTTATTGTTTTTAACAGCCAATCTCTTTCCAGCAGGGACTTCTAAAAGGGCCAATGCATGCTTCAAATACATCCAGTCAGTGTCAAAGAACATAGATTTTGCCATTTTATTCTAAACATATGACTATGTGTATCCCTCATAGATAAGAGAAGTGATAAGGGAAAGCAAAGAATAAAAGTGATATAGAAGTGAATCATCTGCTTGCATAATAGTGACTGACTTAGCTCCAACTTCTAGTCAATCCTCTGTCTCCTATCCAGCTCACATCCAGCTCCAAATAGCAGAAATCATTTTAACATTTTTCACCTGGGAATGCCCTTCAGCACACATTGTTCCAGAGACAAGTAGCTTCGGTATCACCTGGGAACTTGTTAGGAATGCAAGATCATGGTCCCTAATGGAGACCAACCGAGTCTAATTCTGCATACTAACAGAATATCCAGTAAATCTGTATGTTTTCTATCATTTTCCAAACACTGGCCTAGACTCCCAGAACCCCAAAACTAAGAGAGGTTAAAGAATTTTAATAAAATTAAACTCTTTAAAAAAATTCTATTTTAAAGTTTACATTAGCAATATTGATCAGATTCTATTCTGTGATATGCTATACCAAAGAATTAATGAAAGGGGGTAATATATGCGAAGTTTGTCTTACATGTGAGCTTTTGCCACTCTGGAGAACCCATGTTCTCTCCTGAACATGTATTCCTCTCTTTCTCTCCTCTCTCACTTCTGTTTTATTCTTCTGCTCCATTGTCAAAATCTGAAGTCCACACTTGGAAATGCACTATATGTATTAGCACATTGTAGGCTCTGAGGATTACCAGCACTAAACATTTAGTTTTACTTGATCTAAATCAATCTTTCAGAAATGACCTTTTCCAACTAGTAACAATTAACTGCTTAAGAAGCCCTTTTTCAGGGCTGCAGAGACAGTTTAGTGGGTAGGATGGACAATTGCCTTGAAGGTAACCCAAGTTCTATCCCTAGGACTGATTCCTGAGTGCAGTCAGAAGTTATGCCTGAGAACTTCTGGGTATGACCTCCAAAACTTTAAAAAAAAACTTTGTAAAATGTTCTGTGCAGAACCTATTACAGACTATAATATCCTCCAGTAAATAAATCTATGCAAGTACTAGGGGCCTCCCACTAACTCACCTTTGGGCTCCGTACTCTGCAGAGAGCGGGGTTCTTTGAGAATATCTGATTAAGAAACTAAAAGAAAAATGAAAATCTTGACTAGAGCCCTAGAATAACCTATATCAAAGAGAATTTTTGTTGTATTTACTTCACAAAGCTCCTCTCTTTGCCTCGAGTCAAAGGACAGATAAAGATCTAGAGTTTGGAACTGATGCACAGTAAGAAGGCTGAACATCCTAAAAGCACAATGGTAAAAGCTACAGGTTTTCAAAGTTCTTAAGGAGATTTTACTGTGAATCATCAAAAATACTTGCATAATAATTACTCACTCTGTTTCAAGTTCCAGTTTGCCCAGTGGAGAAATGCTTCTTTAACCCGCTCACCTTCTAGTCTCAGGAGTAGAGACCAGTTTGACAGTTTTTCACCTAGAAATACCCACTGGACATATAATGCAGAGGCTAGTAGCATCAAGAGCACCTGGACGCTTGTTAGAAATGCAAATCACTCCCTCCCCCATCTCAAGATGATCCGCAACTACTAAAAGTTCTGTTCTCATTTATGAAAATCACTCAGTACTACCCAAGTTTATATAGTTTAAAAAAAACAAATAAAATTTTAAATGGGTGAAAAGAACCATGTGGATTAGACTGTGGGTTGATAACAGGATAAAGAAACATTTCAGGTCCTTATTCTCCCCACCTAACCCCTTCTACTCCCACACCTGTCAAAACCCAGTTGTATGGACTAATATATTCTTGTCAAGTATTCTTGTCAATATATGCTTGTCATTCTAATATATTCTTGTCAAGTTCCCAATTTCCATCTCTTCCAAATGGCACACTGAGTGGGTTCTGAAATCTCACAGATTCCCAAACTTTTATTGAATTTTACTCTTATCTCCTGGACAAGTAGCCTCAGGCAAGCTTTCAACTAGTTGTTGAGAATAACCCAACTTCCACCTACCCACACACACCAAACCCTATAGTTCATTGTTACATTACTAATCTCAGATGCCCCACACCTGATGGTAGGATTAAAGCTAGAGTTCCTTCTCTCTTCACAAACCTTTGTGTAACTTCCAAATGCAAAATCTGAAGGAAAGAAAATGTCATAGCTTCCTGACTGAAGTAATATTGCCCCTCTACATCCTATCTTCAAGATCTCAAGACAGCTTCAGGGTGGAGGATTCCCCAACCAAGACTGGAAAACAAAGCCATGTCAGTAAACAATTGTTGGAGTAGAAACCAAAGCTAATAGTCCCCAGGTGTGTTTTACTATGAATGAGGATTATATAGCCATTTATCTGAAGGTTCCCCAAAGTGCATATTCTCCTATCTCTTTAAAAGCTATTAGTAATTATTAAAATCTCTTAATCCCAATGTCTTAATGATTGACTAACTGTTACTCCAGAATCAATAGACATATCACTTCAGACAAATAAAACACAAAATCTCTTAATGCCTTTATTCTGTTCAGACCTTGGGGCCAAAACTTCACTACTACAACTTAAAGGACACTAATTATTTTAATTAAAGCGCATAAATACATATAAACACATACAGAATCATATAGTTATATGAGACCAAAAAATTTGAAATCAATGTTAAGTGATACAGTTTAACCTTTGATTCGGAAGATATAGTCACACTAACAGTAACAAAGTAGGAACATTGGAAGTATCATGAATTCGATAAAGGTGTATACCTTTAGAGATAAGGAAGGAAAAAACTGCCACTTTTGTAAATTTTGGGTTCTTATTCAAGATGTAAATCACTAGACAGCAGTAATTACAAACAGTTGCTCAATAGCCTGGGCAAAATAAGTTGATTTTCTAAACCAGGTTTTCAGTAAGCTGCCAAGGCCAACGGAGGGTGGAGTGCTATTAAGAGGGACTATGAAGCAGAGTCACACAGATGGAACCAGCTGTGTGGGCAACCATCAGAGTCAGAATTTCCAGCATCACATTTAAAAGAAAAACAACTCTGATGATTTTTTCCTCTCCAAAAGAAAATCTTGAATTCATGACCCAGGAATAATTTTTATTAAGGGCCCTCACTGAAACCGGCCTAGATCTCTGCAAATCAGTCACATGGGATTACTCTAATCAGACCCATTTCACTATCAGAAATTATTCTGGGTTTAAAAAAAATAAAAAAGTGAGCAGGGCCAGAGCAATAGTACAGTGGGCAGGGCACTGTCCTTGCATGAAGAAAATCTGAGTTCCATTCCTAGAACTTCATATGGTCCCCAGAGCCTTCCAGGAGTAATATCTGAGCACATAGCCAAGGATAAGCTTGGAGCACCACCAGGTGTGGCCCAAAAATTTAAGAAAAAAAAAAAGCAACCAAACTCTTTAGAAAATAAACCTGGTCCTATTTGACTTACTTACACATAACTTTCAAAAGTATAAAACCATCAACCCTGAGTGTTCTTACAGGAGTGAAGATTAAACCTTGATGATACATGAGTGCAGTCAGGAGTCAGATTGAAAGAGACAAACCAGGAAGCCCAAACAGTGGGTAATACACAGATACGGCAGAAATAAAGCAATCTAGGAGAGACATCAACCAGGAAACAAGAGCATACATCACAGTACTGCTATCTTTAAGTGTCTAAATCCTCCTCCTCTCTTAAGAGCTAGTGAAAATGCCCTGAAAATTCTCCAAGGAGTCTTCTCTGACCCCCATAAATGTGGATTCATCTCTGAACTCCAAAACCTTCTTATCTGAACTGTGCCTGGTACCACAGTTATTTATAGATCTAATCTTGCCCTCTAGACTGTGAGCTCTTTGAAGACAGAAACCAACATTTAGAATCACCTGTTCTGCACTGACTTCGTGGTTTTCACAAACAAAACCTCAATTTTATCCGTGTAATACTCTTGTAAGATGGGACTCATTTTCCCACTTTCGGAGATAAGGAAACAGATTCAAAGCCATTAAGTGTTCACTCAGAATTTGAGTCTACTAAGAAATGGAAAAGAAATAAAAATTGAAGTTGAATTTGATGTTAATGACTGCCCCTCTAAAAAGTTTGTTTTTTCATCCATTTTTGTGTATTTATTATGCTTTTAAAAAAAAGATGTTTAAGAAATCCTTGCTTATTTGGTCAGTTAATGCAGACAGGTCAAATGAATATAAATGATAGGAGTAGTTGTCTATGCTTCAGGTCATCTTCTAAAATATAACTCCCAAAATAAAACAGTACCAAAATAAACTGCAAAAGGAGTAAAAATAAAAGATGAAATAGAGGCAGTGAGCCAGTTTCTAGTTTATTCTTGGGTAAGCTCCATAAAAACCACATATATTGTACATAAGAACATGCTGTTCTAATTGACTTTATCATCCTGGTACTTTACACAGAAGAAATATAGGAAATTCAATCATTCCTCAACTTTTCTTAATAGTGCATTAAACACTATTAAGGATTTCTAATGATCGTGAATATGTGTTGTTTTGAGTCTCTAAGTCTGTGATTTTTTTCAATAACAGTAAAAAAAAATTTCCAGATCTGCATTTATCAAAACCTGCAATAGTGCAACTCTAATCATGCCCTGTCACAAATTGTAACCTGAATGAAATGTAGACAATTCCTAAAATGCAAAAGGCAAGGAAATGGAGTCTTTGCTTGTGTGTCCCCAAAAAAAATGTAATTCTACTGATCTCTATTTTAGAATTTCTGATGATCATGAATATGTGCTGTTTTGAGTTCCTAAATCTATGACTTTTTCAATAACAGTAAAAAATTTCCAGATCTGCATTTATCAAAGCCTACAATAGTGCAACTCTAATCATGCCCTCTGTTCATGAAAAAAAATCATGTGTTTGCCTTTTCTATAATATAACTTTCTTCATTGTAACCTGAATGAAAAATATTCATAGAATATATATTGATCCTCACTAAGGAGAAAGAATTATGGCTTAATGATTTCAATCAGAGTTACCTAAGCTTCTTTATAAAATAATATCACGTGACTAATTTTAAAGTATTCATATCTATTGTTATGTGTGTCAAAAATTAAATTTAGTAGGGTAGATTGCCTTCATATTTCAAAGTGAGATATTTAGCTTAAGATTATTTGGAAATTTATAATGACCAAAGTATATAATTTTATAATGTAAAGTTCCTTAATAAAAAAATTATTTGTACAGTGGGCATGGTTTTAAGAAATGTCATATAAAACCAGTATAAATATCATTTGAGCAGAGATCCAAGAACTGCATTCTTGTTTGAAGTGATATAATCTTTCTCTATTACTTTCATTTAGTTTTCACTTTTTCTAAAACAAGTGATCTAATGTACTTTTTTAAAGTTCTGTGTCATTCAATACATTCATATCCCAGTCCCTAGAATCTATATGAGAGACTTTGTAAATGTGATTCCATAAAAGATAAAAAAATTATCCTGAATTATCAAGGTGAATCTAATGCAATCACAAGGATCTATGAAGAAAGCAGGAAGGTTATAGCTAGTTAAGTAAAATGGAAGTTTGTGTAATGTTGCTGGCTTTGAAGAAAGGGTCCATTGGCCAAAAAATGTAGACAATTTCTAGAATGCAAAAGGCAAGAAAATGGAGTCTTTGCTGGAGTGTCCCCCAAAAAATGTAATTCCACTGATCTCTTTATTTTAGAATTTCTGATGATCATAAATAAATATGTGCTGCTTTGAGTCTCTAAATCTGTATTTTTTTCAATAACAGTAAAAAAAAGTCCAGATCTGAATGTTTTAATACTATTTGTGATAGATATGACACAAAAATATGTGAAGTTACATTTACCTTTCTTAAATATGTCAACTGAATATAATAAAAGATGGAAATGCCTGGTGCTAATGATTATGGGGAACAGTGAAGAAATACTTAGGCTAGTAATCTAACATTCGATATTCATATAAAAATAAGTGGAATTTGCAAAACCCAAGCTATAGAAACAACTCAAGTGTCTAATAATGGATGAGTAGCTTTTAAACATGTGATATAGGGATCATAGAGATGATTCGGGATCATAGAGATGTAGAGATTATTCAATGAGCTGAGCACATGCTTAACTGGAGGAGGCGTGACCCAGCATTGAATGGTGCCCTGAACACACCCAGGAGTAACTCTCAAGAACTTAGCAAGTATACATAGTCACCAAGCAATTCCCCTCTCCTAAAATAAAATATGTATATGTGTGCAATGGAATATTACTAAGTAAAAAATTTCACCCATACATAGAATATAAAACAACAACGAAACAAAGACAATCTTCCAGCACAAAATTCCCTCAGTTCTAACTACAAACTAACAGTTTCTAGAAGGAAAAAGAGGCTAAGAGCAACTTGTGAAAAGGCTCCAAGGAACAGTTACTGGTACTCTGATGGTGGGCATAGTATGGGAACATGCATTTGAAGTGGTGTGAGCCTGTATTTCTAGAACATATACAGTAGTATAAACCAACACAGCAACCATTAAATAAATAAAAACAAGTGGACTATTAAGGATAATAGTTATTATAATACTAAGAACTTTTTAGATGAGATATATCATTTTAATTCTGTTGCATGTGCTATCTTAATTGTGGTATGCTATGCTTTCACTACCTCTGTCCACTACCACCTTTTCATATGCCCTACAAAAACAATTTGATGACCACAGATGGGAAGCTGCAGATAAGAAATGTAAGCTGAAATGAGTTAATGCTAGGTAATATACTTCAGAAAGAACTGAGGTTTGTACTGACGTAACTCAGGAAGAATATTTTAGCTACAATCATCCTGTCAAATGCTAATCTACAAAGTAGTATACAACTTCTTTTTTATTTGGTAATCAAATTGACAAATACCTGGTTCAAAAAACATCCCTCAGAAACCAAGTGCAGAAACTTAGAAATAAATGGCTGATTGAGTTTCTTGCTGAGAAATGCCCAGGAGAAGAATTGTATTATTATTATAACTTATGTGGGACCCATTATCTTTGTGTGTGTGAGAGAGAGGGAAGCAATGAATTATGTTATTTCTCATTTAATTCAATTACCAAGAGGGGAAATGCTATAAAAGTGAAATTGCAAATGTTGAAGAGATGAAGTTAAGGAAAAGAAAAACAAGCTGAGTATCTATTGGGTATATATATATATATATATATATATATAACCCATATTTTTTTAAAAAGCTGATTATCTATGGATTATTCAGATTGCTGTATATCTATTATCCATAGATATTCAGTAATAGCTGATACCAAGCTCTCAATACATAAAGAAATCACAAGAATATACAAGGATTTCCCAACATAAAAGTTTTTACCAAAAATATTATTAAAATACCTTTTTCTTCATTATAATCAACTGCTTCTAACTTCTCTCAAAGTATAAAATAGAAAAATGTTACTTTCTAGCAAGAAACATTATTAAAATATAGCTATAAAATGATACTATATAAAGAATATTTAAAAGATTGGTGTCTAAATTTAAAAAATATGTTAAAACTGAAGCTTTAAATGCACATTTGCAAAAGTTTAAAGTAAACATATCGTCAAAAGTTTTTTCTAATGTCTTTCTAAAACAATAGACTGAGTTTATCTGATGAACAATTTTTATCCCCTTGTAACTTTTCCATAAGAGTCTGATAAAAAGAATTAAGAACTCCATGATACTCCAATAGCATGTTCAGTGACTACTGTTATTTATTCACATGTCTGTCTCCCTCACATGACTTCAAGTTCAAACACAGAAAAGATTGTCATAGAACAAATATTCTCTATGATGGAGAGGCACATAAAACTGTCTTTGTGTGCCTCTCCATCATAGTGAATATCTGTTGGTTCAAAAATGAATGCCTATGGGCAATAATATGTCTCATCCATGCCACTAACAACATATGACTGCATAAATATGGACTACTAAACTCTTATTGAAGACTGATTTAGTGAATTATTAGTGGAGTTTTCTGAATTTTAAGATCAACGACATAAAACTATATTTTAAAAAGACTTTCTCAGATAGAGAAGGGAGCACCAAATAAAGGGTGTTGGGAGGTTCCTCTCGGGATGGGAAATGCGTGATGAGAGTAGACTATAGTCTGAACGAGATTGCCACTCAATGTCTCTTTTGAAAACCACAGCACTCAAAAGGAGAGAGACAACAAAAGGAAATGCCCTGCCACAGTGGTAGGGTGGGATGGGGGGTGGGGGAAAGAGGGGTGGGAGGGATACTGGGACTGGTGGTGGTGGAGAAGGGCACTGGTGGAGGGATGGGTATTCAATCATTGTATAACTGAAACACAAGCACAAAAATTTGTAAGTCTACAACTGTACCTCATGGTGTTTCACTAATAAAAATTTAAGGAAAATAAAAAAGACTTTCAATTGTTCACTAGCCAATTGAGATGTATTTTCTCCCTACCACATAAAAATCATTTGTATTGTGTCTATAAATCAAATAATATATGGCAATTTTCTTTCATTAATGTGCAGAGACAACTCATTCCAGATGCCTCTTCTGTCTCCCACTGCCTCATTCACCCATCTATTTAGTCAAATGATACACCAGAGACCCAATGATGCATTTTGAAAAACAAGTAAAATTGCTTAATTTTTATATCATCATGACTAAGCTAAAGAATACTATGATTAGTTTAACATGAGATAGAACAAACTAGAACCCCAGGAGGCCCACTGTCAGTGCAGTTAAACCATACTGTCAAAGCAGTCATGAGTAGGAGGAAGAAAATGCTATTGGAATAGAAGAGGAATGTACCTTTGGGGGCTTAATTAGTTGTTTTAAGTACAATTGTACATATATGAGTACAATTGTATGTTCAAGTATACATATTTACACATATGTTTGTATTTTTATTCATGTAATCTTTGAACTGATGAAATGGTCAAGCACTTTGGCAAAATATTTTGAGATGTATTTGGTTTAAATTCTTTTGGAAAAGCAAACAGAATAATACTACCAAGATCCTGCTGCAGCTTCTAAAACATAAATCTCACTGGTACCAGAACTAAGAATGCAGCCAGAATATAGGGTATGGAACTCATTCCAGCTGTACCACTGACATTTCCATATTAGAAAAGCAAATTTTAATAGGCAAGATGGTCAAAGAAGAACTGAAAGAGTTTTTCTTGTGACACTTGGTCCTTCCCTGAAGGACCTAGAGGGAGAAAAGAAAATGTAAATGCAGGTGAGAAATGAAGGGAGAAGTAAAGCAAAGAGTGCAGGGAGATGACAGAACAAAGGAGGTCAATTGAATTTTAAAATGAAAATGAAAACGTGAATATTCAGTGACAATATTTGATGGTAGAGTGTCAGTCTGGGGAATTGACGGGAAAGGATCTGATAGAAAGATGTAAAAAGTGGACGCCTTAAACTCACAGTGCTTCTTGGTTATAAGCAGAGGCCCTCAGTGAATGCAATTCCCATCTTAAAAACTGCAGTAGAAATTCCATCTTAGATTGTCACACTGAAGAAAAAATGAGTTGTGGCTCGAGGGTTAGTGCCTGGAATGTGTGAGGCTCTGAGTCTGAACTCTAGCGCCACCTGATCCCCTGAGCACCACCAGTGCAGTGTCTACAATAAATGAAAAGAAAATTTAAAAATCCCTTAAGGGATTTTATTTATTTATTGCTTTTTGGGTCACACCCGGCGATGCACAGAGGTTACTCCTGGCTCATGAACTCAGGAATTACTCCTAGCAGTGCTGGGGGGTGGGGGGGAGGGAGGGGAACCATACGAATGCAGGGAATCAAACCAGGTTCGGCCGCATGCAGGGTAAACGCCCTACCCGCTGTGCTATTGCTCCAGCCCCAAGGGATTTTATTTTAATTGCATATGATGAACACAGAAATTTGCTTTTCGTATGTCTGTTTATACCTCTAAATGTATTGTTTACTTGAACTGAGGAAGTATCCTGTCAGCAAACCACTGGTCTACTGAGCATGTATTTCTAGAGAAATCCTCATTGCCATTTTTGCTATCAAAATGACAAAATAACCTAGAAAGTGACCAGGAAGAGTACAGTGGAGAAAGTACCTGCCTGAGATGCAACTGACCCAGGTTCCATTCCTGACACCCAATCACGAGCAAGCCTGATCCCTGAGCACAGCCAGGTGTGACTCTCCCTACACACAGACACACAGACACACAGACACACAGACACACACACACACACACACACACCACAAGATCTCTTAAGGGAAAAAATGTTCTTACTCAATTAAAAGCAATTTCCTCTGGGAAAGAAAACATTCATTAAAAACTTTTTTTTATATTCTCCATTTTGAAGATCATTGCATCTTCACAGGAAAGATGTATAAATGTGTGCTTGCAGCCTTTTTAGCTCTGGAAAGCCACATTCTCTCTTAAACACCTCTCTCCCTCCAAACTATTATGCTTCAAAACAACTGACAATTTAAAATACTGTTTCTTCATTCAAATATACATATGTAAACTTTAAGAAAAATATGCTGGTTTCCTACAAAATATAAAGTATATATATATATATATATATATATATATATATATGTAACAGAATAAATAACAAAAGAATAAATTTAGATTTAAGGACATGAAACCACAGAAAGTTGGCACTAAGAACATGATTTCATTAGAAAAAATACCAAACAAGTTTAGAAAACCCAAGTGTGACAGGGTAAACAGAAGGTGGAATATCTGTACCATGTAAAATCAATCATCAATTTTTTAAAAATCTAAGACATACAATGACATAAAGAAATTAGTAATACTATACTGAGTAAAAATAGCCACAACCAAGAAGACATAGTATGTGATTACATTAGCATAAAACTTTAGAAATTGCAAAGTAGTATATAGAGACAATACAGATTGCATTGGGTACTGGTATGAGATATTGCATAACTGTAGAATTATAGGAGTATATATTTGTTAAAATTTATTGAATTGAAAATTCACATTCAATTTAAGTGAATACTGCTATTGAACAAAATTATGTCTCTGTAGGGGTGATAAAAAACATAAATAAAAAAATAGAATATGTGTCTGATCATGACATATTCTCCAAAATAAATGAGGGAGCATTTTAAATCTATCTTAACAGCCTACATGAGTTGTATTTTCGATCATAGAACCTGTTTCTTAAGTGCTTCCCCTATCAGTTATGTCACAACCACTGGATAAAGGTAGGATCAAAAATCAATGGACTCCATTGGGAGAAGGAAAAAGTCTGAGATACAGACACCACATGAATAAGATTGCCAATGCAGATGAATATAAGTAATAAATGCCCCTTCCAAACTATTTGTTGCTCCCCACTGGCTTTTGGAATCTGACTATTCCCATTTGAAATTGATGACAAAAGACCTATCTAAAAGTAACATCAAGATGCAAAGGAAACAGAATAGAATTCATACCTTGCCCACTTGCTTCTGACAAATAGCCTTTATAGCAAATTCTTCAGGATTCCCTAAAACCAGCCCCATCACTTTTTTCAGACATCTTTTCTTTCACTCCTTAATATAAGTAACCGCATCACTGGGAAAGATCACATCATAAATGATGTATAAGAATGTCATGTATCCCTTTATTAAACACTGAAGAAATGTCCTAAAAGAACACAGAAGATTAATTTTAAAAGTTTTTACCACTATTATCTTCCCTCATTAAATACACAAATGCTTTTAGAGATCTTACCCTGAAAACAGAATATGAAAGGAAACCACTCACAATAAGCGGTAAAAATGCCTATTTCTGGCAAATAAATGTTAAAAAATACTATAATTCATATTGATTTTTAATTACTGTTAACAATATTATAATTATTAGTACAACTACTATTAATTATACTATTATAATCTGTATGCATGCATAGAACAGGACAAGAGCTCTGAGATTTATGTGTATAGAGAAATGGCTGCCATAATAAATGTAACTAATGAACGTAACCATTCAAAAGAATTGTCTAAAGTATTAAAGAAGCTTAATGCTGCTCAAATCATTGTCTTTCATATGATTGCTATTTTGAAATGAAAAGGCGATTTTCAGAAATTAAACATAGCAAGGGGCTTCATAATATTTTGTGAACAAAACATTTAGACTTTTGATCCAAGGGGTAAAAAACAGACATACATATATATGTATATATATGTATATTTATATAACTATTTTTACATATTTATATGTTTATATATACACACTCTATGGCAAAGAAGAGAATTAAGTAACTTTTTATTACATAATTCAAGGCAGTTTGAAAACCTTCTGAAATCAATGGTTTCCAAAATAAATGGCTTTGTCTATTCCATCAATTATATTTTCAGTGTTCCTGTAATATCATTTAATGATTTGAAGGATAGATAAAGACCATCAAATAAATTCAGATGATATTTTTATGATATAAGGAAAGGTAACAACATAAAAATTCTTAATTAATTTGCTCACAAATATAAAAATATTGCTTTTTTATACTATGACTACACGACATCTATTATGACTAAAACAAAAGAATCCAGATTAACATCACTATATTAATATCAATGAGTAAAAATATAAATGCTCTAAAATTACTTTAAAATGTTGCAAGACTGATATTTCATTCAACAAATATGAAATTGAGTACTTTAATATCAGATGTTTCATGAGTTACTGACTAGAATTGATACACTCATAGACAAAATCTGCACGTGCCACATATAAAAAGATCCAAAGTTGGATATGCATTTTCTAATCAAATATCACCGCAGATTAAATTCACAATAAAAAACTATTTTAGCTCAAAATTCAAGGCACAGAGAAGAAACACAAATTGATATGTTTTATTTTTAAAATGCTTATTTTGAATAATTGCTAAAAGAGCATAGTCACAAAAATAACAGGATGATATAACCATGCTTAATGTAAAATCCTTATCCATGTCTGGCCAGTAGATTAACATCTAACAACACTACTATGCAGTCCATTAGATTGAGGAAAAAATTTCAAAAGAAGCAACCTATCCTTTATCATCTTGAAGTTTATAATTTTCCTAGAAAGACAACATTTTAAAAACACAATAGAGATAGAAATTACTTCAAAGCACTTTTTAATAAACTATCTTCACAAGGACATATAATCTAAGTCCATGAATATCCTGAAAAGAAGAGTTTGAAAAGAAAGCAAAAATAAAATTATTCTGTTTTATTATGCCTTCTCTCCATGGGCAGGGATAGCTATCTCTAAAATACTTGTTGTATGGCAGATTTTTATCAAATAAAATTTTGTCAGATACTGTTAGCAACTGAAAAAAATGCCACAAATATTTTCATAGTTTTTCTAATCAAAAAATTAGTTCTGTTTCTCAACCCTTTGAATCTGGGCTTGGTCACTGTTTTAGCGAATGGAATCAGAGTAAACCAATGTAAGTAAAGGTTCAAGAAGTTACATCATATTTACTTATATCATGTTTGCTTTCTTTTGCCTCCCTTGGAAGACAGTTTCTATGTAAAGAAGCTCAGGTTATTCTACTAGAGAAAAGTCTTAATAATGCCCATCAACTTCCAGACATGTATTTCAGGCATCTGGGATCAATCAACAAGGAATAGACCTCCCAGTTGACTGTAGCCGTATGTGGAAGTCTGGCGAGACCAGAATAAGAACCATACAACTGAACCCAACCCAAATTGCCAACAAAATAATGCCTGATAACTGTCTATTGTTTTAAGTCACAGCATGTTGGAGTAATTAATATATGGAGTAGCTTAAGACATGGAAGTGCTAACTGAGATATATATATATATATATATATATATATATATATATGTCAACATGTATACCAATTTGTAATGAAAACAATCAAATACCCATGAAATTCCAACTCTGATTTTTTTAACCATAACTTTGGTTCTGGTGTCATCGGACCCAGCATGCAGACAGGAAGACTAGAGCATAGAAAAAAAAATAAATTCTATAAAACTAAAGCCAAAGTTGGTATCTGAACTAGGAGAAGAATCTAAAAATGCTAGAACTCAAAATGCTAGAATAGGTCACTTGAGAGCTGGCCTCATATCACAAATTATATGTATGTGTGTGTATGAGTGTGTGTGTGTGTGTGTGTGTGTGTGTTAAAGCTTGAGTAATTAAAATCAATCTTAGCAGAAGAACTGAGTATTGAAGGTCACTCCAAGGTGTCAGGAATTTACTCTAAAATTAACTTAACTTGAAGAGATCTAAGGAGAGAGGATAAGACCTTGGGAACTCTTGGTAAATTCCAAAACATCACTTAGCTATTTATCAATACAACTGTATTTCCATATTTTAACAACTGATACAACCATGCCCATGCACAAGAACTAGTTCCAAATACAGCCGGTGACAATCTTTAAACTGGAAGCAACATTTGTAACTTTACTCCTGTATTTAGTGAGCTTAAATATTCTAATTTGTTTGTTTGCTTGTTTATTTTAGAAACTGAGGTTTGGCTTCTAGCTTTATATCCTCTTTACTTATGAATGACCTCAGAGTTCAAGTTAAAGACATCACCTTTCTCTCTGACAATCAGAAGAAATGCAGTTGGCAAACTCTTTGCAAGATATTATATGTTGTTTCAAATGTTTAAAAAAATACTTTATTCCCACAATTTCATTCTAACACTAGAGGTGGCTTCAGTAAAAATTGGAAACAGTTTCAATTTAGTTGAATCAATTCCCCAAAAGCAGCATTCCCAAAGATAAGCAGATAATAAGAAACAGTAGAAAGTTATAGACTCAGGGCTTAAAATAAGCAGTTTTTCAAAGATTCCAGAAATCCTTTCAGGAGATCTGGAAAAAAAAGCAGCTAAAAATATGCTTTTAGCTGCCAAGGGAAAGAAAAGAAATAACCACTTTTCCTCCCTCAGTCTTTTTTCATTAAAATGTTGAACCCAGGAATTTAGGCAGACTGAGCTTCTTCTTCAACAGCAGAAATTAGTATTCCTAGGGAAAAAAAAAACCTGTAGTACTTCCAGAGACAACTGTTATGAGAATATAACATTTATGCTCTATAAAATCTAATCATTTAGGTAGTTTCACCCTCTTAGTAGAAGGCAGATTAGTAACCTGTGACCTAATCATTCTAAGCCCCTCTAAGGGACCTTCAATTCCAAGTAGGTGAGAATAAAAAAAGTGGGCCTAACACTTCCATTTTTGTAATTTGTCCCTCAGTATTTTCAGTGACAATTGCATTACTCACTCAAAACAATGAGAAGAAAAGGAACAGAAAGTGACAGGAAGAAAAGAACACTGGAGAGACAAAACCTAGAAATTGATGATTACATTATGGTAAAACCACAGAAAGGTAAGATAGTTTAGGAAAATATGTTGATTTTATATAAGTAGGGGTTCAAAGAGAATAAGAGAACTGAAGACAGGGTAAAATACCAATAATGCAACATAATTAACCTGATCACTGATCACCATGAGCCACATGAAAAGATACAGAAGTCTGCTTAAAAAAGAAAAACAAAGATCTAAAGTGGACCACTTTGTCATGAGCTGTGCCAGCAACATCCATCATCTAAAACAATTTGCTATATGAATAAGCAAAGCTAAGGTCAACATATAGCCATTATATTATTGAAAATACTTCAATGATTAATGCTTGCAAAACCGCAGAGAATAGCAAATGAATTATTTTCAAAATGTATTTTCTGTCCCACTAGATTATTAATTTCCTGTGTCTTAAAAATATGATATCATTTTGAATTAAAATCCCTTTATTTAAAAATCACTTCCACTGGAAAACAAGCTTTTAAAAATAAAGTTTTAGGTGCCAGAGTCATAGTACAGTGGGTAGGACATTGCAGGTGGAGGCTAATCGGGTTCGATCATGGTATCACATAACATCTCTTGAACACCACCAGGAGTAGCTCCTGAGAGCAGAGCTAGCAGTAATCTTTGAGCATCGCTGGGTGTGGACCCCAAACCCAAATAATAATAATAACACCTTTTTAAAGATGCTTTCAAAATTATATTCATGAAAATAGTCATTACAATTTTATTTTTAAAAAAGTGATCAAGGAAAAAGACATATCGTAATGAATGAGAAACCACCTCCTTGATTCAATAGTATGTGGTACACACATAACTGCACTACACTGTCCTCCCATTGTTCATTGATTTGCTCGAGCAGGCATCAGTAATATCTCACAATAAATTGTAAGACTTGTTATTACTGTTTTTGGAATATAGAATACATCATGGGGAGCTTGTCAGGCTTTGCCATGCTGGCGAGATACTCTCAGTAGCTTGCCAAACTCTCCAAGAGGGGCAGAGGAATCAAACCCTGGTCGACCTCATGCAAGGCCCTACCCCCTATTCTATTGCTCCAGCCGACACACATAACAACATGAAAAAACAAGTAAGAACTATTTAAGTGCTTTCTTTTAAAAGAGCAAATGTTAGGATATTACCGAGAAAACACCATTCAGATAACAAATAGTTTTTAATTATTTTATTATTAATTATTTAACGCTTTTTGGGTCACAACTGGTGACGCACAGGGGTTACTCCTGGCTCTGCACTCAGGAATTACCCCTAGCGGTGCTCAGGGGACCATATGGGATGCTGGGAATCGAACTCAGGTTGGCCACGTGCAAGGCAATGCCCTACCTGCTGTGCTACTGCTCCAGCCCCAGTTTTTAATTTTTTAAGTAGAATAAAACATAGAGGAAAAAATGAGTTAGAAAAAGTCCAAATAAAAAATACCTGTAAACCCCTTTTCTCTATTTTATATATTGAGAACTCGACAGAATAATCTTAAAAATAACTCCTCAGATTTTAGTTATGGTAACTATTCATCTTTCATTATAATCCCACCCAATCACAGTTACATGACTCACTATAGTATATTCTAAAATACTACCATGAAATTAACACTCTTTGGTAGTGCTTTTAAAAACAAAAACAAAAGTACAAAAGAAAGGATATATATATGTATGCAAAGCATCCAGAGAAGCAATGAACAAATCATATGGTCAGTCTCATTAACATAAGGGCATAATACCAGTGCTTCCAAAAGCCCAACAAATTGCTGGAATTCATAGAGAACACCACACCCCTTCAGAATCCAAATGTCATTAAGAAGTATAAGCCAAGCTAAGAAACTCATCCTCCAGTAACCTGAATACAAAGACCCTCTTTTCCAGCTTTGTGGGAGTTTCTTTTAAAAAGTTCATAAAGATAAGCAGTGCACACTGTTTCATTCAAGGAAAGGATCTGGACAAACTACAAAAACATACCAGTTCTTCTCACAAACCTTCTATTACTATGGTATCTCCATTTCAGAAACAAATTGGATACTCTCTTTTTAAAAGGTACCTTAAAAAGATCCTTAAATCAAATAAATAATCTTAATCTCATAAAATCTAAAAAAAGGAATAAAAATACTTTAAAATTTTAGCAAAATATCTTCGGTACCAATATTGATGGACAATAGCAAACTGTATCACCATGTCAACTCATCTGGTAGCTGACTGAAACACATACTACCTAGGCTTCTGTGGAAATTAACAAAGTATTAAGATAGGATGACAAAGCATGCTAATAATTTACCTTATAAAAAAAGTCTTGTAGCCACTAACGCAAAGGCAAATTATTTTAAGCTAACTTTCACTTTTTCTCTGTTGCAAAAATTAGTTCCCAATAATATAGTTAAATTTCCTTATAAGGGTGACAATAGTGGGAAAATTAAAATTAAATGCTATTTTATTTGATAGAAAAACTCTGTAAACCTCTAGATCTTATCATTAATTTTTCATATGACCATTCATGATAATGTCTGGCAACAAACATGATTTAAAGATTGGAGCTGGAATAAAATATAACTAGAGTGAAAAAGCAGATAATAGCCCAGGCGAAGATCTGAGTTTGATCCCTGGTACCTCATGCCCCACCCTCAGCACTCTTGTATATGGTCCTGGTGGCATCCCAAGCATAGAACCATACTGCAAAGCCAAACAAGACCTGTCTGGCCCCCACAATATTAGCAACAATGGGAGTGGCCTATTAACAGAGATAGTACACCAAGTAGGGGGATTGCCTGCACACAGCGAACCTGGATCCCATCCCCAGTACCCCATATAGTCCCCTGACCACTGCCAGAAGTGATCCCTAAGTGCAGAGCCACGAGTAACCCCATGTGACAAAAAATAAATAAATAAAATAAAAACAATTTTAAAAGAATAAAAGTGAGAGTTAGTTGGGATAACATATTTCTTTCACACATATACATAGATTCTTTCTTCTGGAAACATGCTGCTCTTTCAGAACCATGGGATTTCCCTTTGTCAAACTATTTTGAGACTATTCAAACCGAACCTATTAAGTTATTTAATTTTTTTTAATAGAGCTATGTTCTATGATAGACATTTATCTGAAATCTCAAAAGCAATCTTCTTAATACATATTCTTAAACTCTCACAAGGTAAGAAAAATTCTGCTATACATTAAATGATTTAGCTTTCATTGAAGGACTACGAATAAGTCACAAAAATGTTTTGACATCCACTACCTTCAGTTTCTTTCAGAAATTATAAATAAATATGTCTTTCCATCTCCAATTTTCAACGTGTAAAAAAATTTCGCAACTCATTTTTCTCCTTCATGCCATAATAATGAGCAATTCAGCTTGATGCTATAAATCTTCCAATATTTATGTGCCAACTAATTCAGGCTAAATTATACATTTTTTAAATTTGCATAAACTTTCATGGAAAATTGTGAAGAATAAAGAATCTTGGTTTTAAAGAACCACATAAATAATTATTTTGCTTCATGTGCAGAATGTCATATTTTCAACACAACACAATAGTTGCAGTTCGCTAAAATCTAAAGTAAAAGTCTCACAAGATAATGGCTTTACAATTAAAGATATTTTCATGACCAAAAAAGTAGCAATTGAAAGTGCCCCAAATTTAAAGAGAATTCAAGATACATTTGATACTAATGGCTTTAATGAAGCTGAATTGAATCAATGACTTCACAATGCCAGATAATCAACTAGGCTTTTTTTTTTTCTTCACTGACTGGACCAATTGTTTTGGCTTCAAGTGAAGTAGCTTCAATTAAAGATAATGGTTATTTGGCTTGAATGAAGACTAAGAGCTGGGGTCCCTAACTTATGTTCTAAAACACTCAGAAAACAAACAAGATAGTATTTAAAATTACATTTCAAAGAGAATTCAGCTATTCTTAGGAGATTTATGCTAACTGGAGAGAATTTAAATGTTTTACTGCAAAAGAACAATAGAAGAACAAAAACAAGGAGACAAAAATAACTCAAAATATAACAAAAATGACACATTTAACAGCGTTTAAAATGTGAAACCCATAATCCTAAAAGAAAGAAACTGAACATCTAGGAAACAAATGAAAACTTGAGCAAGCACCTATGGATTCTGATCGATGGACACAGAAAGCACCTCGAAAAATTCTTAAATCAATCTAAAAGTCCTAGACTTTTAGCCAGTGTAATTGATGCAATTTCACTAGCCCTTCCTAGGCAGAAAATGCCCACAGCAACAATTCTTTTTACATTTATCCAAGGAAGAAACTTAGATATTTGCTCAAGCCAACATTTTAAGTGCATCATCAACAGCACTCATTTTCCCAAGGAGGAAAACACAAATGGATTTGTTGGTCTGTTTTGTGTGTGTGTGTCTAGAGCAGAACCAGGATTCTGAAAAGTACTGACTTTGCAATGAAAATATATTACTATTGTTTACTGTTTCACTGATGTGATTTCGAAACTGTTCTTGTTGACTGATGATTTAATCAGACGCCATTATGTAGAAAAATATAAATATTGGGAATTAATAAAAGTTAACACTTGAAAGCACTGGCTACTGCTATTGCTACTCATGCAATAATCATTTAAAAATTGACAAGTTGAAGGCAGTCCCATTTACTCTGCAGCTTATACAAAAGTTATAGAAAACAAAGCTCATTATAGAACATAAGACAGAATTTATTAAAAGTATTATTAAAGAACGATAGCCTAGCACTTTTCTTTCTAAGAAAAAAACCATACCCACTCATACATAAAGTCTGGAAAAAAGAGAAAGGGAGTAGAATCCTGGGACTTGGAAAAATAAAATCTTCCATTAACTCAAAAATCCTAGGGTTGGAAGGGCCAGTGTATTTACAGATCAGAATATGCATATAACCTAGCATGAGCTTAACCAGCATCTGTTGGGACAAATAAAAAGAGAGGGAGAGAGAGAGCTAGAGAGAGCGAAAGAGAGAGGTGGGTAATAGAAAGAAATTGATCCACCCTTTTAATTCTAATTTTAGGCCCACTAAGGAATCACAAACAGCACCTGAATCAAAGTTTTCCCTTTCACAATACCAAGCAGTTTTATCAAGCTGCAAATCATAAACATCGATCTCACCGTCTTTGGATTCCAACCCCTCTAGTCAGGGTTGAAGTTAGACACAAAAGGACCAGCCTAAAAATAGACTGGAGAGTGAGAGGATGGGAGGCTGCTGCGCTGTCAGCTCCTCTTGCCAACACTGAATGGAAAACTTGGGCCATGTTTCCTCGCGTGTACACATTTCCCCTGAAGCAAATAAATGCAAAAACCAAAGCATAGCTTCAGTCGCCTAAGGAATACGGAAATAGGAATTTTAAAAGTTGGTAAATTACCTGTGGTGCCTAGAAATGAAAAGAAGTCTGCTGTGTCTAACAATGTGTTTGTAAAGTGAGCAATTGTGAAAACTGTTTGCCCCTAATCTTTTTGATTAAACTCCTAATAACAACAGTTGCAACCGAGCACAATTTTTGCAATTATACCCCCAGATCATTCTGCACTGGGTTGTTTCTACCCAGTTATAAAGCATCTGTGTGAAAAATGGAAAATACATCACTAATCATCCAGCTGTTTCTGAAAGCCCAGCTGTTTGGTAGCAAGCAGAAAATACCCAACAAAACAGAATATCGGAGATCCACATTGCAGGTGATTGTAGAAGCTTTCTGGGTCTGCGCTGGCATTGACCTGATTTATAAAAACAGTAATACATCTACCTGGATCATACAAACAAAGTGATCCCTGAGAAATCTGTGGATTTCTTGGAAGTTCTCTTCATCTTTTGTTGAAGGAAATATCAGTGTATAAGGTCTGGTGGGGTAAAATGGGAGTACTGAGTTGTTACGTGTCTATTTCTACAATTAAAGGGAAAAAAAAGTCAACAGATTTCATGACTGAGGGGAAAGACTGAACAGAAAAACTAAAAGAACCTTTGAACACTTTATTTTGACCATGTTTTGATTGGATACAGTATTAGATCTTCTACTTCAAATTTCTTTTTCAAATTCTTTCGGCAGGGCAGTAAAATTGCTGAAAATTGAGTGACTCTAATCTCTCCAGAAAAGCATGTAGCACAACTCCAGCTTTTCATAACTGAATTGAAAAAAAAAAAAGAAATGTTTTCAGCAGGCAATTTTCAGTTTAATTTAGCAAAGATGGCAGAATTTATCCCATGCTAGAGTGATCTCCAATAGTGATATCATGAACAAACAAACAGAAAATGGCAATTCCTAAACAGAGCTTCTCCCATCCAGAGTTTTACTCAGTCTCTTGAATGAGTAAAAATAATCGGGTGTCACAAAATGATTCACACCTTCAAACACTGAATGTTGCTTCATGTTTATCTATCTAATCTAACCCTTTCTTTCCTACTGTTTCTCACACTCCCTTGAAGCCTGTGAAGTACATGGATTCTAGTAGTGAAATGACACCTCTTCTCTGTAGATGAGCAGCAATAACTAAATCAGCAAGGAGCATATGACAGCAAGTAGTTCTAATTATGTTGCACAGACTTTTTGATTTTCCATTTCTCTAAGAATTGCACGCCAGCAATAGCCAACATAAACACATCATTCAGTTGTGTTGGTGGCATTCACTCCCAGCTTTTAAACTGGTTGCTTAATTCTGTTTTAGGTTTAGTTCAGTTGCACATTAACATTCTGCATTAGAATAGAGGGGTGAGAATTATCCTCAGTGAAATATAGCTGCCCAAGTGGTAATTTTCTAACTAAGAAGGAATCTCTTTGCACATAAAAGGTGAATTTTATCCTTAATAAGACATAGCCTAATTCTATAATAGTTGTGTGATTTTGCACATGAAAGTCCTTAAAATACTAAGCAAAGTTAACTAGGATTTTGTAACATAAACATATATAGCATACACATGTGCTGACAAAAGCCTGTACAACACTCAGGGGTGAATTCATTTACCTGTATTTCCTAGATTAACAAAAATTTATTATCAAATAAATCTCTGTTTAGAATAACTTAGAACTTTTTGTCATAAAATTAATGACCTTATTTCATCATAACATCTTATCCCTTTCCTACCACCTTCCCTTCCCCCCAGCCTCGGCTAAATCTGGTCCTCTTTACATACTATTGCTACTTCAGATTTAAATTATTTTTACTAGTTTCTCATAGATTAGATCATAGCTGTAGGAAATAAACTAAAACTCGGAAAATACTAGGAACACAGAAAGAAAATCTGTTCCTAACATAGTTTTGTTGTCATCTAGATTCTAATATGGTATATATTTTCCTGTATCACATTTACATACACTGATATCATGATTCTGGACTGATTAATCACAAATGTTGACTTAAAAGATCATCGAACAATACTGTCATCCTCCAACCAGTTCATAACCCAACCTTTCACTTGGTTTGCTAGAAGATAAATTATTTATACAAAAGACATCAACTTTATAGTAATGTGGAATATACCAGGGGAGGGGGGATAGAAAAACAGAGATTCCATCAACTTCTGAAGAATATGAGTTAATGAATGGTTATAGGATAAACTTCATTCCAAATAAATGAATTGAATGAAGACTGCATCTCCAAAACAAATAAAAATTCTTAAAATATTTGTGGGACTCCCAAGATGGTGCTCCTGATTCTCTGCCCACCAGGCTAGTGGTTCAATGCAAGGACCCAAGGATGAGGTGCTGCTTGGACCCTATGGTGCTAGGGTTTATCAAGCCACATGGATGGTAGTCAGGGATTAGAGAGCTGCATCTGTTGAATCTTGGGGGAATGTTTGGTACTTGAAATCAAATTGGGTTAAGCTCATACAAGTCATGCACCTTAACCCCTGTACTATCTCTCCGATCCTTGAACTCATTAAAGCATTTAATTAGTCATTTTTAACTTCTTTAATATAATCATGTAGAATTTATAATTTTTATTTTATTATTAGAAAGCATTTTAATATTAGGTAAATCATCCTAAAAATGTATTCTCCAACAGTAATACCAGAATAAAGTCAACTAGAAGTAGAAAATAAGCAAAATATATATATATATAAACTTCCATATTTCTTAGAGATTCTATCATCTCCTGATATATTTCAATTCAGTGGGAGCTTCATTAATTATTTCTTCCCATGCCTGATAGTAAGATGCATTTGAATCATGACCCCTACCAACTGAGTGGGAAAAAAAATGATAGTACTCAGGTACTATCAACACCATTAGTATTCTCCAGGGGAATCTTCAATCTATTCAGCTACTAGTGAATTAAGTTTATAAATAGAAAAACATGCATTCTCTATATTAGTTAATGTGATCCCTATCACTGAGAGTTCATTTAATGTAGCCTTAGAGTCTTTAAGAAATAAAAGGATTTCTAACTATTTTATGGCTTTAAATGTGAGTCCTATAAGAAACAGATATTGGAACATACACACATGCATCCTCTCTCTCATGTGCACTCTGTCTCTGACTCTCTCTGTCTCTGTGTCTCTGTGTCTGTCTCTCTCTGTGTCTGTCTCTCTCTGTGTCTGTCTCTCTCTGTCTGTCTCTGTCTCTCTCTCTCTCTCTGTCTCTCTCTCTCCTTTCTTTAACAATATTTGATGCTATAGCTCAATCGGGGAGGATTAAGGAACAGTTACGACAAAAATGCAGAAAGAAGATGGGAGTGATAGCTCAATGCACTAAGCTTATGTTTTGTATTCAGAAGTTCCATTCCAGGCACCATATGGTTCCCTGAGCACACAGGAAGTGATTCCAAACACTGAGTTTGGAGTAACCCCTGATGACTGCCAGTTGTGGCCCCATAACAAAAACAAAATGCAGAGAGCTAGTAGTTTTGAGTAAGTCTGATTCCAGAAATTTACAAATAAGACCTATGGAATCATACAGTCGAGTGTCAAGCTTGTTACACCTGCAGGCAACTGTAGAGCATACTGGTCCATAGGCCCAGTTATAATCGAGGCAGTGGTTTTCAATCTACACTTACAAACTTACACTTACAAACAGTCTGTGGATCAGTGGTTGAAGACCACTTCAGTAGTTCATATTATCCATGTTATATGCATCCTTCATACAATAGTATCTACTTTTTAAAAAGTAAAAAAATAGTTTTTACTTTTTTTATTGACATATATATAAACTCTTCTCAGGAATGAAATATCATGTATTCTTATCCCATGGAAAGTCTCAGAGGTAATCCCTGAGTACCACAGTGATTCTAGGTTAGAGGTGATTATGGGTTACAGGTTATTATGGTTATATGGGGGGGGGCGGTGGGAATCCAACCTAGAGTGTATAAAAAGGTTTTAAGTCATAGTCATGAAGAAGTTTCACCATTTTCACAAAACATATGGGAATTATATAATTTTTCACTTCACTTGCTTTCTTGTTGGGGGCGTGGATTTCTAGGTCACATTCTGCTCAGTGCTCAGGAGTCACTAATGGCAGTGCTCAAAGGACCACATGTCACCAGGGAATAAATCCAGGCCCTCTGCATTGAGCTATCTTTCCAACCTCCAGGTGTCTCTTTCAGTGCTTCACACATTCACTTTGTCTTTTGCAGTAATAAAGAATATAAAATATATATGCACATGGATATATATTATCTAATTACTTTAAAACAAAAATATGTTTTTGTGTTCTTTGTTTGGGTGCTGGAGATAAAACCTGGGTCAGTTGCAGGCAAAGCAAGTGTCTTACTAGCTGTGCTAGCTCTCTGGCACCAACAAATACAATTCTTTGGATCAGCACTGGCATAATTGTAGCCAACCACTGGGGGGCATTTATTTAACAGCTCTGACTAAGTTAAGAGATAAGTAGGCCCTGAAGAGTCTAAGAATCTGTTTATAAAAATGCCTTCATGCTCTCAAACTTTAATAATACACCTGGGTTTACAAAATAATGAAAGAAAAAAAGTACATTTTAATTCAAAGTATATTTGCCATCATGCAAATAATCATGAAAATAGCACATTTTTCATATATATTAGTTACTCCTAAATTACTATTAAGACCACCACTAAAGTAAGTGACCCAAACAGTTGTGGATCAGTGGGTGAAGACCACTTCAGTAGTTCATATTATCCATGTTATATGCATCCTTGGCATTTATAGCATTTTCACAGAAAATGCTGACTTGTATATTCTTTGAGAAACACATTTCTGCCTTATTATTTAACATAAGACTCTTTATTAGCTCTAAATCAGAGGCCATGACCAAGACTAACCCTAAATATTCCATATTTTATTCTTATGTAAGTTACATATGGGCCTAAATAACAAAATCAGCTTCCCCATTAGGTTTTGCTTGGTTTTAGTTTCAGTATATTTCCTGTTTCTGTGTGCTATGCTGTCTCGTCTTTTTATGATTTTGATTTCTCCAGTTCTTTAGTGGAGACAATAGTTCTGAGCCTCAGAAAAACCAGCCTCAGGTGAGAAACTAGTTGAGAATAGTCAAGAAAACATACAATTTGTGGCTGAGATGCAGGAGTTGACAATGGGTCAATTGGCAGTTATTTAGATTGTGGTTCTTTGCATACAAAATCCCCTTCAAGATACCAAATGACAGCAGACATTAAAAAAAAAGAAGCAGAAAAGAAAAAACTTCACTACAAAAACAATACAAACAAAAATAACTAAAATCAGCAGCACCCTAACTAGAAAATGTGGAAATAAATTTTCCTAAATGACAGCAAAGTTCCTCACTTAGCACATATTTGCCTAATACTTCTATTCTGGTCTCATTTAGCATTATTACCCATCAGGCTGAAAAGTGGGGAGGCTAGAGTCTCACTAAGAATCAAGAACATCAAATATGTGCTATGTTTTTCAAAGCACTCATCTTATTCTCTAGGATAAATTTATTTACCCATAAATAAAGTAACCAAATTTTCTGAACTTTAAATTGGGCCATATGGTCTGATATGTATTAGCATACTTTTTATGAAGAAGATACTGTAAGAAATTGGGGACTGCTATGGAAACAGAAAACTGAGTCAGAAATAAAACTCCTATCACAGTCCTATTCTTAATTTACATTTTAGAAGTGCATGATCCTGTTTATTACAAAAATAGCTTTGCTCCTTCAATCTTCAACACAGACCACTCAGCGATCTTCTCTCAAACAGGAATACTGAAATCATACTAGAAAGCAGGTCTCACCTGCAGTGATCACATTGATCTAGAAGAGCCTGTGCTTTAAGTCAAGTCTTTTTTCCAGGCAGAAAAATGAAGAGTTACCTTTTGTCCATACCATGTATCCCCTGCAGAATTCAGATTGACTTTTGTGTCAGGAACATTTCCTAGAATAGCCTCTTTGTCACTGAATGGCAACTGTAATGATTCTAAACTGTATTCATTCAAAAGAAAAAAAAAACCATACAAGGATGGAAATTATGTTCTGTTTCATCCAGCGATTGAGTACATAACTACATGTTCATTTTAAAATGGTCATCTGAATCTAGTTTCCACTTTATCTAAGAATAGATTTAAAACATTACTATCCTGAAAAATCAACAATGAACATCATTCCCAATTATTTGCGGAGAGGGAGGTATTAATGTTTATGATTCCTGTCTCTGTCACCGTCCTCTCATTGTTCATTGATTTGCTTGAGCGGGCCCAGTAACATTTCCATTTTGAGACTTGTTGTTACTGTGTTTGGCAATATGGTTAAAAATGTGGTTCACTGGTTAAATTGCACTTTCTAAAATACTATGTGTGTATACACACACACACACACACACACACACACACATCTGTGTGTGTTAAATGAGAATATTTCCCTTAAATATTTCTTACTCATATACTGCATTCTATTTCAACACATGCTTAATAAAAAGATTTTCACAAAGCTTCGGCAATTTTACTTAAAACAAATTTGACAAGGAAAGCAGTAGCACTTGTGAAATCCTACATGTGTCTAAGCATAAAATGAGTTCCCCAGCACAGGTCGGAACACTCTGTTTACTGACAAAACTGTACTATAACAAAGCAAGAAATCAAAATGTTTACTTACCAACTTTCACCATATGTATTCAACTGGAAACTGAGGAGTTATTTTTTAAGTGAATGCCTTCTCTTTAGTAGTTGTTTGAATAAATAGCTTCAAAATACCTCCTTTCATTCTAGAAACTCAAACTCCTAAACTCTGTATTTAACCTAACAGTAAGGCTTTAAACTATTTTGTTCTTATTACTTAACTCTAAAAGCTGATATGACTTTGGGGTACACATCTCCTCCACATTTCAAAAGCTCTAGTTCCACCACTTTGCTTTTAGGAAATATCTATATTTGTACTGGGTTTTTTGTTTGTTATTGTGTCCATCTTTGCTAGCTAAAAGAGATATGCAAAAGATTTTTGCTTGTACAATGAAGCAAAACTGAAAAAAAAACTCCTCTGTATAGTTCCACAAAGCTGTTCTAAGACAGTGCACCCCCAATAGCAAGTGTGGACCTACTTACTTTTTCCACGTCTTCTACTTGCTCCTTCCCTGGGGACCATTTTCTACAGGCTATATACTTTTCATAGCCCTACTACTTTCTCAATATGTTACTGTTCTTCTGTTTTGTATGTTATTGGGTATGATTTGTTAGGTAATGTAGGGGAGCTGGAAACACACACACAAAAGTGTGTTCATATATAAATTAATGATATTTTCTTCTTCAGAACATGCCACTACATTTTGGGAGGGTTTCCTAGAGATTCTCTGCCTTTAAATAGTGTGAAAAACCTGCATTCAGAACATCGTAAGCTAATCTGGTTTTTGTCTGTTAACTGAAAGGTAGTCTGATATTGCCAATACTCTCCTAACTCTGCATTAGAGTTGGCATGTAAAGTAATCGACTTATAATGTAGTCAGTAGTCCATTTAACATTAATAATAAAAAAAAAACACTGAGAATCAAGGAGGTCAACAATACAGCTGTCTTGACTCCTAACCAGCTGTAATTCCTCTGGCACCCACTCACTCCCTTCCATAGAAATTTAAAGGAATATTTATTTTTATCTCTTCTCTGTAACTTTTATGCATAACTATTTCCTTTTCAAGCATTTTCAAGAGAAAACAATGCATCCACCATAAAGACTCTGATTAGGGTGACCCTGAAATGTTGTAATTTTGATAACATTTAAAATTATTATCATCTAAGAAGCAGTTAGAGTATCCTCTAAGAACACAAACCACTAAATAAGGCCACCTATCTTATCTTCTCATCAAAATCTGCTTAGCAGAACCTAAAATAAGTTTCTTAAATCATGTACAAATGCCTCTAGTAGTACACAACTTTCAAAAATGGTTCTAAATAGTACACAACTTTCAAAAACACTGCCTAGCTTTAACTCATAAAAAAGCTATAAATCCAGAGCCACACTGAAAAATTTACTTCCAAACATTTCCTTCAAGTGAAGTGTTCTGTAAAGACTGCCCCATATACACGTCTTGAGGGCTTCTGTGCATCCTTCTCAGTGTGGAATCATGATGCAGAGTCATAAACTAAACGCATTTTGCAGGGAAAAAATTTAATAACTTAATCATATTTGGTATGGGATCCCTTGATTGTCTTTTCCTGACTAATTTTACCGACAAGAAAACATGTACAGGGCCAGAGAGATAGTAGAGAGCTATAGGCACATGCCTTGCACATCGCCAACTACAGTTTGATTTGGGGCATTACATATGGTGCCCTGACTACCTTCAGAAGTGATCCCTGAGCACAGAGTCATGAGAAAGCCTAGAGCACTACTAGATGTGGCCCCAAAACTAAAATAAAACAAAACAAAAAAGATTAAAAAAAAACAGAAAACCATGATTAATTAAAGCAAACTGTGGGACCCCCAATGACAATATTTCTGGATTCTCAGAATTATTAATTCTAGTACATTTCAATTAAATTTGATGTAACTTATAAGGTCTAGAAATGCAGTCTTATAGAAACAATGAAACACATTTCCTTTGCAACCATAGTCATATTTTTACTATTGTAATTATAGAATGTTCAATAAACGTTCACTGCTGAAGAACATTTAAACTATTTTAATATTATCTGACCTAGTTAGATACAGCAAAAAATAAATTGTACCTTGACAGAAGAGTAAACTTTTTATATCATGACATGCCTGAGCTACTCCAGCCAAAAAAGAAAATTCAGCAATTATTCTATGATATCTCTCTTGTGCCTGCATATTAACTTTTTGATTTTCATAATGTCTTAATAATTAGGCACAATATCAACCAGGCATTTATATAGAACTCAATATTTGAGCACTATGTTAACATGTTCTCACCTGCTTCCCATAACAACCCTCTGACATAATGAATGCTTATATGTACTTTTTATTGAAGAAACTGGAGTGTTTAAGGGACTTACAAATGAATGGTGACAAACTCAATTAACCTTATACCCAGTCTAATATTTGTTGTGACTTTCTCTAATCTCAAAATGTATTAAAACCCCATCTTTGAAGACTTGTTACAAGATTTTTCACTCACTATGTCCATTAGAGATCTTTGTTCTGCACATTCAACTTCCCTGGTTGCTGCTTTTCATTCTCCAAATGTTTTCTAGCAAAGCATTTCTCTTCAATGAGGGGCAGAGTGTATGAAAACTGTATCTTTAATTTTACATGTATTAGTGAATTGGCTTTGAATTTCAAGCATCACTACAGATAAGATCTAAATGAATAGCAAATGATGGTCTGAGGTTAAAAATCTTGGGAAAGGCTATTCTAGGTCTTTAATTTTTTTCTCAAGTTTACTGTTTTCCGACTTCATTCAGACACTGAGATACCCAACATAGTATTTTTTTTCTATCCTCAAGAAAACCTTTTACAAAAACATAAGTTAAAAACATTATTGAATAGTCTCTTATTTATTCTGAGTTTATATCTCATTATAACTTCCTAGAGCAAGCCCGATCACTAGCTGACACCTCACATTCTAGATTACCTCACTGTTGTTAATTTTGGTGTCAGAAATCCTTTTCTTAAATAGTGGTGGTGATACTGAAACAAAATGTTTTGACATGTTCTTTTTTATATCAATTTTATAAAATAGAATGTTATACTCTAAAGCGAACCACCATACTCTGTCCTAATATAGCTACACAAAGAAATAAACTTAATAAATCTAAAATTTATGTTGCACATTTAATAGAAAAGCTGTTAGGCCATTATCACTGTTGCTTTGGGGCATCTTATTTCTTCAAGAATTCTTTCAGTGCATGCATTAACTTTGGTTCAATCATTATAAATTTAAAAGGCAAAAGAATATTTAAAATAGTATGGTTTCAGAAACATCATTGTAACAGACCCATTTCAAAATATTCAGTTGCTAATGTTTACTTCATTGTTCCTTTGCTAACCAGTTATTTATGTTTTTTAAGAGGGAGTAGTGTGCTGTTATCTGCGTGACCATTAGTCTCACACAAAGAAAAGAAGAAAACAATAAAACAAGACTAAGAAATTATTCTTCCAATGATTGTCATTGAACTGTTACATTAGTAAACATTCACAGTATGAAGTCTCTCTCCGTCTCCAGCATATCAAGTAGTGCAAAGAAAAGAAAAAAAAATCCAGTCCTGTTATCTGTGAACAAAACTTGTTACATTTTCTCCAATTTCATTTCTTCCATAATAATAAGCATTTGCTGTCATATCATCCCAAAATTATAATAAAATATAATCAATTTCTAAAGGCCCCTGCAGCCTTTTTAAAAGTTAATTTCCAGTTAAAAATAAACTTTTAATTAAATCCAAGATAAAATTGTGACCTATATTCTATTAAATAATCCACTTTTTTTACACAGTAATTCTTACAATTATTTTTTTTAAAAAAGCAACAACTATAGAATCCAAAGATATGAGATGTTATTAAAGCACTGATAAATGACTGCTCAAATTCATAATGTCTTACATAGTAAATACTTTAAAATGCCAACTTCTCCTGTCACTTCACAATTACTAACAATGTTGACAATTTACTTACACACACATACAACCCACACACACGCACGCACACACACTCACATTCTCTCCATAAAACCATCTTTACTTTTAACATCTTTTCCCATTAATGTGCAAAATCTCTTTCATTCTAGTAAAAAATATAAAGATAGATTTGCTCCTATTTAAGCCTCCCTTTTTTCTCCAAGATGTATCATTTATTTGATATGTAATACAAGTTTAGTAACAATTATGCCATGTATAACCATTAAATGGCGTACTACTATATGCATTGGGTTCATTTGCATATTTCATTTTCATAACTGTACTCTATGCATAAATATATTTGGAGATGCTGGAGCTGCAGGGCTGGGGCAGGGAGTGGAGACAGAGATTCACACATCAGTCTCCACAGCCTTCACATTAGAACAGTTGTTTTTATCTGTCTCACTGTCATCCCCCTTTCCCTGACACTTCTCCTCCTTAGCACAGAGAGATTCCTTAACTCCTTCTTCCATCTCTAGATACTCTGACTTGTCCCCAAGGGAAGAAGAAGTAGAGCTCCGAAATTTCTTCAGCAAATTAGAAGGGAGGTATGGGCAACTGACTGCATTCTGCGTCAACTGTGTCTGTTCCTCGTTTTCAGTCTCTCTGTGGTAGAAATAGTTAAAGTTAGAGACAATCACTGGCACTGGCAAAGCAATGGTTAAGACACCAGCAATGGCACACAGGGACCCCACGATCTTGCCCCCTACAGTGATGGGCTTCATGTCTCCATAGCCCACAGTTGTCATGGTCACCACAGCCCACCAAAATGCATCTGGGATACTTTGGAAATGGGTGGTCGGTTCATCCGCCTCTGCGAAATACACAGCACTGGAAAACAGGATGACCCCGATGAAGAGGAAGAAGATCAGGAGGCCTAGTTCCCGCATGCTGGCTCGGAGGGTGTGGCCCAGGATCTGCAGGCCCTTGGAGTGCCTGGAGAGTTTGAAGATCCGGAACACACGAACCAGACGAATGATCCTGAGGATGGCAAAGGACATGGCCTGCTGCTGCTGCCCATTGCCACCCCCCTGTTGCTGGGCCAAGTCGGTGCCCAGTGTGATGAAATAAGGCAAAATGGAGACAATGTCAATGATGTTCATGATGTTCTTGAAAAAGAGGGCCTGGCTGGGACAAGCAAAGCAGCGGACCACAAACTCAAAGGAAAACCAAACAATGCAAACTGTCTCCACGATGAAGAAAGGGTCATTGAATATTGTGTGCCCTGAGTTCTCCAGGTGGGGTGCCGAGGTGTCATTCAACAGCCCACCGTGCCCGCCTGCACTCAGTGCCATGATGAGATCCCTGTCGTCCCTAAACTCAGGCAAGGTTTCCAGGCAGAAGATGACAATGGAGATTAAGATGACCAGGACTGAGACAATGGCTATGGCCCTAGCTGGGCTGGAGCTCTCAGGATACTCAAAGAGGAGCCAAATCTGCTTCTTAAATTCATTCTCTGGCAACGCCCTGTCCTCCTCCTCTCTCACAAAGCCCTCATCCTCCCGGAACTTGAGCAGGGCCTCCTCTCCCAGCTGATAAAACTTCACCTCTTCAGTGAAGATGTCAAAGGGGACATTGACAGGCCTCTTCAGGCGACCTCCTGATTGGTAATAGTATAAGATGGCATCAAAGCTGGGCCGGTTCCTGTCAAAGAAATACTCGTTACGCAAAGGGTCAAAGTACTGAGTCCTCTTCTCAGGATCCCCCAGCAAAGTCTCTGGAAACTGAGCCAGAGTCTTCATCTGGGTCTCAAATCGCAGGCCTGACACGTTGATCACCACTCGTTCACAACAGTCACTGTAGCGGACAGAACTGTAGCCACCCCCATCGTCCTGAGGCAGCAGGTCCGTGTAGGAACACTCATCCCCATGGTCATCCTCACTATAGTAAAACCTCCCCTCCTCTTCCTCATCCTCATCCTCATCCTCTTCTTCTTCTTCCTCACTCAGTTCCCTCAGAATCTTTTCCTCAGAGCCACTGGGCATCAGGTCGGAGCAATGAGGAAAGCTGCTCTGCCGGTGGTGAACTTTCTTCTTCTCAGGCCGCTGTTTCTTCTTCCTCCGACTACCCCGGCTGCTCTGGGCATCATGGGAGCTGCAGGCCCCACGGGACTGGTGGTGGTGGTGGGAGCCCCCTCCAGAACCCCCACTTCCTTCCACTGCAGCTGTGGCCGCGGCCACTGCAGCTGCTGCTGCTGCCCTGGAATGTGCAAGTCTCTCCCGCTCCCGGGCCCGGGCCTGGGCTGCATAACCATAAGGCATGTGACTGTTGCACCCTGAGCTTTCCGCACTCACCATTGCAACCTCCATGGTGGTGGTTTGGGGAAATGGCTGGCTCCAGTGGTTGATGAAGAAAGAAAAGGAGGGCGGCTTCTTTTCTCACAAAAGTAAGGTAAGTTTGGATCCCTTCAGCAGATTGCTTGGAAGATGAAAGATATTTTCAGTCCAACTTTGCATTTTCTGTTTTTAAAGCTGCACAGCCCATGCTCTTCCTTCCCACAAATTCGAAGTTGCTCTTCAGGGCTTGATTGGTCTAGCTAAACAGCATAATATGCTCACGTCCAAGTCTAAAAATGTTGGAATCTCTCCAACACCTGTGTTAGGGTGGATTTCAAATTTGGACATACATCTGGGATGCAGTGGGGATGAAGCTGCTGCAAGATTCAAAAGCAGCACATATCAGACAGAGAGCACTTGTGCTTAGAGAACAGAAAATATTTTTTCTGCCATGAGAAAGGTCCAAAGCTCCGTCGTCCTTCAAATTCAAATAAAATGCAAATAGGTTTTTTGTCTTAGCACTTGCTCTCTATTGATGGCTTGACCCATGTTAGCATGTGAATTGATGCATGTCCAGCCACTGCCATTCAGAGTCTATCAGGAGGATTCCAGGTTCTCCCCTGAAGTTCATCACAGGCTTCCTGGACCCAGGGGCAATGGCAAACTATTGATAGAGGCAAAGACACTGGGAGGTAGAGAAGATGTAAGATGAGATGTCAGCAGGGGCAAACCCGACTCTAAGTTCTCCATAGAAATCAAGGAAATGCAGAGCATCCTTCAGCTAAAAGCATGCAGAAGAAGCACTTCACCTGAAAAAAGGAAGGGAAATAAGCACAGAAGAAAAATAAAAAGTAATATCAAATGTAAAGAGCAAATTGAGTGTTCCTTTCACAAACACTTCTTTCTCTGGTCCTCAAGAAAACTACACACACCACCAAGCGACCATACATTTCCAAGGAATATGGGACAAGTTGGTATAACTCCTTCTACTAAATAACCTTCTTTCCTTCTTCTTTGGAAATAGTTCAGTTGTCTCTTTTCATGGCAACTCAATATTTTTTCCTTTCTCCATTCTTGACCCTTAAGGCACTCCAATCCTCCCTTCACCAGGACTTAATTCACATTGTTACTCTTGATGCCATACAAAGTTACGCTGTCACTTCACAGCAGCTCCCATCCTTCACTGATTCTAAGGTATTTTTTAAAAATGTCTCTTCAAACAGTATTGCTGAATTTACAGCCTTCCCCCACCCCATCTTGATTCAGGATCAGAGAAGTCAGAAAGGACAGTTTTCTTGAATCCAGGATCTGCCACTTCAACAAGTTTGCACTTCATCTACGAAGTATAGATTCTATACAACCCCATTTCACTTTCAAAAAAAAAATAATACATGTTAAGAGCACTGCATAGAGCTGTGTGTACATAATGAACATCAATAAATATAGATAGCCACTAATAACTTGAGAGCAACCTAAATTTTATTTATTTATTTTGGTTTGGGAGCCACACCCGGCAGTGCTCATGGCTTATTCCTGGCTCTGCACTCAGCCATAACTCCTAAAGGCTCAGGAGCTGCCAAGAATCAAAGCCAGGTCAGCTGCATGCAAGGAAGGAGCCCTATGCACTTTACTATCACTCCAGCCTACACACCTCCAAGTGTGTGTGTGCCTCTGCCACCATGGAAAGTAGGGGAAGGACAGCGTGGGGATAACCAGGACATTTTGAGACTAGCTGAGGGCCTGCATTTAGTTGGCGATCTCTGAAGCATATCCCTGTTGTTGTTTTTCTGTTCCCCAGACTCCAGAACACTCCCTCCCACCCACAGCCTAGGAGCTAATCCCAGTTTCTACATCTCTAATAACCATCTCTCCCCGCAACTCCTCTATGTTCACCTAAGTGCCCCTCCCACACACTTCTCAGAGATTTATCTCTTTATGTGTTTAAACCTAGGTTGTATGGACTTTCTTTGCAGCCCATCACACCTTCTCTCCTATAATTTAATCAATAGCCTCAATATCGCAACAGTTTTCTTTATTCTCTCTCTGCTCACCTTTACTGCCCTGTTCCTAGTTCCTGATTGCCTTTTCGTCACAGCCCACCATCTTCACTGTTGCCTGGTATTTCTGACTTGTCTCTTCCTTTTCTCAGTTTTCTCTACCTAAGTCCAGCTAATGCATCTTCTCAGTCACATAAGCTGCAAACACTCCTGCCCCAATCCCCTTTCTCCTCTTGGTTCCTTCATTCAGAACTTCCAAGAATGCAGAAAGTGTGGCCCAGAGAATTGAGGAGGATAATGACAGCTAGAATACAGGGCATCTACCAGCTTCTATTCCTGGAAGCACTTGGGGAACATAAGAGAAATGGCTTTCTGGAGCCATTAAGAGGGATTCAGCTCTTAACCACCTGCTGCTCCTTGCTGAATAGTATCAGCCTAGAAACCTAAACACACCAGAGTTTTGTGACAAGCAGGAAATGGGTACACAGAGGGCATCCCAGTAATCTATCCCTTTCCAATCATGCATAACCTGAAGACAAGAATTAAACTGGGACACAAAACCCAGAAAATACACCTGTGAGGGTATCTCAAATGACACACACTTTTCTTTGCCAGGTTCCCAACCATCTGCCACTCTAAAATGGTGACCTGCAGGAGGATTCCAAATCTCCTTTTACAACACCACCCTCAAGTTACAAGCACCATTGGAGGATCAGCCCAGCATCCTTGAAACATTTTTGCAGACCACAGAGCCTGAGAGTTTGCTCAGTTGCTTTTCCAATTCCCTCAAAGGAGTTGTAATACACTATTTAAACAAAGCCTCAGCATTATCAAAGTGCCTGTGCCTTTGTAGACTATGAACACCCCTTGCCAGCCCAAACCATTATCAAAAGGTCAAATATTAGGAGCATCTTGAGATTCACCACCCTCTGGGCTGAAACTCTAAACCTAAACTCTTTCAGTCTGCACCAAATAATTTCTAATTTGTTTATTTATCAATTTATTCAAACCTATTAAGGTGTATCCAACTCCTTCCTCCACCCTACAAAAACTAAATTATCTTCCTTGTAATTGGTTACCAGTTACCTCACTATTCCCGATCTTTAAAAATAGTAAAAAGGGGGAAAGGAAAGAAAAATTCTTCCTTCCAGAAAACCTGAACGATTTTACATACCTCTTCCCTCTCAAGGTATTCGTGAGAGAATATATCCAGACCGACTCCCAGGAGTCTTTTAGGGAGAAGCCCTTTGCAGGGAAATTTCCCTTTCTTTCACCATTAAACTAATAGGAATGTGCAGACTACCTATTCCCTAACCCCTAAACCCCCAACCAACCATCTAACATCCAGCCCCTCCTCTTTCCACCCCCCCCCCATACACACACACACAAACACACCCCAACAACAAGGCTGTTAGATTTCAGAGCTAATTCTTGCAACTGTTTTAGGGTGACATCGGAGCCTTATCAGAGAAAACGAGAAAGAGAAGGAGCGACTGAGAGAACCAGGAAGGCCAACACCATGAGAAACACACACTTCAATGCACGCCATTTACACGGTCGGTCCCCGTGTGTTGCTCAAATGCTCGGAAAATGCACGCAGATCCAAATGTTGGGAGAGGCAGCGTTTCCAACCCGATCACCAGCTGTTCCCAGAGGAACGAAAAACCGGTGAGTCTGGGATGAAGCAAACGATGCTAAATCTAAACCCCACCTCGCGGGGTGGGGGGGAAACGACATCTTTAATCGCACCCTCGCCTCCAGACCCAGGTTCCCGCTCCCGCACATTAAGCAGGGCGCACGCACCCCATCCCCAGGATTGGGAAAATAACAACTGCTACCCCCCGGAGCGCCGCGCAGCATCTACACCTCCCTTCTCCCACCTCCTGGTTATTTTTAACCGCCTTCCATTCATGCCCTTCTGTCACATTCCCGATATTATTTATCCCTCAAATGCCCACTGCTTCTTCACAGCCAAAAGAGGAGCGTGCAAGCAAGATAAGAGCGGTCTCATACTTACCGTTCCCAGGAGGGGTGCAAAATAAAAAGAAAGAATGGGTGTGTATGTGAAGGAGGGGGGGCGAGGTTGCTTTTTGGTCCTTCCAACCCCCCCAGTCTGCAACAGCTGGAAGAAAGGAAGAATGATCTTGGGGGAGGAGGGGGCGCTAAAAGGAATCGCTCCGGTGTGGCAGGTGGAGGTTCCAAAATATCCGCGGAACAAGTTCACTTGGCCGTCGCGGGGTAGGGCGGCGGGAGGGAGAGCCAGAGTCCTAGGTGCTGAGTCCGGGATTGGGGAGCGGGGCTGCCCCAGGGAAGACCCCCTCCTTCCCCCCTGCAAGACTCCTGATTCCGCTGGAGTTTTCAGCAGAGAAGGGCTCTTCTGAGAAAGGAAGTCAAGGTTCCCCAGAAGAAACAAAAAAAGAAAAAAACAAAAGGAGAAGCAAGCAGCAAAATCCTAGACAGCAGCGATCACTTGTTAAGCCCGAATTCCTCCTCCAGGATCCATCCCTCTGGCGCTCGCGCGGGCTGCCGAGCCGCACACGCCTCCCCGGGCCGCGAACGCGCGGCGGCCGGGGGCGGGGCCAGGGCCTGCCGCGGGTGTGGCGTGGCGGGCGCTCGCCGGGGCGGGCACAGTCACGACGCCGCCGAGGCTGGGGGGGGGTGGGGGGTAGGGGGCTGGGAATTGGGGGTGCGGGAAGAGCCGCGCGGGCGCCGGGCGGCGACCCCACCCCGAGCTCAGGTGTCCAAGCTGGAGTCGACCCGGGGAGGGGTCCGGCCGGCGGAGCGGGAGCGCTTAATTAAGAGAGATCGGGAAGATCGGGGAAGTGGGGGGAGACGGGGAGAGGACAGGGGAGCTCGACGGTAGGTACAGGCACGACCCCAGGGTGGCTTTTTGTGGGTTCCCCCCCCCACACCGAGGTCTTTTCCAGGACTCCCCCCCCCCCTTTGCTCCCCCCGGTGATTTTCTCTCCTCCGGCGTCCTCTCTGGGCTGCGGGATGGGGGAGTCTGGTGCGTCTCCCGAGGGTCCGCCTCGGTCTCCACCTCCCCTTGGCACCCAGAGAGTTTGTTGGCCCGGTCCGGAGTCCGGCTTCTGACACGCACCGAGAAGCCCGACTTGAAACCCGAGTTCGGCTGGAGCGCGACGAGGGTGGCCGGAATGGGCACCCGCCCCACCCCACCGCGAGGCGCAGGTCCGGGTACGGGGAAGAGTTTGGGGGTTCTGACTGCTGGCAAATCCGAGGCGGGAGCTGGGGGAGAGGGGACTCGAAGGGAGAAAGGGAGAACCTGTTGCCGAGGGGGGTGTGGGGGGGGGAGATCCCAGCGAGAGATTTGGCTCCTTAGAGGGGTCTCTCTGGGCGATCAGGGCTCTACCGCTACCCACTGAAAACTTTCGAGTGCGCCCGCGGTGCCCGGTGTCCTCATCACCCAGGAGGGACCACTAGCTTGCTCTTTAGGTGATAGGTGCAGGAAATGCCTCTGGGCATCGCTGTAAAGAGGAAGTTCCCACCACAGCACTGGGGGAAGATAAAAGGGTTAGCAGGGAAAAGAGCACCCTGACACGCACGCACACCTGGAAGCCCAGGTGGCACCTGCACCTCGGGCCCTCCTCCCGGCTCCCCCTGATGGACCAAGCAAGCAATGGCCGGGATTGCTCGAGCAATTTCAACCTTGGGCGATTCAGCTGGCACCCATGCGGCCACTGTTTGTCCTCGGCCGGCAGCTTTGTTGGAAGGCCCTGTTGGGCCTCCTCCTTTTGTGGCACTCGATTAATTATTAAGAGAAATATTCCAGAGTTGAATTATAGATATGCCCTGCGCTCACTCACCTCATCGCTGCTGGCCCGGAGAAGGACATCTGGAGGCTGGCTTTTCATTGCAGTCTGATTTGGTTTTTTTTTTTTTTTTTGGCCTGTTGAAATAACTCAAAATTCGCTCTATAATTGCTTAAAAAAAAAAAGAAGGAGGGGGAGAGAGAGAGAGAGAGAGAGAGAGAGAGAGAGAGAGAGAGAGAGAGAGAGAAGGAAGCCCAACGTTTTCCTCATTTCTTCCAGGTAGAGCAGTTTGAAGTTGTGTCCTCCATGCATTTACCCAAGGAGCTTCAGGTGGGGGGAACTCAAAGTTGCCCATAGTCTCTGTGGAAGCCATTTGCTCATTGCTTCCCCATTATACTTCCTTCCAGAGAGCAGGTGTGTGTGTGGGGGGGGGGAGGGGGGGCAGGGGATGGGACTTGTCCAAAATGAAAAACAATCCTGTGCACCAGAGTTGAACATCTCTCTGGGCCAATACAAAATGACTTGGTTATTCTGCCGTTTCATATTCTGCAGGGCTAACTGCTGTCAGAATGGTGATGCTTGTGATGGTGAAGGCTGGGCTGAGGACACAGGAGCCTGGTATCCTTTTCTGGAAAACACTTTGGGAAATCCATTTAGAAAATATATATGGAATAATTCCAGAATGAAAGCTGGGATTGGATGATATACAAAAGATGACAGTTACATCGACAGCTGGACACTTAATTGGATTACATTAAGGCATTATGAATTTTACCTCTGCATACAGTTTACTATTAATTGCCATCATGGACCAAAGAATTTTAAAGTTTAAAACTCTGGATGACTTATAAATATTTGCACTAATTAAATGTTAGGAATCTGGATTACTTAAGCATGGTGAAATAAAGAAAAGAAAATGCAGTTATAGTCCAGAAAAAAGGAAAGAAAAAAATGAGAAATAATAAATTTTCTTCTGAAAGAAATTTATTCAGCTCATGATTACTTACTGAAAACTTCATCAAATCAGGTGACATTCATTGAGTAGTTCCAGAATTTAGTTCTGGATGTGTGTTTCTGTGTATCTGTTGTCTAATTTTATTTGTGTTGCTAAACATTTTATGCAGTAGATATGAAAATTATTATTATTTTATAGAGAAGAAAATGAGACAATGGCTAACTTGCCCTGAAATTATGTCACTAATTATGTAGCATAATTGAGCCTTACTATCTAACTGCCATGCACATAAACCCCATGCTAATAAAAATTATTCCATGTACCCTTGACCCACTCCTCACAAACCAATGTTATGAAACAAGGCTGTGTGCTATGAAGAGGTATGAACACAGTGCTCCTGGGGTACAAAAATGGAACTGCAGGTTGGGTGTTTGCCTTGCATGCAGCCGACCTGCGCTGGATCACTCCAAGCCCACCAGGAGTGATCCCTGAGCACAGAGTCAGGAGTAAGCCCTGAGCACTATTGAATATGGTAAAAGGTAAGGTAAAGGCCCTCCCGTTGATCGTCGATTTGCTTGAGCGGGCCCAGTAACGTCTCCATTGGAGACTTTGTTGTTACTGTGTCTGGCATATCGAATACTCTCGGTAGCTTGCCCGGCTCTCCGAGAGGGGCGGAGGAATCGAACTCGGGTCGGCCATGTTGGCCGCTTGTAAGGCGAACACCCTACCACTGTGCTATCGCTTGAATATGGTAAAAAAAAATGAAACAAAACAAAAATAATGGAAGAGTCTATATTTGGGGGGTGGCAAGCAAGAATCAACCAGAAAAGGGGAGACATATCTGAGAATGGTGGGAAACTCAGCAGCTGTGATACAGGGGTGGGGGTAAATAGAGTATAGACCAGCAGTAAAAGTAAAGGCCCTCCCCTTGATCATCAATTTGCTCGAGCGGGCCCAGTAATGTCTCCATTGAAGACTTTGTGGTTACTGTGTTTGGCATATCAAATACATCACGGGGAGCTTGCCAGGCTCTGCCGAGCGGGCGAGATACTCTCGGTAGCTTGCCGGGCTCTCCAAGAGGGGCGGAGGAATCGAACTCGGGTCGACCATGTTGGCTGTGTGCAAGGCAAATACCCTACCGCTGTGCTATCGCTCCAGCTACTGGAGCTACTGGAGCGGTAGCACAGTGGTAAGATGTTTACCTTGCGTGCAGCCAGCCCGGCCGAACTGGGTTCAATTCCTCTGCCCCTCTCGGAGAGCCCAACAAAAAAAAATAGACCAGGAGAGCTAAGTGAAATCTAACTGGGAAGAATCTTTGCTCCTATTCTACCTCCAGTCTTCTTCCCTTCCTCCTACACCTCCACACTGATACACACATACGAGGCAAGCAAGCACCTTAAACCCTTCACTATTTCTCCAGCCTTTAATCATTTTGTTTTAAAATAAGAAACATTCCGCTTCTTCCCTTGACATCTTAAGAATTCCTAGAGTTGCTTGCAAATAAACAGTACCAGAAAGGTTCTTTGCTTGTGACCAACAAAAATGTACTTTGTGTCGGGTCCAAAATTCTACTCAGAGTAGGAAAAAAAGTGATTTCTTACCGTACTTGTTGATAAATTAGTCGAAATTCTTCCAACTCCCCACCCACGAATACACCTATTGCCACAAATAGTTTATCATGACTTTGAATTCTCTCAGTGGTGGCACAAATGTTCCAGACCACACTACAAAGCCTTTACTTAAACAGAAAAGGGCAAAGGGCAGCAGGTCTTCCTTTATACACAGCAGATAGGAGGCTCTGTGGGAGACAACCTAAGTCCATTATAAATGCGTCTGTTCTCCACAGTGGTCCCTAGTGGATTGCATGTTCTGTTTACTCCTCCTCTATCTTCACAAGAAGCCTGGGACATGTCCCTGAAAATAGGTCCTGTACCCTGAGCAACCCCGCCCAATACCAGACCCAAAGCAGGCACTCAGTAAGAATGAACAAAATGAATAATGGAAGGCACTTTCATGTGCCAAATTCAGTGAATGTGCTGGGAAAGAATTATAAGATTGCATTGTACCTGCTCATCCCAATCTCTTAACTATCTGACTTTTTAAAATATAAGGGATGTGAAGGTGACATTTCTGGGAAACTCGATTCTATGTTTCTGTTTCCATACCCAAATCTATGAACTCAAATGTCCTGTGCAGTCCATAATTTCTTATATAAGAAGAGGCTTAAGATTAGTTTCTTCCCGTAGATGGATTTTTTCCAATGACTGTTTATTACTACCTCCCTTTTCATCCAAAGCATAACAGTTCCTGTCAAGGGCTAAGACATTAGAAAAGCATATTTGCTTCTTATTAAAGTGAGGAGACTGAAGCCTGGAGAGGAAGACTGAGCACCCACATCCTGCTCTCTCTGCTCACAGCCCTGGGCCAGCCCTAGTGATGAATAAGACAGCTGCTGCTTCTCCTGGTGACACCACAGTCTGTGCGAGATGAGTCTGTGCGTGCTGTGGGGAGGGTACGATAGAAGCCATCCAGGGACAGAGAGAAACAGACACCAAACTGCAATTTTAAGATCTTCAAGGCAGGAGGAGCCTCATGGCAGAGGCTTATTGAATAAGAACTGCATGTCTGAGGATAAATAAAGTAGAGCACCCGATATGAAGTGGGACGAGGAGGAGAAATGGTGGACTTACAAATGCCACGGGAAAAGGTGGAACCTGGCAAAGCAACTGTGTTTCTTATCCCTCTGGATTTTCAACCCCCTTTTCAAGTGCACATACAGGACAAACAGAGTCCATACGCACAACTTGATTCCCTAGGAAAACCCCAGTTAGCGGCTGTGTCATTCACGAAGAGGCTGAGTTATGAATATTTCTAGGCTTTCTGGTTATAGTTGAGTCTCCTTTTCTCTCCAAGAGTGTATCCAAACCTTAAAAGAATGACACTGCTTAGGCAAAATCTTAAATCATCTCCAATACAATTTTCCTTTAGAAAAGTGTAATTTCAATTTTATTAATTTGTTTCATGTTTTTTATTAAGACACCTAAATTTACAAAGTTAATCATAGTTGAGTTTTAGGTATAATATGTTCCAGCACCAGTCCCACCACTGGCATCAACTTCCCTGAAGTGGTGTCCCCAGGGTTCCCCCAATCCCACCAAATAATCCCCTAGCTTGCCTCCTTGAAAGGCACATTTTTCAGTCTGGTTGTTGTGGTTCAGATATCCTGCTTTCAGTGTTGTTGTTTCTGAAGTTTGGATATATAGCTTACCTCTATACCACTAGTGAACCTGAGGCTCTAAGCCTCCATTCTTCCTCATCAGCTTCTTTCTAAATGCATATAAATTAAAAAAATTGAAGAACTCAATTTGAAAAACATCCCACCTTCAATGGTGATGCACCATATGGAGTGATACTGCTTGAAATCTATTGTCATACACAATAGCAAAGTGACAAAGAATCACCTTTTGAAACTATTTGTTCTCCTTCCCTTATACGTAATTAGGAAAAAGGGGCAGTTGTAAGACATTTACTTAAAATGAAATAGCAATCTTAATGCAGATAAAAATCAGCCACAGTTGATTGGCTAGATACAATATATCAGGAACAAATTTAGGACAAAGGTGAATGGGAGGAAAATAGGTATGGAATGGTAGCTTAGTTCCAGAAGATACTGCAGCCACCCAAAAAGTTTCTGTAGTAACTCCCAATAGTTATATCAAGGAGCTGGTACCATTTAGCTAAATATGGTCTTTTATAAAAATTAGATTTTAGATTATCAGAATATCTTTACTGACAGATGTTATCAACACCTTTAACCTCCAGAGAAGGCGTCACAAAGCTTAAAAAATAAGATTGTCCACATGCCTCCTCCAGGGTGCCATCACAACCCTGATTACCTTTCCCTCATCAGACCCACCTTAATTCTCGGTTAAATGTTAAAAAGACCATGACTAGCACATGCCTTTCAAAACAAGGGTCATAGTTGTAAGAAGACTGTTCTCATACAGAAAAAGACATCTCTACTAAGTAGGTCAGTTAGGAAATATACTGACTGGAAATTACTTCTGCTTTTTACTTACTTTTCTCTATTCCTAACTAAAGATAGAAACATAATTCTGGGAATTAGCCAACTGATATATATATACATATATATATTCATACATATATATATGTGTGTGTGTGGTATGTGTAAGAGCAAAACATCAGATCAAAAATACAAAATCCTGAGAATATGTGTGCCCTGGAAATACTAATGTTACTCACCAATGGTTGCTGAGAACACATAACTAATAAGATTTTCTATGTACTAGATGCCCTTTCCTTCATTCTCCCTTTCATTCTATCTCTCCCTTCTACTACTCTCTCTCTGTTTCTTCTCTGTCGCTGTCTCTCTCTTTCACACACACACATACACACACACAGCAATATTGCAGTTGCCTATAAACCAAGAGACAAGGACTAAGAATAAAACCTTCCTTCTAGCACTTCCTTCTAACTCTCCAGCTTCCAGATTTATGAGAAAACATGCTTGTTGTATAAGCCAGCAAGTGTCATTTTCTTAGTTGTGGCTTTCTAAACTGGCAAAAATAGCAACAAAACTAGATAACAGATATTTAAACTATCTCTATTAGAAACTTAGCAATTGTACCTGAAATTCAGCAGCAATTTAGGAATGATTTTTATAGTTCTCTTTCAAGGAACAGAAATTTTTGTAATTAGCATGTCAGTTGTTAACACAGTAATAAATGTTCTTAGACTATATGTGAAGTTCATGCTAAACCAATTTGTAATTCTTGTCAGTTTTTTTAAATAAAATGGCTGTAGTTGATAAGCTTAAATATTCAGAATGATTGTTAACAGTATATATTGTTAATTTACTCCATAAAAATTTATTGGTTATCTCTTTGGTCTCAGTTATTATTAGTTATTAGTCTAAGAACTAATCCACACAAACAATCTCTATACTCTTATATAAAAAAGTTATTCTGAGCAACAATAACTCAAAAGTATGAGGAAAATAATATAGGGTAATAGAATATCAGAGAAAGGGTTCAACTTGAGTTGGTTAATTAAGGAAAGCTTCACTAAGAAGGTGGCATTTAAGCCGAGGCCTACATAACAAAAGCGATCATTTTGTGAAGAATTGGAACAGAAAGAAGAAAAGCTGTTAGCCAGGGTATGAGCAGATGTGGTACAAAAGTTGAAAGTGTGGGAGAATGATAGTTTGTGAATGATAGTTTTCAGCAAAAGTTTTCTCAAAGTGAGCCTAGGAACTAAGAAATAAACAAGAAACAAGTGTTGGTGAGGATGTATTTCTAAAAAGGGAATCCTGTTAGAGGAATTGTAAATTAATGCAGCCACAATAGAAGGCGATATGTAGACTGCTCACAAACAGTTATGAGTCCAGATGCTATATAATCCAGCTATACAATTGCTTGGTATTTATCAGGAGAACACAAAAAAACTCACTGGAAATTATATATGTATCCCACATTCATGGCAGCATTACTCACAAGAGTTGGAAACAAATGAAGTTAAATGTGCATTGGCAGATGAATAATAAAGATGTGGCATATATACACAGGAGAACACTATCACATATTTTCAATATATATGCATAACCCTGTCATTTATAACTGCATGGATAGACCTGAAGGAGATTTTTCTAAGTGACGTACGTCATGCAGAGAAATTCAAATACCATGGTTTCATGTACAATGCTAAAGAAAAACTGTTAATCAATGCCCCCCCCCCCCAATTTAGACTACAAGAACCAGAAGGAAAGGAGAAAGCAAGGTTTATATAGTAGATAAAAAGTGTTAATTTTTGGTGAGAATAGAAACCAGATTTTTGGTGACCAATATTATGGAGGGCTCCAAGCAATGCTCAGATGACTCTATGAATCCTTCCCAATTATTCCTGTTCAACAGGTATTTGTAAGGATACAAGTGGATGCAGTGCAGCTTAGATTCTGGAGTGACAGAGACCACTAAGGCCATCCCAGAGGTGCTCGGGGGGGCCTCCAGGGTCACACCTGGCAGTGTTCTGGGGCTGCAATGGTGATGCTTAAAGCAGATAGGTGCACATGTGGTGGTGGAGATCAAACTAGGACCTAATAGCTATCATATCTCCCTGGCCCAACGAAAGGTAATTTAAAAGAGTTCAGTTCACAGGCAGAATCTATTACACAAGAATTTTAATATGATTAAATTGTGCACACCAATAGCTAATACATTCCAAGTCAGGATCACAGAAAAACATCTCTACTTCCTTCTCTTAGAGCCCATTTCCAGGTTTAATCACTCTTCTAAATAGCTGGGAATGCACAGGGGCCCCAGGAGAATTAAGCAGCTAGTTCTGGGAAGCTTTTAAAGACCTACTTCTGAGTACCATTCACATTACCTGATTGCTATGCCCAGGTGTCCTGATTTGTAAATATAGTACCCAGATTCTCTCCCCTGCTCTGGTTTATTCTCTTAAAGGCAGGATGTACTGTCCTCTGTTACAACTTCTGTTTCAGTAAGGGTTGTTTTGGTAGCAAGGAATAGAAAGTAATACAGATGGGCTCATGTACAACAGTGTAAGCAAATTGTCAGATCTTACAAACGTCCAGAAAAGAGCCAAAGAAGCAAGATTTAACAAAAACAGAGAATCAGGCATATTAAGTATTGTCCTCCCATCACTCTTATTTCTTTGCAATGATTCTCTGCTTTCCCATAATTTCTCCATACTTGTATTACTATAATAACCAAGTTAGCCTCATTGTTATCTTATTTTTCAGTTCAAAGGCCCTTTACATATTCAGAATAATCTCTCTGACTTACAGGGTACAAAAAGGGGAATAACAAATAGATTCTGAGACCTGTTCTACAGAACTGAACTTGATTGGAGAGACATTCTTCTGTATGGTGTAGTATTAGAACATTATATGCATGAAACCCTATCATAGACAGTATTATAAATCACAATGACAAACATTTTTAATATTTTAATTAAAATTGTGATAAAGAGAAATTTGACTAATATCATCTCATATTGTGAATAAATCCACTCAAGTCAACTTATTTAAGTCATCTATACCCCAAAGAGAAGCCAGCCATTCATCCACATCAAGTGGTAGGATGAGATTTTTTTTCTGACAGAGAGTAACACAAGTCTAACACTCTAAAAGGAGTGTGCTTGATAACTTGAAGATCTTGGGAAACTCTGCATACTCTACCAAATGGATCTTCCTGGCATCTAATCTGGCATTATTAAACTACTTCTGATCATCCTGTTAGAAGTTATGTAAATTACTTTACAGTTAAGTTGCAACTGACTACTAGACCATGTTATACTGAAATTTTACAGCATTTTCTTTCTCTAAACTTCAAAAGTAATCATTTCATTTTCAGACTGTAAACATTTCATAGCCTCATAAAAAGTTTATAGAGAACAGCCATGGCCAAGAATCAAACCATAATCCCTAAACAAAGTAGCTCCTTGACTATTGCCAAGTGCTTAAGATTCTAGGCTTTTAAGGAATTATTGAATAATATCACTGACTGATAAAGTCTGGATGCGAGATCTCACTCACCTGTTTATTTGTGCTTGACTGTGTGCTGACGTATGTGGACGCATCCTGTGTTTATGTGTCTTTTATGTTGTGTGTAATCTATAATGGGAAAGCTAATTATTAAATTCTGCAAACGCACCCAGAGGCTACTGTGAGCGATGCAGCCAAAAAAAAAAAAGAATCTAAAAATAACTAAGCAATAAATAACCATTTGCAGATGGGAATTGTTCACACAGTTTTCTAAACAACAGCAGGTTTCTTTAAGACATTATGGGATTTTTTTTCTGATATTTAACTAGGTATACTAAATCTTTCCTACTTAAAAGCAGATGATTTGAATAGGAGTGCAACAAAATTGATTGAACCTAAATTAAAGTTATTTTAAGACAATATTGAACCATTGCTTTCATCTTAGAATAGCTTCATAAATGCATATTCTTCTACATTAAAGAACCAAGACTCACTTCTGAGAGATAGAGCATTCTAGTAATTATTTTTAAATAGTGCATTGCCAAAAATGTAAGGGCCCCTCTTCAAAGTAGTATCTTGATTGCTTAGTGTTTTCTTTGTTCTGGCTCACACAGAGGAGGGGGAAAAATTAAAGGATACTAAACAAGAGCTAAAAAGTCATTATTATCTAGGAATATGTTGTAGAAATATATAGGTGAGAAAGTTGTAGAGATTACAGCAGAGATTTACTGTGAAAAATTCAGAGAATTGGGGATTTAGCACAGTGACATACCAGATTTTATAAACAATTGAAACCATGCAAAATAAACAAAATTTAAAATCAATATCAAAATAAGTAGGTTTAATTTTTATAAGTTGAAATAGATTTTTTTTATGACGGACAAAACCAAAGTATTTTATGCAGCCTTTCAACAGAAACCAAGTTCATATAGTTTCCTGTTACCAGCAATGTATTTGTGATTGGTAGTCTGGTCCTGGGCACCAAACTTAACAGTCTCATTACTAATAATATATTTAAAAATAGCATTCACTTCTCTACTTAAGACAATAGATATCTATCAAGTGATTAGCTTTGGCTCCCATTTTAGTTGAAAGAATAATATAGTATATTATGCTCTTAAACATAGAGGAAGTTATTGAATATTTTATTCTGAAGTTTAATATGATGGATATGAAGAATAATTTGACTTGTTTATGCTGACATATAGACCACAGATTACTAGAACAATATTTAAAGTAAGAAAATACACATCCACTAATAGATGTTTGACCTTGGTTAACATACTTAAGTTTTCCTAGTGTAATGTTTTGAGAGAGAAAGAGAGAGAGAGAAAGAGAGAGAGAAAGAAAGAAATAATTGTATAAGTTAAGTGAAAGATAAAATGCATAGCATACTTGATGAGTTTATTGCATTCAGAGAATTACAATTTGACGAATATTCATTAATGAAGTTTAGAGGAAAGGAAGGAAGGAGACAGAGTTTTATGGAGACAGAATAATAAGAGATTCATCTTAGAATCCTGTGGATGTCAAGAGAAAAGATGAAGGCATATCTTTCCTTGAAGAATGAAAATGGAATAAAAATCTATGTGTGTTTTATTTAACTCTTTTAAATCATAAAAATCTTAGTTGCTTTTATTCAACTCAACATATTTCTAAAACTCATCTGTCAAAAAATTTACCTAAATTATGTGTTTGAAATTGTAGAACATTACTGATTTGGTTTCTGTAAGGATACTTATAAATCTAGCACATTGAAAGTGTTTCAATTTTAGAAATATTCAATTTGCATATGCAACAATTTATCTCAAAACAAAGCAGAATATAATTACCTAAAGAGATCATAGGCTAAAGAGATAGTACAGGGTTGAAGGTGCTTGCCTTGCAAATGGCTGACTCCAGTTTAATCCCATCACCACACATGATTCCTCAGCATCAGCAGAGATGATCCCTGAGTAACTGGCTATACAAATTTAAGGCAATTTGAACATAGAGAAATATTATGCATTCCTATCATGAAAGGTAAAGGTCTTTTGGAATGGAAACATGAACAAACAGACAGTAAATAGAATGTCCATGATCCATTATAAAATATTGGTAACAGGGGCTGGAGTGAGAGTACAAATGGTCGGGGAGATGCCTTGCACATGGCTGGCCCAGGTTTGATCCCTGGCTCTCCATCTGGTCCTCTCAGCCCCACCAAAAGTGACCCCTGAGCACAGAGCAAGGACTAAATTCTAAGCAGTTTCAAAAATAAAACTATGGTAATGGGTCAAGTATAACACAAAAGTAACAAATTTGCTGGTACAAATCAAAGAGGCTTTCTCTTTCTAGTAAGTATATGTTCTTAATTTTCACTAAAAACAAAAGGACTAGTAGAAGACTAACAAAGCAGAGACTCTATTGTCTTCCAAACAACAGAGACAAGATCTCTTTCAGCAATTAACTCCTTTATAGAGAACACCCAATGCTAAAACCAAAAAACCAACAATAATTAAATGGCACCAGAAATCAAGCATGCATTCAAACAAAGAATCAAACACAATATTTGCCATGCTTTCAGTAGTCATGAGTCCATCACCCTAGACCAGATGTCAGACTCCAAGTGACCACTCAAGTTCCTAGTCAGAAGTAGATCACAGGGGCTGGAGCAATAGCAGAGAGTAAGGCTTTTGCAGCCGACCCAGGTTTGATTCCCAGCATCCCATATGGTCTCCCAAGAACCGCCAGGTGTAATTCCTGAGTGCAGAGCCAGGAGCAACCCCTGTGCATCTCCGGGCGTGACCCAAAAAGAAAAAAAAAAGAAGGAATAGAGCACAATGGGGTTCATTACCTGGTGGAGTAACAGGGAACCCCAAAACAAGATCTGGTCTTCTCTCAGTTGTAGCACAAAACTCTGGATGATGACTTTGTTATTATCTAATTTTATTATAGACATATGTATATTAGTATTTAAATATTTCAGTTTAAGAGACATTCAAGACAACAGAAGAGGTAAGGAAGCAATTATCCCAGAGTTTATGCAAGTCCTGAGGAAGGGCTGAGGTCACTGCTATCATAGTGTACAGTGGTTCTAAGAGGTGGGAGACTTTCTTACCATTCTGCTATCTAAACACCAAGGACTCAAAGTTCTGTAACTGAATTCCAGGCCCAGTTTCTCACAACTAGAGAAGCTAATATTCAAAGAAACAAGAGTTGGTGCAAGAAAATGTTTAATCCATATATTAGAAACCCCAAAGGAGGTTGAACTCACTGTGCTGCCCAATCATCTTAGTTTTAGGTCAGAGTTTCGGTATTAATGTAGAGAAAAAGGGGGTAGTGGGAGAATGGGTAGTGAAAGTGGAACCAGTCAGGTGGCTTTAGGCCAGCATCATGTTAGGTGATGGTGGTCTGCTTTTGATTAAGGCTTTGCAATAATTAATTCTCCCTCCTGGAGCCTATGTGATAAATCTTCAGAGATCTCCCCCTAGAGAGCCCACTCACTGTTCTCTCCCATTTGTCTTTGACTTAGTCTTGATTTAACATTGGACACAATGTAAGAAAACATTTCTTTGTATCAAACAGCCAACACAAAAGCCCAGAGGAAGAAGTGGTTATAATGTTTCTTCCCCTCCTCTCCCTTCTCTCTCCCTTTCCTTTCTTTACCTTCCTTGCCTCTCCCCTCCCTTTGCTTTCCATCCCCCTTCTTCTCCTTATTGATGCTGATCTGACCTTGCAATGAGACCCTGCAATGAGACTGAGGGGGTCAGTCACACATGGCAGTAGTGCAGACTTTGCAGGTTGCAGAGCTCACACACTCAACAAGGTGCTCTCCTACCTCTCACTTGGTGCTTTGCACCCTGTTAGCTCTGGTGCTCTTAACATTCTAGTTGGCAATGTTCACAAGGGTCACTGCAGTGCGCGCTCGTGCACGCACACACACACACACACACACACAGAGGTGACATAGATTACACAAAATCTTACTAGATTGCTATTTATATGTGAACATTATTTTGAGAAGACAACTATTTTATGGAAAAGAATGGTAAAACAAGTCTAAAAATTTTTGGCTGACTAGTGATTCTCTTGTTATAAACCGAAGAGCTTTTGGTTGGGGGGGGGGGTGGATAAATCTATCCCTTTGGTCCTCAGTCTCCTACTGATGCTTTTAATCCTATCTAATTTTGTGACCTTTACAATATCAAAAGGAAAAATAATGTATGCTGATTTCCTTGATCCCTATCTGGCTGAGGATTGGATTAAAAGTGGGAGGAGGCAGAAGCAGTTTTCTTTTTGAACTGATTCTCTCAACAGGTACTTTCCTTTTTTTTTTTTTTTCTGGTAAAGGATTTAACCTGCTTGGCAAAAGGATCAAACCCACAGATGAATAAATAGTCACTGGCTAAAGAACTTTGTGCATTACCAAAAATATTTAAAAATAAGAAAAAATAACATTTTTATCTCAAAGACTTAAGCAACATTACAACAGACCATTACACAAAACAGAAGTATGGCCCTAAAAAGCTTCAAATCTATCTAAATTCCTAGGGATGCAGGCCAATCGTTATATGATAAAATAGCAAATATATAAAATACTTGTTATTTTTTGGTAGTCTTTGAAGTTAAAGAGTTTTGACTGAAATTCTGACACTCTTACTCCCAAACTACAGACAAATCACTGTAGATTTCATTTTTGTCATCTAAGAAGTGAGAAAAAAAGTAAATATCCGCCCTGAAGAACAACTTTGATGGGAAAGGAGAAAATGTAAATATTTAGCTCAGTTCCTAGCTTGGTAAGCATTCTAAGGAATGTGGGTCATAGTAATAGTGGTAGTTATAAAATAGTGCATAAGTAGCATATGTTATAAAGAACAAACAGACAGGCTACATGTATAGGCTATAATTAGTATATTTGCCAGTATATAATTAAATTATATTAATGGTGGTACGAATATAAATGTTATAGCTATTCAAAGAAAGGAAGAACAGTGGAGACAGAAACAGGGAAATTATTGTTCTTTGTCCTATGCCTGGCAAGTGGTAAGTCCTTGGTAAATGTTAGGTGACTTCATCAATGCTGCTATGTATAGATACTGCTATGTATCAATATTGTATGTATGATACGTGTATATTGATACTGCTAGATATGTACTGGTACTGTTGTGCATCAATGCTGCTATCTATCAATACTGTTATGTAACAGGCTTTGTAGATGAGCTAAACTGGAGCTGAACTTAAAGAATAGTAACAAAGACACACCTCAGTGAACACTGGGGCAAAAGTGGAAGGTTAGTAGGCTGAGGTGCAATGAGGGGTGCTTCCAATTAGTTCACTTCAAGTGGGTAGATTTCCAGAGGGGGAACTAAGTGATTTTTTTTATCTTTTCTTTTATTTTTGAAAAGGGAGCTGTAGGCCAAATAAGTCTGGGAACATCTGCCCTAGAAGAAAGCATAAGGGGCTGAGCAAAGCCAGGAGTGCATCTGAAGCATGAGAAAGAGCATCTTAACAGAGCAGTCTGACCCAACTGGGTTTGGCTTGAAACTGGAGTGGGGTTCTTAACAATCAGACCTCAGCTAACCCGAGCAGAGGCCATCCTTCGGAAATTCTAACAAGCAGAGGTCAGAATCTCTTGGTTTTACCCAACAGCCCACTTGCCTTTTGATAAATAATAGATAGGCCTGGATTATTTTAAACCCATGTGTGTGTGGGAGGGGTAAGAGAGGGAAACAAGATAAAATGCACATGGAAACTGGCATATGCTCTCCAGGGTTTTGCAGAAACCAGGTGGTAGCCCCAAAAGAAAATCAATAACCACTGCTTCTATTTGTGGCGCTGTTTCCACAGAAACGTGTTTGTGGGTGAATTTGGAAAGCAGATTTACAATGCCAAAACCACCAGCCCAAAAGAGACAAAAATTCTGTCACGTAAACTTTTTAACTGTAGTAATGAATATTTGACTATACTAACATTTCCCCCCATTTAATCAATAAAATTTAAAGGGGACCATATAATAAACTCAGTCATGGTTCTGTAGGCATACTAATATTTAAAACTGAGGGCTATATTAGTTTTAACATAAGCAAAATATGTGGAAAGTGGTAGCACAATGTTTTGCTGGTTTGTCAAATAAAGCTGATTTGCAAAATTAATGACAATTGTCCAAATTAATTTCAAGGCACCATGCTAATAAGGTTAACACTAATTAAGAGAAAAAAATCTCACCTTTGTTTTAGTGCCTTGATAAATTAAAATGTTGCAACATGCATATTGTAGGCAGTAACAAATATACTTCTGAAATTATCTGTCAGGATTTATCAATGATCCTTTACCTCAGAGAAAATAAAGTTCTTTCTAATACCCATTTTTCAGTAGAATGAGTACATTTAATATTTTGATTGGTATCAAAATCGAAGTACTAAATGTGTTCAGAACTTTAGTCATTAAAAAGTAACCTTTAGAGTTCATTTTAGGTAACTATTTTTTAGAGTATTTTTAGGGTTCTAAAACAATTGACATGTGCATATGTACAGAGATTTTCCTTATGCTCTGACTTCACACATGAATTTCCTTTCCCAGTATCAATATTCATCAGGATAGACACTTACCAAGGACTAATCTATGTAGATACATTAGAATCATCCAAAGTCCACAGTTTGTCTTCACGTGTCTCTCAATATATGTAGTTTGGACAAATATGTATCTATTATATAAGACCGTATTTTGATCCTATAAAAATTCTGTATTTTATTATAATGATTATAACATATTATTATAAAAGTAGTTTTTTGATATTATAAAAATCTTCTGTATGCCGAGATAGACAAATGGGACTATCTTAAACTAAGACGCTTCCGCACCTCAAAAGAAACAGTGACCAAAATACAAAGACAGTCTACAGAATGGGAAAGGATATTCGTCAAATATACATCCGACAAAGGGTTGATGTCAAGGATATACAAGATACTGGTTGAACTCCACAAGAAGAAAACACCCAACCCCATCAAAAAATGGGACGAGGAAATGAACAGAAACTTTCGCAAAGAAGAAATCCGAATGGCTAAAAGGCACTTGAGAAAATGCTCTACATCACTAATCATCAGGGAGATGCAGATCAAAACAACAATGAGATATCATTTCACATCACAGAGATTGGCCCACATCCAAAAGAACAAAAGCAACCAATGCTGGCGTGGATGTGGTGAGAAATGGACCCTCCTTCACTGCTGGTGGGAATGCTGACTGGTCCAACCCTTTTGATAAACAGTACGGACGATTCTCAAAAAATTAGAATTTCATCTCCCATTTGACCCAGCAGTACCACTCCTGGGAATATATCCCAGAGAGGCAAAAAAGTATAGTCGAAGTGACATCTGCACTTGTTTGTTCATTGCAGCACTCTTTACAATAGCCAGAATCTGGAAAAAACCTGAGTGCCCGAGAACAGATGACTGGTTAAAGAAACTTTGGTACATTTACACAATGGAGTACTATGTAGCTGTTAGAAAAGATGAAGTCATGAAATTTACATACAAGTGGTACTACATGGAAAGTATCATGTTAAGCGAAATGAGTCAGAAAGAGCTTGATAGACACAGAAAGATTGCATTCATCTGGGGAACATAAAGCAACAAAATGGGAGACTAACACCCAGGAGTGGCTGAGATTAGTACCAGGAATTTTGCTCCATGACTTGAAAGCCAGCCACACATGCTAGGGGGAAAGGAAGCTCAGATAGAGAAGAGAGCACCAAATAAAGGGTGTTGTGAGGATCCTCCCAGGGTGGGAGAAGCATGCTGAAAGTAGACTATAGACCAAACATGATTGTCACTCAATGCCTCTCTTGCAAACCACAGGACCCAAAAGGAGAGAGAGAGAGAGAACAAAAGGGAATGCCCTGCCACAGAGGCAGGGTGGGATGGGGGGATGGGGGTGGGAGGGATGATGGGACCCATGGTGGTGGATGATGGGCGCTGATGGAGGGATGGGTACTTGGTCATTGTATAACTGAAACCCAAGCACAAAAATTTGTAAGTCTATAACTGTACCTCATGGTGTTTCACTAATAAAAAAAAAGAAAAAGAAAAAAATCTTTTGTATGCCACTTATTCATTACACTACCTTCTTTTCAACTTTCAAAAAAGACTAATCTTTTTAACTGTCTCTAAAATTATTTTAACCTCTTTCCAGAATGTCCTATCATTGGAATTGTGCAGCATGGAGTCTTTTTGGATTGTTTTATTTCACTTAGTAAGACACATTTATCATTCCTCTATGTCTTTGCATAACTTCATCCTTCATTTCTTTTTTAGTGCTGGAAAACATTCTATTATCTACATTATCGTTTATTTTTAAGCACTGCTCTTTCCCTGTTTTAAAAGGAAACATGAACCTCCTTAATTAAAAAGGGTGTTTTAGCATTGAGTCTCAGATCTAGATCTCCTTCAGTCCTCACAATTCTGAAATTGTCTTAGACTCTTAGATAGTATCAGGCCTACAAAAGGCGTCAGAGAGAAGGAGGGAGAGGAAAACCAAGCTGGTCTCAGCTGATATATCTGTGGGTACCTAAATAAGCAAAAGAGGAATATAGGTAGAAAAATATTTTTACAGGATATCTTGTTATAATAAACCATATGGCACATAAATTATTTAGTACAAACCAGCTTTTTCACTTTCAAATCCTACTTAAATTCTATTCTTTTTTCCTCACCATGTACTATCTTATCTACATTAGAATTTATTAGTTGTTTACTTGCCATCTTTTCTCCAGTTTTCTCTTAGAAACAGTATCTAAAATTGAGCGGCTTTGTACCTAATTGTCATCTCTATTTTAAATTCCTTAAACAAGTTTTTATACAAATGTGTTCCTCCTACTTCTGTAATTGTCCTCTAAGATTCTTGCTCCTCATGCAGAATTATTTTGTTAAACAAAAATCAGATCATGTCATAACTTCATTTAAATGTCCTCCTTAAGTATTGAGAACATCATTCAACCTCCTCCCAATGACCCACAAGGTCCTAAGCAAACAGGCATGCTTTGCCACCTCAATTCCTGCCATTTTCTTTTCACTCTTATCAAATTCCACTCACATCAGCCTTTACACTCTTTAAATACACCAAGCTATTTGTTTATCCTTTTTGTAAAAAAAAATTTTTTTAATTATAGTACCATCATTTACCAAGCTGGTCATAATATAGTTGTTCAGGCCTTAAATATTCTAACACTAATCCCACCACTGGTATGATCTTCTGTCCACCAATGTCCTCAGTTTCCTACCCAACACCAAAGCCTTACTTCATATTTTTTAAAAATTTTTAAATTTACTTTTTAATTTTTTAAATTTTTTAATGAATCACCGTGAGGTACAATTACAGACTTGCAAACTTTCGTGCTTCATTTCAGGCATACAATGCTTGAGTATCCATCCCTCCACCAGTGCCCATTTTCCACTACCAATGTTCCCTCCACAACCCCCTCCCCACCCCACCTCTGTGGCAGGCGCATTCCCTTTAACTCTCTCTCTCTCCTTTAGGGTGTTGTTGTTTGCAATGCAGGTATTAAGTGACCATCATGTTCGGTGTCAGTCTATAGTCTACTTTCAGCACGCATCTCCCATCCCGAGCGGGTCCTCCAAGCATCCTTTACTTGGTGGACCCTTCTCTATCTGAGTTTCCTCCCCCCCTGCCCCCCGGCATGTGAGGTCATCAGCCTTACTTCATATTGTTTATTATAACACAAAGGCAATAATATACTATCAAACCTTAGATCAACAGTGTTAATTTGCGAAAATTGTTATAGCTGACACTGGTGTTACTAAAGTCATTGTCTTAGGATCTACTGTGTTGGTTATTGCTAATTGAGCCCTTTTATGTTGTTTAGATTCACTGAGCTTACACCAAACTATTTCTACCCTCAGAGTCTCTGTCCTTGTCCCTTCTCCTTGAGTGGCCTATTCTCCTTCCATTGAATGGTTGGTAACTTCTTATCAGTCATGTCCTGAGCAAGTCTCCTGAATATTTCCTATCCATCTAATTTAGAAGCCCCTCCCCAACCAGTTCCCATCACATTGTCCTGTTTTAGGAAGTCTGAGCTGTTGGTCATTCTGAAACACTAAGATTTTATGTTGACATTTTTTGAATAAAGGCTTTTGTACTTCAAGGAGCTCCCTATTCCTCTACCATTCGAGTTTAGTATGTGTCTAATAAATAGGTGTTATATTAAAACAAAAAACCCATAATAAATGTGTTATAATTTTAATCATACTTGACCTTAAGTAATCCTTATTTTATCATAGATTTATTATGTCCACCAACTGAGGAAAGCAGAACTAGATCATTACCTTTATTCTTTTATGTATACTAAAATATAAATAAATATTTTAAACACAAAATTTAATGTGCTTAACAAACTTGCTATTTTTTACATTTTTAAAGAAATTATTTTTATTGTGGTTTAGGTAACCTGGTTACAATGTTAATAATTGTTTTGATGTACAAAGCTACTGCACCTTCACCACCACCAAAGTGTCTAAGATTTCACTACTGTCCTTGTACTACTTCTAAAGTTTAACTATATCTATTTTATATTATATTAAAAACAAATATATTTCTAATATTTGAATGGCTACTCTCAGTGCTATATTCTAGGCATATCAAATTTTTTCATTAAATTGGATAGTTGAAAAGTAGAAGAGGGACTGCAGAGATAGTAAAGTGAGTAAGGAGCTTGCCTTGAAAGGGGCTTACCTGGGTTCAATTCTCAGAATAGAATATGGGATTCTCAACCTGCCAGGAGTGGTTACTGAACACAGAGCTAGAAGTAAACTCTGATTACAACCAGATGTCACCTCCAAAAAAAAAAAAGCAAAACAAAGCAATTGTAATGATAGTTACAGTAGCCAAGATCTGGATACAGCTCAAGAAGAATGGATAAAGATGTGATATATATCTTTGTACCGTATATATAAATATCTAAATATTAATAAATGTATAGATATTTAAATATGATGTTTTATATATATATAAATGATGTTCTATTCAGCTAAAAGAAAAGATTAAATCTTCCCTTTTACTACATGGATGTAATTGAAAGGGCCATGATAAGTAAAAACAAAACGTCAGAAGGAAAAAACAAATACCAGATGACCTCTCTGATAAGTGGTATATAAACAAAGCAAAAGAACAGAAAATAACAATAATAGCAAACCCATAGACTGACCAAAAATTAAGATTTCAAAGGGGTATGTGGTGGGGCATCCAGGAGGAGTGTGGCGGTTCAAAGGCTCCAATAGAATATAGTGGAGGCTTTAGCATGGCTTTGTATGATGTGATGAATTTGTACCACTAAACACACAAATGTTTACGCTATATATATCAATTTAACATCAATAAAGATTTTTTAAAGCAGTATGAACTACTTAGCAAAAGGATTGTGTGTAAAATTTGGTGTCAAAGAGCCTAGGTTCAAACGAAAACTCTATTAAAATGCTTGAACAGTTAATCTAATTTTTTTTCTTTTTTTATTAGTGAAACACCATGAGGTACAGTTATAGACTTACAAATTTTGTGCTTGGGTTTCAGTTATACCATGATCAAGTGCCCATCCCTCCACCAGTGCCCGTCATCCATCACCACGGGTCCCAGCATCCCCCCCATCCCCATCTCCCCCGTCCCATCCTGCCTCTGTGGCAGGGTATTACCCCTTGTTCTCTCTCTCTTCTTTTGGGTACTGTGTTTTGCAAGAGAGGCATTGAGTGGCAATCATGTTTGGTCTATAGACTACTTTTAGCATGCTTCTCCCACCCTGGGAGGGTCCTCACAACACTCTTTATTTGGTGCTCTCTTCTCTATCTGAGCTTCCTTTTCACCTAGCACGTGTGGCTGGCCTTTCAGTCATGGAGCAAAATTCCTGGTACTAATCTCAGCCATTCCTGGGTGTTAGTCTCCCATTTTGTTGCTTTATGTTCCCCAGATGAACGCAATCTTTCTGTGTCTATCCCGCTCTTTCTGACTCATTTCGCTTAACATGATACTTTCTAGTTTTCCCACATATAAGTAGAGTTAAAGAGAGTGTTTCTTTCTCTTTTGCTAGATTAAACAAATCAGTGCCACAATGCTTAGCATAAGACAACTAAGGATCTTGTAAAAAATAAGGAAATGACAAATATCAAAAATTATTGAAGTACTTTATGTTATCCCTTATAATCAATAGATTATCCAAATAGACACTTGGCAATCCCATTTACAGGAAGAGCAAAGGAATGAGTCACTCTTCGTTGGGTCCAAATGCAACACTCGAAACAATAATCTCTGAGCCTTGGCAGGATATTCATTCATTTCCCTTTAATAATGACAGTAGCACTTTCTTCAGCTGCCAAACAGGCATGCCTGCTAGGCTTTTAGTTTCTTCTTATAAAACATTCTTTTATCACAGTTTCACACATGTATCTGATTTGGTCTTTGCTCTATATAGCTGCCAATATGTTAAATCTGTTTGAACCTGATGAAACTACAGGGAAAGGAATGAGTGGGAATTTAAAAGGTTGTCACAGACATTCGTATTTCCCCCCTCCAATTGGATTGGATATCTTGAAGATAATAAAGAAGCATTATTTTTAGGTTTATTCCTAGAAAAAGTTTCAAAGGAAACTCAACAGTCTATAAAAGACAGATATTGGGTCACTGACATCCAACCTCTCAATTAGACATAAAATTTTAAGGGAAAATGATGAATACCATGTAACTAAAAAGCAGATGCTAATTGAGGAAGAGAATAAATTATCTAATCACTAAGCTCTTAATGCAAGTCATCTATGTGAACCCTATAATATGAAATTTTCAGAGCAAAGGCATAAAGGTTCTCTATCTGATTGAAGTCTAGTTTATAATTCCATATTTTTCTAATATTCTTGTGGTCTTTATAAGCTCACGAAAGCCAATAATAAAATGAGGCATAAATAAAGAGAAAAAAATTTCATCCTTGATACACTAAGTCCAAGACAATAAAAGAAAAGAAATGAAATTCAGAGAACAGTTCATTCTCTTGGAATATTGAAAGCTTATTCTTTCATTGTGATAACTAGCTCTGGTGGTTCAACTATAAATCTTGTAGCTGTAGGCAAGTTCCAAATGAATCATGCAATCAAATTTTGGCAATTCAAACTTTATTTCAAAGAACAGTAGTGTGCGAAAACAGTGTCTCCTGTTATCACATTTGCTTTCCCCAGTAACTGTATAAGGAAATTCTAATTCTCAGCTTTTGTCATGTGAGGAAACTAACGATCCTAGAAGTGAATTCATGTGTGTTGTTGCCCATCTTATAAATGGCAAATCTGAGCCCTTATAGTTTTAAGTGCTTAGAAAAATGCATTCACAACTTAGAGAAAAACGAATACTGGGAGTTAGAGGCTATGTGAGTTACTGGTAGAAGTAATGGGTAAGGTCTAAAATAACATTCTTAAAGAAACCATAGAGGGATTTAAAAGATTGCTACTCTTGAAAAATCTAGTAAACATTTCAACCTTTATGATTTATTTTGTTATACAGTCTCAATTTATCACCCAGAACCCAGATGTAGTTGATCCCCATAGCTTTGCTCTCAACTCCTCTTTTCACATTTTCCCTAGGACATTACTCATTGTAAAGGTCATGTTTATGCAGACAATTTCTGTATTTTCTACCTCTCTTTAATTTTTACTGCTGTGGAAACCACTCCCGGAGGGGAGGAGATTCACCAGGGATTGAACCCAGCATTCTCTAGATACAAGACATGTGCTTGATATTTTAAAGCACATCCCTGGCCCCAAACTTGATTGCCCTTAAGAGCACTGCTCACAACTTTTCAAAGGGCTGCTGGACATTTTTATCAAGATATTATAACCGCCTTTAAAACTCAAAATTTGGAGGACTAAAAGAATATCTCTCCTCTTCCAACAATACCCAACATTTTTCCTGATTCCCCTATTTTTACTTTTAAGTGAGCCATCCAAGCAGCTTGGTTGGTTCAGAATTCAACAGTCTTTATCTTTTTTCTAATGAAACCTGTGGGCTCCCACAGGTGACTAATGTGAGATGGCTTGGAGAGAGACGTCAACGTTCTCTCAATCTATCTCTGCCACCCCAGGACTGGCTGGGAAGACTAGGACTGATAAAGTCTGCCATGAGCCACTTCTCAACATGGACCACAAGTCCTGCCAACCCCACTAGGGAGCTGTCAAGCCATGCCTGCATCCCATTTGATCTGCATAACACAGAAGTAGTTAATCCCCACCACCAGATTTCTTGGGGAGCCATGAAATCGGGCTAGAATGAGGCATTGCTCTTTGCATGAAAAGAACGCTAGTCATAGGCCTTACCCAGGGCTTCTGGTTCCTTGTCTTTATTACAGAAAATAATTTCAGGAAGAGACAGAGCAGCGAAGTAAGTCAGATTTTATTAGTAGTCTTTTTGAAGAAAGGAAAGGAGGAAGAGAAAGGGAGAGAAATTAATACATTCAAGAGAAAACATGGGCTACTCCAAAGGTGGGAGAGTCTTGAATGGCCTCTAAGACCAGTTTTTATATGGAAATCTTTGGGTACTTTTGGTCTGGAGTTTTCTGCAGGAGGTAAGAGTTGATCAGACATTGTCATAGGAAGAACTTTGAAGTTTTAGATAAAGCTCCTTCAAATCATCATTGAAGTTTGTCTCTGTAGAGAGGGTCCTCCAGCCTTCTCAGGGTCTGTTACTGGCACCAGTAAGGTCTCATCAGGTCTAGATTCCTGTGCTCACAGGTGGGCTTTTTTGCAGCCTCAGGGTTTGGTTATTTCTTAGAAATCTTATTGCCATAGTAGCCCTTCCCTTTGCCTACATTGCCAGCATACCCACACCCCCCCCCATATTTATCCCTGGATTATATGGATTCTACTTTTGCGACCTCTTACATTTGTAGTTTCTCTTGTATTTTATATGTTAAGGAGATGATAGATAGATAGATAGATAGATAGATAGATAGATAGATAGATATTGGTTGTGGACCATACCCAGTGATTCTCAGGGACATAATGCAATTCTAGGGATCAGATCAGGTTGGCTGTGTGCAAGGTGTGCGTTAACCCTTGTACTATCACTCCAGGTCACGGGATATATTTTTAGGTAGAAGCAAGACTTATATCCATACAAAATGGGTACATATCAAAAATTATATTGACTCATTAACTAATAGGGAATCAGTATGATGTTCTAGTCAAAGAGCTACACCTAATATAAATAAGGAACACTGAAGTGAATTTATAAACTGATACAAATCATTTGTGAGTATATATGAAACTTGTTTCTAAAGTGGAGGAGGAAAGGAAAATGAACTGTTCCTATTGCTTCCAAAACCCAATTGCATGAAAAAGAATTAATTTTTATTGCTATCAGTTAACTATAATTTATATCATGAAAGCTTGTAAAACATCCCACCTGAAAGGCACAAACCCCTTTGAATCAGATATCCAGACAGGGTACACACTACATAATACCTTTTTTCTCATTTGAAAGCATAACCTAATCTTTTTGCTTCATTTCAAAGTCCTTCACAAATTTTCCTGAATCAAGTATTAATTACTCACTTTGCAATTTAGCAAAGGATTTAGGAACACTATTGCCATAGCTTCAAACTCATCTTCTGGCATTTACCATCTGACCAAAACAGCTTTAAAAATGCCCTCACCTTGACTACACTTGAGACAAGTTTCTTCCTGATCATAAACTCCAGACCATTTTTTTTTCTTTTTAGAACTTTTACTTTAGAATATTTACAATTGTATACTCTTTCTCTGCCCCTTTGAAATGCAAATCTTCTATGCCCCAGGATCTTCTTGCTCCAGGCAAGAAACCCTCCTTTTAAAAATGTGTTTATCAAGAACATTAACAACTCACTCCACTATTCCTCTGTTTCTGGAAGGGTGTGTGCCAAACTTCGATAAAAAGTTAATGAGTAAATAGAGATAGCCAAATCGCATAGATTAAACTCCCAAATAACTCCCTCTGATACTTTTTTACTGGCTCTCAATGGCACTTTAAAACTGGGGGTTGGGGGAGGGCAGGGTGCTAGAGATCACTCAAGAAGCAGAACCCTGCCACAGAGGCAGGGTGGGATTTGGGGGGGGGGGTGGACTGGGGGGATGGAGGGTGGGAGGGATACTGGGATCAGTGGTGATGGAGAATGGGCACTGGTGGAGGGATGAGTGTTCAATCATTGTATAACTGAAACCCAAGCACAAAAATTTGTAAGTCTACAACTGTACCTCATGGTGATTCACTAATAAAAATTAAAAAAAAAATTTTTTCAAAAAAAAAAAAGAAGCAGAACACAGACCAAGCATCTGATAGGCCCAGAATTTAATCCCCAGTCCCTAACACCTGTGACTGTAGCCCTAGGGGCCCTCAGGTACCACCAGGTATGAGCACTACACAATCAGTCCTGCCCTGACAAAAGAGCATTGCCTGGAGTGGCCTCTGGCCCCACAGTATCACTGTCACACTGTCACTGTCCTCCCATTCATGGATTTGCTCGAGAGGTCCCAGTAACATTGTGAGACTTATTGTTACTGTGTTTGGCATATCGAATACATCATGGTTAGCTTGCCAGGCTTTGCCATGCTGGAAAATACTCTCGGTAGCTTGCTGGGCTCTCTGAGAGGGGCGGAAGAATCGAACCTGGGTGCAAGGCAAACACCCTACCCTGCATGCTATTGCTCCAGCCCACCCACAGGCTGTAAAAGCTATAAAAATTTTTTATTTAAAAAATAATAATCTGGTCTTTTGTTTTAGAGAAATTGCATTTAATCTCCTACCACCTGGAGCGATAGCACAGCGGGTAGGGCGTTCGCCTTGCACGCAGCCAACATGGCCGACCCGAGTTCGATTCCTCCGCCCCTCTCGGAGAGCCCGGCAAGCTACCGAGAGTATTCGATATGCCAGACACAGTAACAACAAAGTCTCCAATGGAGACGTTACTGGGCCCGCTCTAGCAAATCGATGATCAACGGGAGGGCCTCCTACCACCTGTTGGTTTCTTCCCTATCAGAATAATCTTGAATCAAATCTTCCTGATCCCTTTATCTCTGAGCAGATGCAATTTCTCTTTTATATCTCTACCCACTCCATCCTATACAAACACTGAAACTTCTCAAGTTTCAGTCCATTTATAACCTTCTCTTCCACCAAAATGTTCGCCCACTAAGAGCTTTGAACTATATATAAAACAGATGTGTTTTCTTGAACTCATATAACATCAAAATAAATTGAAGCCAATAATTTAAAGAATCAGTTGATTTTTTTTTCTCTTTGGGTCACACACACTGATGCTCAAGAATTACTCCTGGTGGTGCTTGGGGACCATATGGGATCCCTGGGATCTAACCTAGGTCCGCTGCATGCAAGGCAAAACACCCTACCTGCTGTACTATCACTCTGGCCTTTTACAGAAATCTATGGATCATATAGTATTTGATCACCAGCACTGGGAACATAGCCTGGGGTCGCTGCCAAGCAGGCCCTTTCTCACTGGGACTAGAGAATTGAGCTCACCTTGCACAAAGGTTGGTTGATCAGCAATTCTCCTATAAAGGCCCTTGAGCTTGCAGAGCTTGCATTTGGCTGCCTCACCCTCTGCTCCACAGTGGAATTTTATCTTTTTATTTGGTGGTAGTGGGGTGGATGGCTTGTTTGTTTTTTCTTTTTGAGTCACACACATCTGTTACACTAGTACACTTGGCCCTGTGCACTGGCATCCCTCTTCCATGTTAGGGGGGCCATATGGGGTGTCAGGGATCGAACTCAGGCCAGCACTTGCAATGTCTTACCTGTACCTATACTCTTTGCCCCGTTTGAAACCTATTTTTTATGTTTTTTAATCTAGAAAACAACTCTCTTCTGTCCAATGCTTATTGCCAGCTGTGAAATCCTACCTGAGACTCAGAATGCTGCCTCCTTTAGGGAATCTTCCCTAAGGATCTTCTCAGTTTTATCTACATTCTTACTCAGTAATACTGATTATTCAAGTCCCAGTAGCATTTATCAACCCTCACAAAACTGGACCCAGGCGTCCTATATCTTCCCTCAGCACACCAGAAGTGATTCCTGAGCCTGAGCATAGAGCCAAGAGTAAATCCTAAGTATTACTGAGTGTGCCCCCTGACCCCCAAAAAGAGAGAGCGAAAAACTCTACTGCCCAATTAAAATTAACAAAATTAGATAAAAATACAAAGGTAAAGGTACAGGTAAAGGTAAAGGCCCTCCCGTTGATCGTCGATTTGCTCGAGCGGGTCCAGTAATGTCTCCATTGGAGACTTTGTTGTTACTGTGTTTGGCATATCAAATACTCTCGGTAGCTTGCCAGGCTCTCCGAGAGGGGTGGAGGAATCGAACCTGGGTCGGCCATGTTGGCCGCTTGTAAGGCGAACGCCCTACCACTTTGCTATCGCTCCAAAAGATACAATAAAAGGAAAGCAGTGAGTAGAACAAAACTTATCACAATAGTTGAATAGTATTGTTTATTAGAAAACAATTTAAAATAAGATATATAAAACTTATGAAGAATATTTCAATAATATTTTACAACCTGGGAGACAATTCAGAAAATAAGAGCAAAGATAATTAGGAAAAATTAATAAAAATCATGAGGATGATTCAGCAGATGTTGTTTGAGGTAATGTTGTTGGCGATAGGGCTTCATGCATATAACATTTCACCATATTCATCCACGTTTTTAATCAAATGCCATAAAGAAAATGATAATTTGCTTCCCAAACTTATATCAGAACAAACTAGATTTTCTGATCATAAAACAAAATGTTTGAAGGAATGTGAAAATTTTAATTATTCACTCACCAAAATACTAATAAAAACTATAAACAAAATAACTTGAAAATGAGATTAAAATGTTTTAAAAAAAATTCTAATAAACACATAAATATTTATAATTGATATTATATGTAAATAAATATAAAATTAATTATAATAAAGATGTACTCAAGTGATACTTCATTAATGACAAATTTCTGACCCCTTTAATTAAAGTTAATTTTAAAATTAAGTTTGATAACTTGTAAATTTGATAATTTGCAAGAAATAACTTCAATTTAAGTCAAAGAGAAGAAATGAAAATAAAATAAGAAATAATTTATGCTAAAAGGTAAGGTAAATATATAATAAATAAATCATAATTAGCTAATTTTATATTACAGAGAAATCACAAATAATATGAGTAATGATAAAAATCCAAGGAACTGAATAGCAAATAAATTAAAATAATCATAGTATAGCCAAACATTGTGCAATTTTATGAGACATAAAAATAATTTTTTTAAAAATTAAAGGAAATATAGACTTAGGTATACATGTCACGAATAAGACAAAACAGGGAAGAAATTGGGGATCTCATTTTAAAAACTTACTCTTAATAGCTGGGCAGATAGTACAGTGGGTAGGGCACTTGCTTTGCATGGGGTTAATTTAGGTTCAATCTCCAGCATCCCATAATACCCCCTGAGCATGGCCAGGAGTGACTCCTGAGTGCTTAGCCAGAAGTAAGTACTTAACATAGCCGAGCGTAGCCTCCCCCAAAACAACAAAAAATTACTATTTAAGAAAAATGAGTCAATGAAAGGTCAATTCCCAGTTTTTTGACAAGTGTCCATATTGTTTTCCAAAATGGCTATCCTAGTCAAAGTTCCCATCAGCCATCAATGAAGGTCCCCTTTCCATCACATACATGCCAACACTGGTTGTTTTTGTGTTTTATGACGTAAGCTGATCAATCTCATAGGTGTGAGATTATATCTTACTGTTGTCATTCTGATTTACATTTCCCCAGTGATAAATGATACAGAACATTTTTCATAAACCTTTTGGCCTCTGTATGCTTTTTTCTTTTTTGAGGAAGTTTCTTCATCCCTTCCCCATAATTTTTGATGAACTTGGATTTTTTCCTTCTTATAAAATTCTAAACTGTATATATTATTATACATAGCATTAGTGATAGCACAGTAGGTAGGGTGTTTCCCTTGCATGTGGCCGACCCAGGTTCGATTCCTCCGCCCCTCTCGGAGAGCCCAGCAAGATACAAAGAGTATCCCGCCCACACAGCAGAGCCTGGCAAGCTCCTGGTGGCATATTTGATATGCCAAAAACAGTAAGAACAAGTCTCACAATGGAGACGTTACTGGTGCACATTCAAGCAAACCAATGAACGACGAAAGGACAGTGCTACGGTATTATAAATAGAATTATATATCTTGGATATTAAGCCCTTATCAAGTGATAGGTAGGACAGCATTCTTTCTAAGTCTGTAGGGTGTCTTTTTATTTTAGTCAACATGTCCTTTTTATTTATGTAATTCTTTATGTTTGATGTAGTCCCATTTGTTTATCTTGGCCATGGAACCAAATTATTGAAGATATCCTAGGTTTAATATAATAGAGTTTTCTACCTATTGTTTTTCTCAACATAATTTACCAAGTCAGCTCTGATATTGAGATCTTTGGTCCATTTTGATTTGACTTTTGTGCATGATGTTAGAGAAGGCTCTGGATTCATTGGTTGCTTTTTTTTTTTTTTTTGCATGTGACTGACAAGTTTTCAAGTTTTCCCAACACCATTTCTTGAAAAGGTTTTCCTTGTCTCACTTTAAACTTTTTGCTCCGTTACTGAAGATTACTGTCCATATAACTGAGGGTCTGTCTCGGGACTCTCAATTCTATTCCATCGGCTTGAGAGTCTTTATTTAGTCTAGTGTCATACTGTTTTGATAACTATATTTTTATGGTATAATTTAAAGACTTGCTTTCTAGGGGGCGGGGATGGGGAGTTCTATTTATAATCCCATATTAATTTAAACTCTCAAACTATGCTTGATCTATGTCTTTAAAAAATATCATGGGTATTTTTATAGGAACTTTATTGAATCTGTAAAATGCTTTGGGCAAGACTGTCATTTTTATTATATTAATCCTTTCAATTCATGGATACGGGGTGTGTTTCCATTTTCTTGTATCCTTTTTTACTTATTTTAGTACTGATTTATAGTTTTCTTTGTATAACTCTTTCATCTCTTTTGTTAAGCTGATTCCCACATACTTTATTTCCTAAGAAAAATTGTGAATAGTATTATTTTTTAAAAATTTCTCTCTTTTCTCTATCATTATTTTCATATAGAAAAGCCATGGATTTCTTAGTATCTAACCCATGGGCCCAAATGATCATGGTCATGGTCCTCCCGTTCTTCATCCATTTGCTCGAGTGGGCCCAGTAACGTCTCCATCGTGAGACTTGTTGTTACTGTGTTTGGCATATTGAATACGTCACGGGTAGCTTGCCAGGCTTTGCTGTGAGGGTGAGATACTCTCTTAGTAGCTTGCTGGGCTCTCCGAGAGGGATGGAGAAATCGAACCCAGCTCAGCCGGGCTGGCTGTGCCCAAGGCAAACGCCCTACCCCTGTGCTATTGCTCCAGCCCACGGGCCCAAACACTATTCAGAAAAAGACATTTGCATCTCTATGTTTATGGCAGCACTATTCATAATAGCCAGTATCTGGAAACAACCCCCATGCCAAAGAAATGATTGCTGGATAAAGAAACTATGGCACATATTCATAAAAGAATACTAATTGGGCATAAGAAAATATGACACCATGCATTTTGCTGTTATGTGGAAGGATCTGGAAAGTGCCATGCTGAGTGAAGTTAGAAGGGAAGGGACAGATACAGAATAATTTCTTGTATATGAGACTATATATTGAAAAAAACACAGTAGGGGACTAACAATTGCTTAAAGGCAACAGTGAAACTTGGTCTTCAGTAGGAAGTTTAAGATAAAGGGGATGAGAGAGATATTTCAACAATGGTGGGGAGAAGCAGACATTTTTATGGAGGGTATGGTGCTGGAATGTTTTGTGCATAAAACCCTATGATAACTGTTTTGTGAACCAGAGTGCTTGAGTGAGGTTTAAATAAAAAGAAAAAAAATGGGGTGGGGGGGTGAAATGAGAGTAGTTTATTACATTTCACTGCTTAATTGTTGGTAAAAATTAGCTAGATGCCCAAACTGTGACTACATTTCCCAACCATCCTTGCAATTATGTGTGGTTGTCTGATAAGTTTTAGCTACCTGAATGCAAACATAAGTGGCATGTGCCATTAAAGGTACTTCATAATGGCAGCTATTTCGTGTTCAATTATTCCCTACAAACCATCCCAAGACCTTGTGAACTATGTTTTAAGGATAGTAGAGCCTCTATCAGCATGGACCTCCAAATATTAAGTGGAAAGAGATTTTTAAAATTAAATTCACCCTTCAGTTCTATTGCACACAAAAGAACTGTATTTTCTTCAACATGAATTCTACTTTTTTATTCTTTTGTTGCAGATAATTTGCCTACCATGACTCTCACCATATCAACTGATATAAATCCTAGAGGTGAAAAGAAGATACAGTTATTAATACATTCTTATGAAAGCAATTGATAAAGTTCAAATTGTCATCTTTGGTGTCAACAATGTCTGAGACAGAACACTTTCTCTGACTTTTGCATAGTGTTCTGTCCCTGACCTAAACTTTGGTCAACTGATACTATGACCTAACTAACCCAAAAGAAAGAAGAACTAAATACGCTGTTTTATGTTTTAAAGAATGTTTTTGGGCTGGAGAGATATTATGGCAAGTAAGGAAGGTGGTTGCCTTGCATGTGGTCAATCTGGTTTAGATCCTCAACTCCTCCGATGGACCCAAACCAGCCAGGAGTAATTCCCTGAGCACAGAGCCTGTAGTAAGTCCTGAGCATCTTAGGGTGTGACTCAAAACTCCCAAAAATTTTTAAAGGATTTTAAAAATTTTCTCCTATACAAGCAGAACACCTTCCTCTTTAATTCATAAAGCGTACAGAGTAATATAGTAATTTAATTTCTTAGCACTTGCAAGAATAAGACCCTGTCAAGCCTCAAGCCTCTGCCTTCAAATCCAAACTAATGTCATCTATTTGGTACACAGCAGGAAAAACTAGGTTTGTATGATCCATGGGTAAGTGGTGATTTAATGCAATCAATCAGCTAACCAAAACAGGTGAAAGAATTAAAATCACAGGCACCATTTGGGGCAAATAATACAGCTTTTTACAATAAATGAGCTTTGTTACATAATGTTCTCTGATTTAACAAGGCATCACCTTTTTAACAGGCAGAAACTTCTGGCCACAATGTAAACTGATATGTACTTATTATCTCTTATGAGAGCCATTATGTGTCCCTAACAATATTCATGAAAATAATTCATGCTCTAGAAATTACAAAATTTGTAGAAAAACAGAGCAAATTATATTCTGTTCTTATAGCTTAATGACTACTGGTAGCCTCTTCAAGCAAACCAGTCATGTTATTGAAAGAGTTGACATTTATATTATCAAAAATAGAGTAATACTGTCATGACCAGTGCTTTTACTATAACTATTTTTGATTATTTTAAGTATTTTATACATTTTCCTTTTAGATTACACCTATGACTTAGTATGATTTCTGTATTAATCAGGTACCTTTGAAAACAAGTGACCTTTCCCCCTTATTCATTAAAATGGAACTGCTGTGGATTGTTGTAGGTAAAATTTCCTCAGCATAAAGGAGTTTAACAAAAAGTAAGGGCAAATATTTATGTTGATTAATGAACCTAAGAAGTCTAGTATATCATAAAACCTAAGCTAGGCTTAATGCAGAGGTTCCAGTGTCCTCATTATGAGAAAAATTCTCCTCACATAATGGCAAAATGGTAACTGTTAATTCTAGGTTTATAATGTAAACCTAGAAGTTCCAAAACTTATTTCACCTAGTATCTCCTCTTCAGAAATAAAGTGACCTGCCACGGGCTGGAGCGATAGCACAGCGGGTAGGGCGTTCGCCTTACAAGCGGCCAACATGGCCAACCCGAGTTCGATTCCTCCGCCCCTCTCGGAGAGCCCGGCAAGCTACCGAGAGTATTCGATATGCCAGACACAGTAACAACAAAGTCTCCAATGGAGACGTTACTGGGCCCGCTCGAGCAAAATCGACGATCAATGGGAAGGGCCACCTGCTGGAAATTTATCTTCTTCAGGAAAATATACAGAAAGGGTCCCCAGGTGGTCAGTTCCAGAGGCAATTAAAAGTTAACTGAATCATTCCAGCACATCCACAAGGGGGCGGTATTTCTCACTTGAGAAATGACATCATACTTGAGACTAGAGATGTTCTCTGGAGCTTTCTAGCTAGTTCATGCTAGAACTTTCCAATTCATATGCTGGGTCCTATGAGTATCCTTAAAGTAATCAGTTTCGCAGATCCTGGATGGGTTCAGTGTGGTGATCGGGTCTGCTGCTGGCCTGCACCAGATATGTGGGATGCATTCTCTATCTGCAGAATGGGGTAGCAGCATGGTATAAAAAGCTTCTGGGAAAACAAAATTTTTAGCTTCAACAATTCACCACAGTTATTTCCATTTTAATGAATATCATGGATACTACAGGGGAAGACATTGTTATTTCAATGTACATTAAGAAGTTGCATCTAAAAAGTCTGATTTATGCTGGCAAGATGAACACATTCTCATAGACACACCTCTTTTATAGTAAATTTCAAGCAACATTCCACTAACATCATACCTCAAATCCATTAAGCTAGTATATCTAGAATGTCAGCATCAATGATGATTCAGACTGACTAAAGACATATAACAAGAAAAGAAGGACAGAAAGAAGTACAGAGCGGGGCGCAGTGAAATCAGAAACATCAAGCTAGTTATCAGAGGAGTCTCAGCTGAAAATGTAAGGTTTTCAAGAAATAGCTTGTTAAAATTGGTGTGGGTCAACTTAATACTGACTCTGGTCCCCCAGAATTGTGGGATAATGTCCTATGCTTCACTTTAGAATTGTGCAAAACACCAGGATGAAAATAGCATTAAGATTTGGGGGGAGGCCCATCTGGTCTTTGGTCACCCATCCCTGCTAGTGCCCACTCAGATACCCATAATTATCCTAGTCCACGTGGCCACTTTAAGAAAGATTGTTCTGCTGCTCTTCTCTTAGGCTCAAGACATGTGAGACCAAAGCAAGGCTGGGAGGCCTAGGAGATGTTCACTATTCCCATCTATAGAGCTATCATTGAATCAGTCTCTGGATCCTTAAGCATAATTTCTCTGTCCTTGCACAAGGCTTGAACTTTCTTTTCTTGCAGTTTCTCAGAAGCTCCTCTCCCTTAAAGTTTATTTCTGTCTCATACACCCACTCCCATCTTTCCCCCTTATAGGGCACTAGCATAATCCTCCTTCTTTGGAATCCAAAAAAAAAAAATTTTAAAAAGACCATAATAAAACAGAAAAATCATGTTGCATTTCTGATTTTTACAGAATGTATTACAAATATTTATTTCACAGACAAAGAAGTATAAAGCATGGCTACAACATTAAAATGAAGGAAAGAGAATGCAGAAGAAAAAAAACGATTTTCTGCTAGATCATTCTCTGACTTTTCTTTTCTTTCTTTTTTATTTTCTGGTTTTTTTTGGGTAAGGAGATGGAAGGAAAAGAAGATGAAAAGAAAGATGTCAAAGTTTGTAACATTTTAGTAAATTTATCTGATTGCTTTCACTATATATGTGCAAAAAGCCAGGGAACTTCCTAGGAAAATACCTGGGTTAACTGATATCCAGATACTATGGAAGAAAAGTGCTATGAAGAATTATTTGGCAATAAACCTTAGACAAAGTTTAAAAACATAAGACAACAGAATGATTAGGGTGGTTTTTTTTTTTTTGGTGTGTGTGTGGGGGGGGGAGGGGGCCTATTCAATAAACACAACCACTCAATCCTAAAACCCTAGGACTTCTAAAAATTTAGAGAAAATAAAGTTATTTTCTGTTTAGGTAGAAAATAATAATCCAGGCCAGAGCTATAGGACAATGGGTAGGGCATTTTCTTTACATGCAGTCGACCCAAGTTCGATCCTGGGCATCCAATATGGTCCCCTAAGCATCACCGGGAGTAATTCCTGAGTGCAGAGTCAGGAGTACCCCTGAGCATTGCTGAGTGTGACCCCAAAAGCAAAATAAAATAAAATAAAATTTTTAAAGAAAAAATAATAATAATCCTAGGGGAGACATTTAGAGAGCTTACAGACAGATAATGAATTCTCTGTAAAATAAATGATAGTGAAGAGCCAACGAGATAGTACAAAGGGTACGGTATTTCCTTGCATGAAACCACATGGCCCACCCTGGTTCTATTCCCATCACCACAGGCACCACTAGGGGTCACTCCTGAGTATAGAGCTAGGAATAGTCCCTGAGCATCGTAGGGTATGGACCCAAACACACTTCCCACCCTGTCCAGAAAACAAATCAAAAAAGACAACAATCTAGGTTTCAAATATTGCAGAAATTCAGTAACTTCTATCCTACACAAATTTAATTTACTGGAACGAAATATATTAAAAATTATTTTAAAAAATTGTTGTTCGTTTTAAGCCTTAAAGAAGCCAGACTTTGCAGGTGATTGTATAGGTTTTTAAAAATAATTCTGGCCTTAAATTTGTTATGTGTTCTATTCTCCACTTAATAGGCTGCGGTTACTCTGTGGTTCAATTGACATAAGAGCTGGCTGAATAGCAGATGAATGACATCCAAGACTGCTCTTCCAGGTGACTCTCTGTATTGGCACTTAACCTCAGATGAGGTGACTAAGCTTTTCTTTGTCTGCTGAGCTCAACTGAGTAACAATGATCATTTTCTCATCATCCATTATCATACTAGGGTTTTTGTAAAAACCAAAAACAAATAAGATAGTGTTTGGTATTTTCAAATTACCATTTAAACCCAAAATAGCAGTTATTTACCTGGTGTTTATTCTCATTTTTATTCCTATTATAGTCTGGTTCCTGATTTAAAAGCGCAGCTTGGAAGGATTTGTGAAAGCCAAGTTTAATACAATCACTAATAAGGCTGCCAATTAAAAGGGTCTTTGCAATCCATTGCTTTGCATCTCAAACCAAGCCAGAGGATAAAATTGCTATTAATATCTACCACTAGCTCACTGGAGTTTGGATATTCTAAATTTACTGAAAATCATTGAACTTACAATGAAAAAATAAATTTATCATATGAAAATACACTTTAAAATGTACATTTTTATTTGTTTGGTTTGGGCCACATCCAGCAAATACTCAGGCATTACTCCTGGCTCTGCACTCAGGAATTATTCCTGGCAATACTCACGGTCCACATGGGATGCCAGGGATCAAACTCAGGTCAAGAGCCCTACCTGCTGTACTATTGGTCCAGCCTCTAAAATGCAAATATTTTCTAATTAAAATGACTATCCTATTATGTCATGTACTCAGGATAAACTTACTTTCACTTGTTTTTCAACTGTCTTCTGATTGCTTATAGATAAAATTCAAAATCCTGCTTAACCCAATTATTTTTGCTTCCAAATCATTTACTACTTTCTCAATACAACCCAATTATCCTGTATTTTCCTTGACTCCTAAAGGATTTTGCCTTCTTTCTTCCTCATATCTTACCAATTAATTGTCTTTCTACACTGTTTACCGCTCACCTCCTAACTCCTATTGGCTGTTTCTCTTGTCAGTAAAGTCATGTTTTCAGAGAGCCTTTCCTTGAATTCTCTTGAGCCTCAGGATTTCACTCAATTAAATTCCTGTCATGTGCTCTAGCATACTCTCTAGGCTTATTTTCTTATATCTCTTACCATAATTAAAATCACATACTTAGAAATAGCCAGTAATAGAAAACGTTGCTTCCTCCGTAATCTTTTAAATTTTAAATCAAATCCTATCTCATCTCTGATTGAAAATATTATTCATCCCCCACAGCACTTAAAATAAGTGCTTTACTCATTACCTTGATCTCATGTCCTTCTTGACCTCTGCTCATTCCACGAGTTCTGCTCTAAGCTCATCTCAGACAACCGTGCCTATAAAGTACAGCTTCATCGGGCATCTTGATATTTTTCAAAACTTTTAGCTTCTTCAAATCTTTTCCATCTACTATTTCCTTTCCTAGAACGCATTTTTCACAAGTATTCACTCCCCAACACTTAACTGAAGTTACAGCCTACTGGAGATAATCTTGTTTTCACCCTGTTAAAGAGGTAACTCACCCAAACACAACCAGTCATGATTCTTTTTTTTTCCTCTTTGGGTTAGACACGGCCATGTACAGGGGTTATTACTTCTGGCTCATGCACTCAGGAATTGCTCCTGGCAGTACTCAGGGGACCATAAGAGATGCTGGGAATCAAACCCAGGTCGGCCGTGTGCAAGGCAAACGCCCTATCTGCTGTGCTATAGCTCCAGGCCCCACCAGTCATGATTTTATCAGGCAATTTGTTTATGTGTATTACATTATGTTATCTATTTCTCACCATTGAAAATACAGAAAAGAGGTCTCCTAACATGGTAAATGTTCTACCATTCTAATTAATGAGCATCTAGAAGTCTAACTTAAGCTCTCATTCTAGGCTTTACTAACTGTAGTCATCTGATCTCTCGGTTTTCTATTTGATAGCACTGACTTATCAATTCTTTCTGCATTTTGCTTTATTTTATTTATTGTGTAGAGGTAGGGAACTTCAAGCTACACCCATGGGTGCTCATGGTCTATTCCTGGCTCTGTTCAGGAGTGATGTCTGAAGATGATCAGGGAACCATATATGAGCCTGGGTTCAAAGTAGGGTTGACCAAAGCACACACATATAAATAAACTGCTTTATCTCTTGTACCTCTATCATACCCCTTCCCTCTTTTTGTATTTTAAAGAGTGCTTCTCTTGAATGTCTAAATTATCAAATCACAATAGAAACCTATTATACTAAACTATTACTATTCTATTTCCTAATTATTCCTCTAATCTTTTAATAAACTCCATACTTGACTCCAGACACAGAAAACCTGATTTTCTCAATTGACCCATATTATAACATACAAAACGGCAATTGTTGGAGTCACTCACTCTTAAGATGCATTTTAACATTTGGTCTCACACAATATGACCCTCACTTGCCAGGGAAAACACAGCAGACCTCATTTCTGGGAATTGATTGGTTTCATTTCAGTTGTTGTCTTGGCAGTTGGCCACAGGGTAGCAAAAAAGGAAAATGCTCAATGCTCTAAAAGCTCAGAAGTACCATTTTCAAAGTCACTGCCAATCTCAATCCAACCATTGGTATCTGTCAGATTTTAAAATAAAGTTATGATGTTTACTACATACCTTATTTTAAACTACAAGGTGACAGTCAATATAGGGCACTGGGCTCAAACCACAGAAATGTACAATCCACTCTAGGTCTAGAAAAAGTTTAATTAGGGCTCCCAAACTTATCTGACCCTACTAACTGCTTTCCCACTTCTCCCTCAAACTAGAAGAGATGATAACTTAAAAGTAAGATGACTTTTGTCTGCCAGAACCTCAGTGTATTCAGTGTATTAATTCAAAAATTCATTTCTCTGTATTTTTTATTTCTCCCTGCAGTGAGCTGAACTTTCATTTCTTATTCTTTATGATGGCCCTATTGCACCAAATTCAGATGCGCAATATAATTATATTTGCCTCTTATCTTTAGAAAGCACAAAATGACTATTTCCCATTAAATAAAGTTTCACACAAATATTTCCAATTGAAGCTGGTTTTCTTTTGTGTAATCAACTTTAGGATTCCTTCTCCTATTTTAGGGATGGTCCGAGTTCCCATGAGAATTACTTATCACCCTACTATGTGGAAATAATGACCCGCTTGTCCTTACAGTTACTATTTACTCATCTTAGTAAGTCCATCTTAGTAAGCACGGGCAACAATTTCACTCACGAAAACTTCGAGACTCCTCCTTCCCAGCTTGAATCATAGCCTTATTCTCACTGGAATTATTGAATTCTAGTACCCACTTGCGTCCTGTACTCCTCTCCCTGATCATCTCTGCTATAAGGTCTTTGGGGGTTTTGTTTGTTTATTTCCCAGCTATGATAAACACCTGACAAGCATCTTGCTTGGCTCTCAGTCAGAGCTTCTAGGTTTCATACCTCATTCTTCTTATGGGGTCTTTTCTTATTTCATCTTCACTGTGATAGGCAAGATGGATACATTATGCTTTTAGTATTTTTGTAATGCTTGCTAAATTCTGTTTTACCCAATGTATAACGCAACAAGAATATATACCACTCATTTTGTGTGGTTCACCTAAGTTGTAATAATGACCCAGAAAATCTTGTTCACTGAGGTCCTGGTATGTTAAACTTGTGAAAAAAATTTTTTTAAATGTTATTTTCTGTTTGTTCTTAAATTTTAGATTTAGAGCATTTGCCTTTGGAGCAGATTTTTAAAATGCTCGAAGTGAGCCCGTGATTTCTTCCACTAATTAAGAGTCTAATGACAGGATTCTTAGTCATCATCTTTTACTAACAAATGTTTATTTATTTCAGAAACTCAAATTGATTTTCCCTTTAGCATTTATCTCTCAGCATTGAAGATAGGGGTTTGGCAACAGGAGAGCTCAGTCCCCAGTGGTGACAGGGGAAAAATTCTAATCCAAAACAAATCTGTAAGCTTTGTTGTTTCATACAAGGAAACCAAAATAGAAATACAGTTGGTGGAAGGCTGACCTAGCCGTGCTCTGAGATACCTTTGAGCTTCCGATAAAGCAGAGGGCAGCCATGGGTATAATACGCAAAAGCAAAGCAAAACAAAACAAAACCCACAAACACATGGCTTTATTTTTTTTCCTAGGAGGAAAGGCAGTTTAAAATAGATTCCTTCTTTACTTACTCTTTGTAAAATATTGTATGTTTCTTATGAAAGGATTTTTTCCATATGAAAACTGACATTTTCCAGTTCTGATATTGCACTTACAAAAATTCTGATATGAGAAAAACATTCCACTTGAGTCCAGAATTGAGCTTTCTACATCATTTGAATCATCCCACAGTAACTTGCAACTCTGTGGGCGCTCAGAAAAAAAAAAAAACCTAAAAAAATAAAACTGGGTTGACTAATGCTCCTCCTGAAAAAAAACCACATAGTAATTAACTTCTCACTTTTAAAAGTGGAACAACAGTCACCCTTTGTAGAGCCATGGCACCTAAAGAGTTTAAACGAATGTTCTCCAAACAACTTGAAAATGTATTATAATCCGAATCAAAACTAAGACACACTCGTGTTCCCACATCACAGGTATTAAAATGAGAATCAGGGAAGAGAAGTGATGTCAAATCATTCAAATAGAAGAACTCATATTATTAAAGTTTGAATATGCCTTAAGCAATGTTCTAAATATTTTACACACAAAGCTCACTTAACCCCTACCACAATAGTATAGAATTAATACTACACTAGTCCTTTTTTACAGGCTGTGTGACCAAAAGTCTCACAAACAGTAAACCACAGGGTCATAATTTGAAACTAGGCAGGTCTATTACCAACCCACTTTACCTGGATATAATACTAACCACTCCTGCTTTATTGAGATTCAACTGACAAGAAAAGTTGCTGAAATTTTAAGGTGTATCGTGTAATAATTTCACATACAAATGCATTGAAAAATTATTCCCACATTATCTACATCTATTGTATTCTATATGTTTTATTTATTTCTTGGCACTCATTCCCAGCTGTATTCCAGGCCTACTCTTGGCTCTCTGCTTAAGGATCACTCCTATCAGTGTTTAGGGGACCATATGATGCCTGAGATAGAAGCCCAAGCTCCAGCAGGCAAAGCATGAACTGTAGCTCTTCAAGTCATCTTCCTGGCACAGTATGTCGAACTTTTATGAGAATACTTAACATCTATTTTGCTAAGCAATTTTGAGTATGTATTGCAGTATTATTAATCATCACTACACTGTATACATTTCTTTTATAGCTGAAATTTTGTATTCTTTTGGCTACATTTCCCTATTTCCTTCATCCTCCAGCTCCTGGCAACCACTATTCTAGTATCTGTTTCTAGTTCATTTTTCTTAACATTAAATTTATAAGTGAGACTATACAGTGTGTGTCATTCTCACTAGACATAGAGCCCTCCAAATGTGCTCATTCATGCTGCCATAAATAGTAGAACTTCCTTCTTCCATGGCTTTATAATATTCTATTGTGCGTGCTTAGAGAGTATCTATTAATATATAATTTTCTTAACCCTCCATATTTTACAGGCACTTAGTTTTGCTTTCACAGCCTACTTGTTATGCATGATGCTGAAATGAATAGGGGAGTACACATATCTCATTGAGATAATGACTTCAGTTCCTTTGTAATTATAACCCAAATTAGGATTGCTGGATTTTATGGAAGTTCTATTTCTAATCTTTGGAGGAAACTCCACAATTTTCTCCAAAATTTCTGTTTCAATTTGCTTCTTTCCCAACAGTATGCAAGAGTTCCTTTTTCTCTACATCCTTGACCCCATTTTTTGCTTCTTATATTTTTGATAACAGACATTTTAAGAGGTGTGAGGTATGATCTCATTGTGGTTTTAATTTTCATTTTTCTTATGATAACACATTTGAACATCATTTCATATTGTTAGCAGATCACAGGTCTTCTCAAAAATGTTTACTCATTCAAAAATGGGTCATTTAATTTTGCTGCAAGTAAGTGGTAAATGTTGCTGATATGTTTTGGATATTAACCTCTTCGCTCATACATGATTTGCAAATATTTTCTTCCATCCCACAGGCTATCTTTTTAACTTGGTTGTTTCCTTTTCCAGGCAGAAGTTTTCACCCTTGATATCCTCCCAATTGTTTATTTTGGCTTTTGCTGCTTGTACTTTAGGATATTAAAAATAGTTACCAAAACAAAAGTCACAAAGTTATTTTCCTGTGTATTCTCTTAGAACTTTTATGGCTTCAGGTTGTATATTAAGTTTTTAATCAATGTTGATTTGATTTTATGTACAGTCTAGAATAAAGTTCAATTTCTTTTTTGTTTTTTTGCAGGTTGCTACTCAGTTCGTCGATTGCCTCGAGCAGGCCCCAGTAATGTCTCCTTTGTCCTAGCCCTGAGATTTTTTTAAAAAAGTGCCATATTCAAGGCTCTTTCAGGGTTAGGAGAATGAGACCCATCATTGTTACTGGTATTTGACATATTGGGTACACCACGGGGAGTTTGCCAGACTCTGCCGTGTGGGCAGGTTACATTCAGTAGCCTGCCAGGTTGTCCAGAAGTAAGAATGAGATAATAGGATATCGCACAGCCATGCATGCGGCCGCATGCTTCGGGAGCTGGGTTTTATAGTCTCTGGGTCTTGGCCCTTGATGGGATTACACGGCTCAAGGGGGCCAGTTGGTGGGTGTGACCCCTGCTTACTGGAATATGGAGGATCAGGGTGGAGGATGCTCAGTTCCGATCTGAGCAGGCTTGGAGATCTCAGCCCCAGGACCCGCATGCCTTTGTTCCTCTGCCAGTACCTTTATGTGTGCAGAGTGGTCTCAGCATGGTGGTGGCTGGTTCTGGAGGTCTTCGGTTGCCAGAGTCCTGGTCAGGGCGGGGAGGGAAACTCAACCTGCTCCCCTCCAAGGGGCCCTGGCGAGGACATCCAGGCACGGGGGGCAGGAGACTCTGCGCTGTTCTCTTCCGGGAGCTGGGTTTTATAGTCTCTGGGTCTTGGCCCTTGATGGGATTACACGGCGCCAGGGGGCCAGTTGGTGGGTGTGACCCTTGCCTACTGGAATATGGAGGATCTGGATGGAGGATGCTCAGCCCCGATCCGAGCAGGTTTGGAGATCTCAGTTTTCCCAGCACTCAAAAAAAAGGAGTGTTTTCTTGAATATTCTTGTCAACATTGTAAAATAATTTTTAATCATATACATGTGAGTTTTTTTTTCTCAGCTCTCTAATTCTACTCCAGTAATTTATACTAGGAGTGATAGCACAGTGGGTAGGGCATTTGCCTTGCACTGCAGCTGACCCAAGTTTGCTTCCTCCACCTATCTCGGAGAGCCCAGCAAGCTACCAAGTGTATCCCGCCCACAAGGCAGAGCCTGGCAAGCTCCCCTGGTGTATTCGATATGCCAAAAACAGTAACAACAAGTCTCACAATGGAGACGTTACTGGTGCCCACTTGGAGCAAATTGATGAACAATGGGAGGACAGTGCTACAGTGAAATTTATACTAATTTATAATTCGGTGGGTTTATTGTTGTTGTTGTTTGAGGGGGGCGTTGTCTTTCTGTTTGTTTGTTGGATCATACCTGGCAGTGCCAAAGATATTCCTGGCTCTTAGTTCAGGGTTCACTCTTGGCAGGCTGGAGGGACCAATTGGGTGCTAGGGATCTAACTCAGATCAGCCACATGCAGAGCAAACACCCTATGTGCTGCAAAATCACTCCAGCCCCTATACTTCTGTTATGATTTCAGTTTCATACTATTTTAATTACTAGTTTGGGATAGTTTTAAATCAGAAAGTGTGATACCTCCAGTTTTGCTCTTTTTGATCAAGATTGTATTATTTAGGTTCTTGATAGTACAATATTAATTTTAGAGTTTGTTTCAATTCCCCCTGGAACACTATTAAGGAAATATCATAAAATTTAATAGGGATTTCATTGAATTTGTAAGTTGCATTAGGTAGCATACGTTTTAACACTATTAAATCTCTTTGTTCATGAGCATGAATTATCTTTCCACTAATTTATGCTTGTTTAATTTCTTTTATCAGTATATTTTAGTTTCCAATACACAAATCTTTTACCTTGGATACTCCTAAGTATTTTTTTAATATTGTAAATATAAAAATTGAGTTTTTCTTATTTCTATTTTAGTTCTTTGCTAACATGATATCTTTTTGTACATAAATAGTGAAACTGTTGTTAAATTCACAAAACTGAACACAATTCCCATGTTGATTTTTGGTCATTTAATATCTTTTATACATTTATTTTTGTTTATAAAAGATAAATTTTTTTCTTAAGTATCTTCATCACAAGAAAGTTATGATAATAGTTATCTTAAATGGGAAGGGAGAGATTTTGTAGGTAATAAGTTAGAAAAAAGAAAAACACTTGAAATAGTGCCAGGTTTAAAGTAATATATGTGATTTTATATGTTCAATGTACTTTAGTTCTTACACAAAGAAAGGATTATTATGGACACTTTATTGATAACAGAACTCTGGCCTCTAGTTAAACTAAATGCTGGGTGAGTTAGAAACTAAAGTCAATTTTACTGATTCACAATATATTTCTTTCTCACTATACCAGCTTGTATTATGTGGAAATCTAGCATTTACTGAATTCTATTCAAGTTGGAGAATTATAGAAAAGGATTCTAAATCAGGTGTCCATCTGTGGACTTAAGGGCTTCTGAAGATTTTCTAAAATGGTATAAAAATATGCTTTAGTATATTTTTCTAAAAAAGGGTTTATCACACTCATGATAAAGATCCAAGATCCATAAATGTTGGATCTTATGAGATTGTGTAGCATAACACTGAGGATTCTAGACCGTACAAATGCCTGGATTCAAATGACAAATCTATACTACTAGTACTTAGGACCATAGGCAAATTAATTTCTTGGTAAATTTTTAAAAATCATTCGTAAAAGAAGCATGATCATTTGTGTAGTTTCAATTAACAAGTAAACACTTGGAACACTGCTTGACACATAGCAATCTCCATATAAAAGTTGCTATTCATATAATTTCCATGATCAAGTGATATTTAAAAGCCAACTGGATTACATTAATTTAGAAAGGGAGTTATTAATGTAGCTTCTCTCTGAAAGAACTTGGCATTGTGCCTATTCCCATGCTCTGGCGCACTCTTGAGGGTGTTCTCCAATGACCCTTACCTCCTGGTTTTCACACATATGTGCAATACTTTTAGGTAAATTTGTTGATCAAATTCTACTGAATCAAATATGGCACAAATGGCGGGATGTCCCTTCTAAAATTAGGTTAGATTCTAAAATTAGGCGAGTGAAAAACAGTGGTTTGTCTCTGGAAAGCTCATGCCCTCTCACAGTGAAGAAGGGCACCTGCCATGCTGCTTTACAGCCTGGTAGAGATGCTGAAGTGAAAAGAAACTGCAAGAGCCTCAGTTCCAATAGCTAGCAAGATGAGGTCCTCATTCAAATGGACCACAGGAATAGAGTTCTACTAGAGTGAGACTGAGATTAAATCTTTCTACAATTTGATTTTCAGATGAGACCTCAGACCCAGTCAATATTTTGCTTGCAACCTCACCCAAGAACGGAAGCCGAAGGCACCCTAGCTAGGCCCAGATTCTCAACCCACAGAAAATGTCAGATAATAATAGTTTATTGATCCACATCACTGACACTAGTGATCAGTGATCAATATATATGCAATGCACAAAATTAATTTACTTAGAGCTTAAAATCACTCTATAATATAGGCATTGCTATAGTACATGATTTACAGAAGCCATGAAGAAATTAATGACTAACCCAAACTGGTAGTGAATATTTCCTCCAAAGTTCAGGTTCTTTCTTAGGATATTACTTTATTTCATTCCCTCTCTTATTGAGGGGGAAAGGTTTAAACCTGGTGGTGCGCAGAAGCTACTCCTAGCACAGTGCTCAGGGTAGGTCCTAGAAGTACTTAGGTAACCATCTAATGATGAATACTAAATCAGACTTCCTACATAAAATGTATGCACTCCACAACTTCAGCTCTCTCTGGCCCCTCACTAAGTCACATATATATATATATATATATATATATACATATATATTGCTTTGGGAGAGGGGGGCTTACACCCAGCAATGCACAGGGGTTACTCTTGACTCCGCACTCAGGAGTTACTCCTGGTGGTGCACAGGGGACCATATGGGATGCTGGAAATCAAACCTGGGTCAACCGCATGCAAGGCAAACACCCTACCTGCTGTGCTATCGCTCCAGCCCCCCACTATGTCATATTTTAAGATTATGGCCACACCCATGTTCCACCACCACTGCCATGTCAGCTCATCTACTGGCTCTGCTCCAGAGACTCATAATTAAATCTCAAAAGAGATGAACTAGCAGCAAAATTTTCTCAGATACATGGGTCCTTGGCTAAGACCTTAGGGACAATATTAGGAGGGTGTGAACCAAGTTCCTGCCCTGACAAAACCTCAAAAGTCACACCCACACCACAATAGTTGCCACCATGTCTATGGCTGGAGTCTACCACCTCACGACTGAACTCCACAGAGATGTCAATCTGCTGAAAATTTCAGGTATGCTGGAGTTTTTCTGGCTGAAAACATTAGGTCTTCTTGGAATTTTAAAGTGGGTGACCATACCCTACCTCCCTGTACTTCTGAAAGTCCTGGTATCAACACCCACATTCCACTACCACTGCCATATAAGTTCACTGCCTTAAATATTCTGGATTTTTCTGAAGCAACATCTCCAAACTCTGCAACATTGACATCTCAGTAGGAGACACCATATAGTATGGAAATGTAACATAGACTCCAACTAAGTTTAACTAATAAAAACATTAACACAGAAGCCTCAACTAGCAACAATGGAATAGTAAACCCTCAGGCAAGAACCTAATGTACCCATGGTGAGATACAGCAATTTTCAGAAATTTTCTTTTGCCTATGTATTTTTTGATAATTTCATTAGCCATATAGTGGAACAAGCAATATAAAATAAGTTATTCTGGACCTGCTTATGGGAACAGATTTGAAGCATGGTTGGGAAGATGGAGACAATGTTGGAGGGAAGATCACTGTGGTGGTGGGATTGGTGTTGGAATATTGACTGACTGTAACAAATGTATATTAACAACTTTGTAAACCATGGTGTTTAAATAAAATGGGAAAAATTATATAGAGCAAAAAAAATACTTTTAATTCTGGGTGGCTACTTAAAATAATTTCTAGGGCCAGGGATATGGCTAAGTGATAGAATTCTTATCCTTCATGTGTAACATCCTATTATACTCTCTCTCAACACACATACACAAATACACACACACAAATTACACCTGAAGTTATTTAGGAATGATTTTCAGAACACTTTTTAAGCATATTACTAGTATTTATTTTAAGTAGAACTTGGAAGACTGAGTAATTATCAAATAGCAAAATTCTAGGTTTTACCAACATTTTTTGCAATAGGGAATTGGTCTGAGTTTTTTATTAAATTATAGGCACTAAATCTCAACTTTTCACAATAATCTCTTAAGCATTTTATTTTTCTTTTTGAAGTTCAATACAGCTCATTTTAAAAAATGAGTAGTTTTAAAAATTATAAATAGCTTTAAGTATGATGAATTTATAGTACACTATTCCTTTACTTCCATCTAAATAGAATTTTTCTAAATAAATAGCATTTTGACTTAGGTTTCTTTTACTCTCGGTTCAGCAGTCTGTAAGTTCCATCCTTGAACTCCTTGTGCAGGAAATAAAGTACAGTGATAGCTAATGATCCATGGAAAGCTATTAAAAGAAGCAATAAAATCCATTTAAATTTTCACTCAAATTTGAAGAAGGACACTTTAAAATAAGTGATATTTTGAAATTCAAGACAGAGCACAGGTGTCACACAACAATTTTTTTTACTATATGCCTCCCTTAAAAAATAGGTACTTTAATTCAATCAATATTAAAATTAAAATTTGATCACTGGTGACTATAGCAAATTGAGAACAAAATGAACATTACTAACCCCTGAGACAGTGATGTGTTACATATAGAGACATTTCAATGAAATATGCTAGTTAAATGATTAAATATATTTTTATGGCTCATCTACCTCTATTTCTTTATTTCTATATGTCTATTTATCTTGTTAAAACCACTTTCTCCCTCTGGCAAATGCTGGAGCAGAAGGCAGTTAGGATAGAGAAGGGACCACCATAACAAAGATAGCTGGAAATGATCACTCTGAGTAAAAACTGAAAACAAGTAAAGGAACAGACATGATGACCTTTCCATAATTATATTGCAAACCATAATGCCCCAAAGGGGAAAGAGACAAACACACAGACAGAGACAGGAGAGAGAAAGAAGGAAAGTGCCTTTCATACAGACAGGCTGTGGGGAGGGTGGCAGGAGGGAAACTGAGGACTTGGGTAGTGGTAAATGTACACTGGTGGAGGGATGGGTATTGGAACACTGTATGAATAAAACCCGACCATGATTAGCTTTGTAACTCTGTATCTTATAGTTACTCAATTTAAAGCAAACATACAAACAAACAAACAAACAGATTCTCAATATTTAACCTATCCTTCATTTAAAAATGGACATGGTTGGAAAAAATGCTTCTTCATTTATGTCTCCTAAGCAAATAACATAGCCATAGTTCTTTAGAACTTGACTTATTGAAACTTTAAAACATTGAAGGTATATAGCATTCATAAATAAAAATAAATTAGAAATGAAATTGTAGCTTTAGGTATTGTATATAATATGAAAGATTTGTTAAATTTCTTTTCCACAAAGTATTTAAGATCTATCCTGGTTTACTTAACTCATAGCCTGTGCTGAAAAATTGTGGGTATAACATATATTTTATGGTTGGTCATACAAGTTAGAAAATTGTCAATAAATAGTGTGGCAGGGGTTGGAAGAATAGCATGAACACACGGATGGAGTGAGAGTCATGGGAACTTTGGGAGCAGGAAGTGAGAAGTATCTTTGTGCATCAATACCAGAAACTTGAAAATCATTTTAACTTGGCCATCTAACCGACAATAATATACATACATAGTTTTAAGTTAGACTCAGAAATTACCTTCTATTATTAAAAGCTGGGCTGGAGGGGCCAGAGCGATAGCACAGCGGTTAGGGCGTTTGCCTTGCACATGGATGACCCGGGTTCGATCCCCGGCATCCTACATGGTCCTCTGAGTACCGCCAGGAGTAATTCCTGAGTGCAAAGCCTAGAATAACCCCTGAGCATCACAGGGTGTGACCCAAAAAGCAAAAAAAAAAAAAAAAAAAAAAAAGGAATAAACGCGTGTAAGGTGTTTGCTTTGCATGCAGCTGACCCGGCTGAGTTTGATTCTTCCACCCATCTAGGAGAGCCCGGCAAGCTACCGAGAGTATCTTGCCCACATGGCAAAGCCTGACAAGCTACCCGTGGCCTATTCAATATGCCAAACAAGTAACAACAAGTGTCACAATGGAGACGTTACTAGGCCCACTAGAGCAAATCAATGAACAACGGGAGGACAGTGCTACAGTGCTATTAAAAGTCAGATCATCAAAACAGACTATCAATCTTCAATCTTTTTGTTTTGATGGACTCACTTCAGAGAGATGGATGCAAACTGGGTATTGGTATAAGTATTTATAAAATCACATCTCCCTACCATTAAATGAAAACAATATACTCTACATTGTACGGGACAGAGTAGTAGAAAAAGGAATAGATTTAGGATTAATAGAGAAAGAATTTCATGCTGTTAGACCACCAAAGTTACAATGCAACTTTGGGTGAGATCTCTTATCTCTTTGGGAATAATCTTTCTAAAATATAAACACATATTTAAGATTTCTCCCAATACTAATGCTGTAGAATAATTATTGCCCAATTAAAAGTGCCTTTAAAATGTGCAAAGAACTCATCTTTTTTTTGGGGGGGGTCACACCTGGTGATGCACGGGGGTTACTCCTGGCTCTGCACTCAGGAATTACCCTGGCATTGCTCAGGGAACCATATGAGATGCTGGGAATCGAACCCGGGTCGGCCACATGCAAGGCAAACGCCCTACCTGCTGTGCTATTGCTCCAGTCCCAGAACTCATCTTTTTAAAAATATGGTTGTAATACTTGTATAGGTCATTCAATAAACACTTATTCCAAGAACAATGGATTCTCATTACTCAAAAATTCTATATTTATGAATTTAACTATCACTAAAATTATACCCACAATTTGATGCATATATTGGTTCATCATCATTCATGGATATGCAATGCGTTGAAAAATTTGAGTTACTCAACCTACACATTCACAGCAGAGATCATTTAAGGTGAAATGCCTTCACTTTTAATTCTCAAGTGGTAAACAAGTATCCTTATTGCAGTCTACTGACTACCACATTATATGCTTTTTTTCCCCAACTTTTTTGCAGGTGACTTTGGAATGGTTTCCAAGAGTGTTACTTCTATTCCTAAATTTTCCTCACTGAAATGTTCAATTTTCTTCATTTCCCTTTTTTTCCCCTTTGGCTTATACAGGCTAGATGACCAGAGGCATACACACTGGGTCAAACTTTAGAAGGAAGGCCAAAGGGATTTTCTGAGTGCAGAGGCTGCAAAAGTAGTTGCTTGTATCTGGCTTCTCAAATCTAAGGCAGAGGCCTGTTAAAAGCTTGGCTCTCATCACAGTTCTCTTGTTGCATTTGGAGCTGGGTTGGAGTTGTGGGGGAGGTGGAGGACTGTGTTTTTAGTTGTTTTACACAGGAAGTTGAGGTCTTCGAGGCCTAATTAGTCTCTAACGCTTAAACACTTACCTATCACTGTTTCATAAGTTCCAAGTCAAAACACCTGGTAAATAGGCAAGATGGCCATTGTTTGGCTGTTGAACTAATTCTTAGCTGTTAATATCTGGATGGTAAGAATTGTATAGAATTTCTAAGGATATACTGATCAAGTGATATATATACATATTTATATATATCACTTGATCAGTATATCCTTAGATATATATATATATATTTTCACTGTCCTCACTGTCTGCCTTTGACCTCTTAGAGAAGCTAAAGTTTATTTTGTATTATGCTTGGAAGTGAGCTTCCTGTGACTGAAAATATGTAATCATTTCTATTTCTGTTGCATTTAAATCAATGGCAGAATGGTATAGAAACTAAAGAGGTGATTTACGAATGGAAAAATCTGTTCCAATACATGAAAGTACATATTATTTACTAGTGCAGGAGTTGGAGCGATAGCACAGCAGTAGGGTGTTTGCCTTGTGCACAGTCAGCCCGGCCGAGCCGGGTTTGATTCCTCCGCCCCTCTCGGAGAGCCCAGCAAGCTACCTAGAGTATCTCACCCATGTGGCAAAGCCTGGTAAGCTACCCGTGACGTATTCAATATGTCAAACACAGTAACAAGAAGTTTCAAAATGGAGACGTTACTGGGTCCGCTTGAGCAAATTGATGAACAACAGGAGGACAGTGTTGACAGTGTTGTTGACAGTGCAGAAATTAAAGAGCTTTCCTTGTATGAGGTTGACCCAGGTTCAGTCCTGTTCTCATATATGGTACTCTCTCTGAGCATCTCTGGGAGTGATCCCTGAGCACAAAGCCAGGAGTAAGCCCACCCCCTTCTCACTACAAAAAAGCATTATGATAGTACAAAAGATGAGAAGCAGGAATATATTGCCATTAAGGTTCTCACACTACACCAAAAAAGTATGTTATCTGAAATCAGACTGGGATTAATTATAGATGACACTGATCAACCAAATTTCAACTTTATGGGTCCACCTATATAGAAATTTTCTTGCAATGGGGGCTGGAACAATAGCACAGCAGGTAGGGCTTTAGCCTTGCATGCGGCCAACCCGGGTTAAATTCCTACCCTGCTCTCGGAGAACCCAGCAAGCTACCGAGAGTATCCTGCCTGCACGGTAAAGCCTGGCAAGCTCCTGGTGACATATTCGATATGCCAAAAACAGTAATAAGTCTCACAATGGAGACATTACTGGTGCCCACTCGAACAAATCGATAAACAACAGGATGACAGTGCAGTGCTACAGGACAGTCCCATATTTTATCTGGTGTTATATAACTTCAAAAACATTACTTTCCAGGGCTCAAAACCTTTTTTCACCAACAAAATACCTTCTTTGGGTCCACATTCTGCCTGCTCAATATTCTATCTCTGGGAATATAACCGCATCATTTTGGCAGAAACATATCTGAAGCTTTTAATTCACTAAAGAACATGCCAACAAAATAGAATACAGGTTTACTTATCCAAATAGTACACTATTTTTCAATAAAAATGTCAAACCCTTTGATTTAAGCCATCTGTGGACAATTTGATAGATACGGGAGGAAAAATGGGGGAAAAGTTTGTTCTTGTTATTTAATTCTTTGTGTTAGAAACATATTGCTAAAGTTACTACTTTGGAATTCTGCAAATATTAAAAGTCATTTTAAGCCAGTGCAGGCAGTAGGTTTTCTAATACTTTGAACTTCAAGTTAAATAGGGAGAAATAAATTTATTTAATACAGAACAATCTGTGTTGTGGTAGAATAATGTATTAGGATATTAATTTGCATTTTTCTGACTGCTGTAAATAATTTATAACTCTTTGTCTAAAGAAGGTAGATGTGTTTTTGTATTTTCTTTTTTCCCAGAAATTTGGAAAACAAACACAAGCTATCTAAAATATTGCATCCAAATAGGTCATTTTTTTTCTAAAGTCTAGGTTCTTAAGAGAATATGGAGCTGGATTATCTGTGTAAACAAATATCAGGGTTAAGAAAAGTAATACATTAACCTCGGGAAAAGTAAGCTTTTGAGATTTCCTCCTCCCCCCCCCCCCCCCGCCCCAGAGAATAAGGAAATAGAAGTCTGGAGAGTTTAGAAATAATAGAGAATGAGATGTTGCTCTACATTCTACAATGAAGAGAGAATGCTATTCTCAAATGACAATGACTGCAAGATATATATGAAGAGGAGACACTAATTCTCAACCTCAGCAAAGACCTGAACATTCCTTTGATGGATTCCAGAGAGACAGTAGAGGGAGACAGTAAGAACACCTACCCGAGCTCAATTCCAGGCACCACAAGGCCTTCTGCACATCACTGAGTGTGACCCTAGAAGGACCATCAGAGCACATGCAGGATAGTCCTGATGGTACCTGGCATTACAGGTCAAGAATAAGTAGTACTACATTCTTAGACCCTAGCCCTGAACTGTCAACCCAGTTGCCAACTACCTCCAGGAGCAGTTCCTGGATCCTTTGAGGATCACATGGAAGGCACTAAATTTTAAAACAAAACAAAGCAAAACCTTTTTTTAAAAAAAATCATTTTATTAAAGCACCATCAATTACAGTTATTCATAGTTTTTTTTTTAACATATATTGTTCCATTACCAATCGTTCCACCAGGGTCAACTTCCCTCCATCAGTGTTTCCAGGTTCCCTCTCCAACCCCTCCAGCACCAGCCTTTTAAATTTGGTTGTTAAAGTTTTTGTCTCATGATTTCAGTGTTATGGACTGTTGTTTGAATATTTAGTTCTATATCACCAATGCATCTGAGTCCCTTGATCCCTGCCCCCATTGCTTCTCATCTATATCTTTTTCACTTCTCCTTCACTCTATAAATAAATGTCCCTTTGACGAATGCAGAGAAAGTGCATGACACAGTAATGACAACTGTGTATTGCAGACTAGAAAATCAACCTTACTCTTAAAATTCTGTGATTCTTACGTGAAGCTAGCTTCCCCACAAGAGACCCAACAAATTTCAATTATTAATGAGAGATGTGAGAACACTGAAATAACTTTTTTAAATAGGGAGAAGATATTTGTACTCACAATTATCTTTATAGACATTTAGCCAAAGGATATGCTAACTCACTGTCACTGTCCTCCCGTTATTCATTGATTTGCTCGAGCCGGCCCAGTAACGTCTCCATTGTGAGACTTTGTTGTTACTGTGTTTGGCATATTGAATACATCACGGGGAGTTTGCCAGGCTTTGCACTGTGGGCGAGATACTCTCAGTAGCTTGCTGGGCTCTCCAAGAGGGGCGGAGGAATCGAACTTGGGTTGGCCATGTTGGCTGTGTGCAAGGCAGACACCCTACCCACTGTGCTATCGCTCCAGCCCGGATAGGCTAACATTATTTGAAATAATATTTGCACACCAGTATTTAATTCAACATTATTCACAATGGTAAAAATGTGGAACCAAATAAAATATGCATTGATTGATGACTACAGGAATAAGAGGTGCGACATGCATTTTATAAAATAGTTCTCAGTTATTCAGAAAGGTAAAATTGGGCTGAAGAGAAAGTACAGAGGCTAAGGCACTTGCTTTGAATGTAACCAGTCTCAGTTTGATTCTTGTTTTGTATCACATATGTTCTCTGCGCATTGCTGGAAATTATCCCTCATATCACTTAGAGTCAGGAGTTAAGACCCTCAATAGAGCTGGGAGTAAGCCTTGAGCATCACAGATTGTGGCCTGAAAACCAGAAGGAAAAAGTAGATGAAATTGTGCTTTCCATAACAACATGAACAACATGGCTGGAACTTGAGGTGGTTTTGCTAAATATGGTAAGAAGTGAAAAACAGCTACCAAATGGCTATATTTCCAAGTGGAATATAAGTAGTAAGTAAAGACAACAAAGTGGTAACACAAAAATAATTCTTATCCTCTGAAACATATGGTGTCTACTGGAAGGAAAAGAAAAGGGAGTTGGGAAGATTGGAGAGAGGGGGTCATTTTGATAGTCCTGGCACTGGAATTTTGGTGGTGGGTGCAATGAGTTCTATGCACATACGGTGGTGTCTAGCTGTACTCCTCAATATTTATAGATGGAAAACTATTTATAAAACAATAAGATCTAACTAAAACAGAAGAAAAGAGGGGACTTGGGAATAGCTCAGAGGCTATTCCACATGTGCACGAGTGGGTGGAATCAGAGTGGCCTGACAAGAGTTGTTGACACCACAATGAAGAATACAATCTCCTATGCACCACACTAAGTAACTGCAGTTATAGTGGACAAGAACCATAGTCAGATGTGTGCACCTTTGTGAGCACGTGTGCAAATACCACAAACAAGCATCACTAAGGAGGGTAGGGGTCTGGAAAAAGATCAGCTTGTTCTGTTGGATCAGAGTGAGTCAAAACTCATAAATCTGTTAAAGTGTACAATCCTCATAATAATCCTGTGTTAATAATAAATTATATTAAACCCATTTTACAGATGATAAGAGTGAGACACAGAAAAGTCACCCCTTACCTAATATTACAGAACTAAAAGATAGTAGAGTTAGGATTCAAAATTTAAAAACCTGGTTAGATACTCCACACTCCTGAATACACAATTATTTAATCATTTTAATTTGGTTGTTTTGGCGGCCCCCCTGGTGGTGCTCAGGGCTTACTTCTGGATCACTCCTGGCAAGTTCTGGGGACCAAAGTGGTACATGAGATCAAACCTAGGTAAGTCTATCCACTATACTATCTCTTTGGTCTCCTGAATACACAATGTTTTAGTCTGTGGAAGCATGTTAATGTCAGCCTCTCAGCTCCTTGAAACAAAATTTACAAATAACTGTTTTATCTTCTCTTAGCTCCCTGAGTATTGGTATGCTTCTTGTTATTTGTTTCCTACAATGTCTGACACTGACCTTGAAAAAAAATGCTCCTCGTACATGAATATACAAAAATCCAACTTGCTCACAAAACAGCTATGAATAGAAATGCTTGCAGACACATAATGAATATATATGGTCTTTAAAACAGATTCAGAGATAAATGGATAAAACTGATCTTAATCAACAACTACATTTAAGATGTCAAACCATATTATCCACATATTAAAATATATTCCTATTAGAGAATGTGTTCTTTGACATCATCTATTTTACTTCATATAAAAACTATAATTAGATGAACTTTTTTTGCTCTCAGGCCACACCCAGCAGTGCTCAAGCCCTTCTCCAGTCTCTGTGCTCAGGGGTCACTCCAAGCAGGACTTGAGGAATCAGATGGGTGCCAAGGATCAAACCCAGGTTGATGGCATGCATGGCAAACAACCTACCCACTGTACTATCCCACCAGTTCCTATAGGTAGCCTTTTTTAAGTGGATGCACTTTATTTTGGCATTTCAGAGCTATTTTTGCAAGAAGTATATGATTTTTGTTAAAGGTCATACTAGAGATAATGTAGTGTATTCTATTGTTTATTTCATACCTCCTTTCAGACTTGAACATCTACAACCTCACAGTTGCAGGAGTGCTTAGTAATTCTCAAAGATGGGTTCTCTCAACAACTCACTCTTACATCAGGAACTTGCCGCAAGAAAGGCCATACTAGTTTTCTCAGAGGCAAACTGCACAGAACAGTGTGTTGTTATCAATAACCATCCAATGTGACAAGTTCCTTGTCACAACTTGGAACCAGTTTTAAGCCCATCATAACTTCAGAGGTCCCCAAGTTGGTCCACTGAGATCTTTTGCAACAGTATCAACATCTAACTTCTCCCTCTGCTTAAACCTGCCTTTTCCCCTTTCCATATGCAAGAGTGAATTCTAAGACCCCCTTGAAATAAACTTGCTCATGCGAATCTTCTTATCACTGTCTGTTTCTCATGGAATTCAAGCTGAGACACTTCATGCACACAAATGGATTCTACAGGCTAAATCGACATTGGCTTTGTTGCTTGGTAGGCATTCTCCATACATTTTCTTCCAGCTGAAGTACTTCAGTAATTTAACCAGATGGAAACAGATAAGCCATGTCCAATAAGAGTCAAGAAGTTTATCTGCCCCTGCTGTGAGTCCCAACATTAACATGAAAAGATCCTCTTCTAAACAATTACTAGATTCTCACAAGGCAACTTCCATTGATCACAACTGTTGTTGCTAACAGGGTGTGTTTCTAAGGTATCAGGAGCTGTGACAAATGCTTTGCATGTATAACTTAGTTTATGCCTTATAATAACCCTGAAAGGTGGACACTATTATCATCTCATTCTATGGTGAAGCTCACAGTATATAAATAACTTTCTGAAGGTTAAATTTTGATAGGACTTTCTGTTGACAGCCTCTTAACACTGCTATATTGCATCATCTAAATGCAGAATGACAAAGACCTATAAAGAATTCAGTAATGTATTTAAATTACTTTCTATTTTATTCATCATAAAACAGTACCTGAATACTTTTGAAATATAGTAGTATATAGTACAGGTTTTATGAAGCCTGCAGAAAAAATTTGAAGCACATACATATCTGAAAATCTTTCTGAAGTTGTGACTTTCTTATGGAGTCTGTCACTGTCCTCCCTTTGTTCATTGATTTGCTCCAAAGGGCCCAGTAATGTCTCCATTGTAAGACTTGTTACTGTATTTTGCATATTGAATGCCGTCATGGGTAGCTTGCCAGACTTTGCCCTGAGGGCAAGATACTCTCGGTGGTTTGCCAGGCTCTCCCAGAGGGGCGGAGGAATTGAACCTGACTCGGCTGGGCTGGCTGCGTGCAAGGCAAACGTCCTACCACTGTGCTATCGCTCCAGCCCTTATGGAGTCTACTACTCCTAACTCAAAAGCTAGTGACCCCTGACCTAAAAAGAATACATATGTCCCACCCATTCCGTGTCCCCAATGTTGCAGGACACAGTCCTCCCCTCTCATGCCTGAAAAATACACTTAAAATTACAAAAAGCAACACAAAAATGGCATCTCAGGAGTGGTAAATGCTACCACCTTTGAGAAACAAAAGCCTGGGAGAGAAAACTCAGAAAATTTTGGAGTGATCTAGAAGTGAGGCTAATATTTACTCCCACTGAGTCCCCTGAGAACCATCATGGGACAAAAAAGATTTTCATGAGTATTTTTAATTTTCAAAGAAGCATACTAAAGAAATTAGTGGGAATACAGAAAAAAAGACAAGGCAGATTGGTTTTGTGGGAAGCCTCTCTAGGAGTACTCAGAGGACTGGATAATACTACTAAGACTGCTCAGCCAGTTCAGTTGCTATATTGTTTTTACCCCCCAGCAGAAATATGGACCATTAGGGCCACTTCCGGCAGAGTAAGTGGGGCCAGGGACAAAGAATGGGCTGAATCTGTATGGCAAATCATTATGCCTAAAATGGGAGAGAGAAGTGAGAGAAAAAAGAGAGGTGCCTGCATAGAGGAAGGCTGGGATTGGGGTGGCTTGAAGGGGTGGGAGGGAAACTGAGGACACCCAAGAATGGCTGAGATTAGTACTAGGAATTTTACTCCATGGCTTGGACGCCAGCCACACATATATATTCCAATTTGTGATGAAATAGATTCATAAAAGTAACTAAAATATGTGTGGTTGGCGTCCAAGCCATGGAGTAAAATTCCTAGTACTAATCTCAGCCATTCTTGGGTGTTAGTCTCCTATTTTGTTACTTAATGTTCCCCAGATGAATGCAATCTTTCTATGTCTATCCCTTTCTTTCTGAGTCATTTCGCTTAACATGATACTTTCCATGTAGTACCACTTGTATATAAATTTCATGACTTCGTCTTTTCTAACAGCTACACAGTACTCCATTGACCCAAGCACAAAAATTTGTAATCTACAATTGTACCTCATGATGTCTCACTAATAAAAAAAATAAAATCTAAATAAATAAATACCAAAAAAATAACTAAAATAAGTGATATATGAATTACAAGAATGGAGGATGGAGAAATGTCAACCTGATTTTTTCCCTATTCTTTATAACAGGTCGGCATTCAGTACATTTAAACTTGAAAACTGGAGTTTAACAAATTACTGGAGCCTCTGATTTTGTCATAGTACTTTTACTTACTTTCAGGACACTGTATTAGGATGGGCTATATGTTTGGAGAAGGGAGTGATTAGATGCTCCATGCTTTTTTCACTTCAAGTAGCTTCACTTGCTACAATAAAATCATTTCTGTGCTGGAAAATAGTATTCTAGGAAACCATTTCATAAAAAAAAATTACATTCATAGTGGTTACGTCCAGAGAGTGGAGGACTACTGCTCCTGTGCTGCTTAAAATTTTTGATTGCATATTTTCATTTATTGAAATAAAAGATGCATCTCTTATGTGGAAATTTAATTTAAGAAACATGCAGATGGGAGCTTAGCATTAGTACAGTGGGGAGGGCACTTGCTTTGATTGTGGCCAACCACAGTTTGAACCCAGGTGCCCCATGTGGTCCCCAGAATCCTGTAAAAAGAGATCCCTAGCACAGAGCTGTGAGTAAGCCCTGAGCACTGCAGGGTGTAGCCCAGAAAAAAAAAGGTAAGAAGGGAGGGAGGGAGGGAGGGAGGGAGGGAGGGAGGGAGGGAGGGAGGGAGAGAGGGAGATGGGTAAAATGGGGAGAGGGGAAGAAGAAAGAGAGAAGGGAAGGAAAAGGAGGAAAGGAAGGGAAAGTGGGAAGAGGGAAGGGGAAGGGGGTGAGAGAAGGGGGAAGGCAGAAGAGAAAGGGGGAAAAGAAGGGAATTGCTGATTATCTGCCAAGATTCTGTAGCTAGTTTTTCTTGAGACTAATTGATTTCACCCATTCACTTTACCTTATGTGTCAGTTAAAGCCCAGACTGTACAACTCAGCAAAATTCTTTATTTTGACCATGAATCTACACTTCAGAGTTAATTTACTTCCAGTACTTATATGCACTCCTAGAAAGGTATAAAGTTGAAGTATGCTGTAAATATACTATTTATACCTACAGATGTTCTAACCCAGTCCATCAGATAATTGGCAGGAAAATGTGGTTAATACTTGGAGCTTAGAGTTAAACAGACTCGAATTCTGAATTTGCTCTTCATTCTTTTATATGACCTTGGAGCTGTTACCTACTTAACTGATATTAGTTTCAGTGTTTTAAATCTCTAAAATGGGAGATAATAATACCCTTTGCATGGCTAATGTCATTAGAGGTGTCTAGTCCAACTAACAAAAGCTATACCGTTTCCTCTGTAATTACATGATGTAGTTGCTCTGAGAAAAAGGTTACTGTGTCTCCCCTATCAATTAATGCAATCAGTCACACTTGATTAATTCAGCCCATTTCAGTGCTCTTGCCAGCTGTGATGCTTACAGAGGGAGCACCTACATATCAACAAGATGTGCTGCCTTGAGTTAGACATTAGACAATACATTGGGATGTCTCTTATCACTGGCATATCTATTATCAATCCGAGAACATTTATGTTTCTTTATGTGATTCTCTTAAAACCAGAATTATATTTTAATCATGTTTGTTTTTTTAAAGATTGACCCACATAGCATTACAATTTATTTTCTTTGTTTCATGTTTTTCTGTAGATTATTCAAAGTGCATGTTTTACTTTTATGCATTAAAATAGCATCAAGGAAAAATAGGAACATTGGTGTTATGACTCAACTACCTTGTATCTAGATTACACTTTCTTCAAAGCAGATGCTCATTTTATAAAGACAAACCTCCATTCTTCTGAAATTGCAAAGGGGAAGAGAGCTGGGTAGAAAACAAATTGCCACATAATCATCTTGAGAATTAAAAGTGCAAACAAGGGCTTGCAGGTCATGCAAATTTCTTCAAGAAAACACACACACACACACACACACACACACACACACATCCAAAAGCCACTTAATTTTATTTCTATCAGAAGCTAATTTAAGTATTCTTTCTGTAATCCTTCTACTGTTCTTATTTTTGTCGTGGGGTAACTTTACAAAATATTTGCTATAATCACTAAAGGGAAAATTTATTATCCATCTATTTATATTGTTTATCAAGAGTCCCATTAGCCCTGATTGCAATTTAATTTAATTTTTAAAAATTGGCCAACATTGACAATTGAATGTCTGCTCAATTCCAAATAACTCCTTTTATTTTAGAACTTTCCTACTCATATGATAGGTTATTAAACCTTAACCCCACTTTTCACTGAACCAGGTGTGAATTTCCTCTCTGGGGATTGATAATTAATTACATAAAACCAGTTAATGTATTCATGCAGCTAGAACTGAGATGGTCTAAATTCTGGGACACTGGGCAGCACAGTCTTCCCATACATTATGAAACTGTAAGACACAAGAAGCAGGTGAAAAGAGAAACCAAGTTGATTCACTTGGGGCTTTTGATAGCTGGTGGTCTCTGCACCCTGTCTACTCTGAGGACTCTAGTTCATTTCTCCCCACTCTCTTAGTTTTCATTGCAGTTGTCCTCTCACCCTTATCACCTAATCTCACTCACCAATGTTACAATCCGACCTTGTTCTTCACTTGCTTAATATTTGTAGTATTTGTCTTGTTCTTTCAGTTTTGCATTAAAAAAAATTTCCTAACGAAATGAATTCATAATTTGATGATCCTGTTGAGGCATCTTAATTCTTGCAACGAACACAGGAGTTCAAATGTCTTTTCTGTATAATTTTTGGACCCTTAAGGTATATTTCCAGGAGTGGTATTGCTGGGTCATATGGAAGCTCAATTTTTAGTTTTTTGAGGAATGTCCATATGGTATCCTAAAATGGCTGGACAAGTCAACATTTTCATCAGCAGTGAATGAGAGTTGCTTTCTCTCTCTATCTGCATTAGCACTGGTTATTCTTGTTCCTTTGAATGTGGTACCAGTCTCTGTGGTGTGAGAAGATATCTCTGTTTTGATTTACATCCTTACAATTAGTGACGTAGAGCATTTTTCATGTTGCAGCACTTTTCACAGTAGACAGAATCTGAAAACAGCCCAAGTGCCCAAGAATTGATGAATGGATTAAATAACTGTGATACAGCTACAGAATGGAATACTACGCAGCCCTTAGGGGAAATAAAGTCATGAAATTTGCTTTTATGTGTAGTGATATAAAGAATATCATGCTGAGTCAAATGAGTCAGAGGGAAAGGAAGAGATATTGAATGATCTCGCTCATTTGCAGGATACAAAAAACATACACGCTCATTTGCAGGATACAAAAAAACATCCACTGTACACTGTCCTCCATCGATTTGCTCGAGTGGGCCCAGTAACATCTCCATTGTGAGACTTCTTGTTACTGTGTTTGGCATATCGAATACGTCACGGGGAGCTTGCCAGGCTTTGCCGTGCCAGCAATATACTCTCAGTAGCTTGCCGGGCTCACTGAGAGGGACGGAGGAATTGAACCTGGGTTGATCGGGTTGGCTGCGTGCAAGGAAAACGCCCTGCTGCTCTGCTATCGAAAACAAAGTAGGAAGATATAATATCCTAAGCTAAGAGAAACAAGGGCCAGTACGACTGGTCCAAGGTTACAAGCTGGCCAGAAAGCAGAAGGGGGAGTGCAGTTAGGACAGAGAAGGAACCTTATGACAGTGATAATTGGAAATGATCGGTCTGGACAAGAACTGGGTGCTAAAAGGAGGTAAAGTGATATGCATGATACCCTTTCAGTAACAGTATTGAAAATCACAGTACATAAGAGGAAAAAAGGAATTAAAAAGAGAGAGAGGAAAAATGTCTGCCATAGAGAGAGGAGATAATATGGGGGCGGGGGGGAACATAAACTGGAGACATTGGTGGCAGGAAATGTACACTGGTGAAGGGATGGGTGTTTGCACATCATATGACTGAAAATCATGAACAGCTTTGTAACTGTGTATGTCATGGTGTTTCAATTTTTAAAAAGTGCTTGCACATTTTTCAAAAAGCCACCTCTTGTTTCTAGATGGATAGTACAGGGGTTAAGCTGTATGGTTCGTATGTGGCTGACTCCGGTTTAATCTCCACTGCTTCATGGTCCCCTGAGAATTGCTAGGTGCTAACCCTTGGTGGCTCTTGAGCCCTACTGGGTGTGACCCTGTAGATGCGTAAATACTGCTGGAGTGTTCTAGGTAACCCACAAGGCACAAGCAACACTGTATTCTCTAGCCCTTGCATTGAACCACTGACTAAATTGGCCTATAATCACAAAGAAAGTTACCTGGAAGTCCTGAGCATCTTTAGGGAGATCCCCACCCACAAGACCCAGAAATAAAACCAACTCTTCATTTACCAGTTTCCTGGACTAAACTGAAGTCCATGCTTAAATTTCCTCTCAGTTTGTCATGGCATCCTCTCAACCCAGGACATCTTCAGAAGGTTATAAGACCACTTTTCCTCATGAGTATTGATGCTAAATGTTGATTTTTTCTAGCTAAATACGTTAGGGCCTTCACATAACTGAAACCTTTAATAACACCCCCCACCCCATGTCATTATTTCTCAGAATTCTCAAAAGAACACACAGAAGCATTTTATACTGGGTACCCTGCTACATACATGTAAGGACTCTTTCACCTGTACCAGTTTGGAAGTGATTATTAGACAAATGTTTCACTTAAGCTATCTAATTCTCTATCCCCTACTTAAACCTCATTAAATACTTAGTGCTGTTTTTCCAACAGAGATTCTTAGAGGTCGTAACTTCCTTTCTTGAATCATTTTCTGCCTTTGGGCTTAAAATTTCTCAACTGAAAAATTAGGAAGTTGAACCAAGTATTAGTTTCTATAGACTTTTTCAGATTTCTAAAATATCTTCTTATGTAAGTAAGCAGTAGAGAAAAATAATTTACATCCTCTACCATTTCAGAAGAATTAAAAAATAATGTTTTTGAAACATCACAGTAATATTTTATGAATATATGATTATTTGAAAGAAAATATGTATTTTTGAAATCAAGTATATATGTATGTGTTTATATAATCACTCTTTTTTTTTACTCTTTACCTTAAAATAAAAAGCTCTATTTAGGGAGAATAACGGCATAATGTAAACAAAAGAAGAAGAGGGAGTTTTAGTCTTACAGATTTGGATTTGAGATTCAATCAACTTTCATATTTGTAACATTGATCACATTACGTTATTTCCCTTGCTTTCCACGACTGTAAATTGAAGAGATGATACCAAATTTAAAGTTATAGGCCATTTTAAAGATTCATGAGATAACATGTAGAGCATGTATAAATGTATGATGGATATTAATAAAAGTTGTTATAATGACAAAAATATTAACATTGCTTTCAGTTTATAAAAAGTCCAGATATCCTAACATTTTTTTTGCTCAGACCACACAGCAAACTCAGCTATACAAATGCTTGTACTGCATTATTTGTAAGGATCAGTTGAGGCTGCACAATGGGTAGTGAGAGAAAACTGACCTCCCCAGAAAGGTTTTCCATATCTCTCTTTCCAGGTTCATTTTCATATTCAGAAAAAGGAAATTAAAGCATTGTAATATCAAAGAGAAAATAATAGGCTTTTTTCTTTTATCAGCTTAAATATATAGCATTCTTTTCAAATTAAAGAGTCAGCATTTCCATATATGTATTTGATTTCCTATGACTTTGTGGCAGAAATAATGTGCTCTGCTAATGAAAAAAAAATGTTCGTCTGCCCAGGATTTTGCTCATCTTGATCTATGAACTCATGTATAAATTCCTATGGTTTAAAATAATGCAAGAATATAATGACCAAGTCTAAAATTTTATTTCCTGACAATCATGAGCTAGTGATAAGCAAAACATTCATTTTTTAACATTGCTTTAATAGATTATTCTTTGCTTCATGATCAAAGAAATAACTAAGGATTCATTTCATTTCATTTCATCATCCTGTTATTCGTCGATTGCCTCGAGCAGGCCCCAGTAACGTCTCTTTCATCCTAGCCCTGAGATTATATTCAAGGCTCTTTAGGAGAATGAGACCCATCATTGTTACTGGTATTTGGCATATTTGATAAGCCACGGGGAGTTTGCCAGACTCTGCCCTGTGGGCAGGCTACATTCAATAGCCTGCAAGTTTGTCCAAAGTAGGAATGAGATAATAAGATGTCATAAAAAGATGTCCTGATATGATGTCCAAGGGGCCCCGGCGAGGAACAGCCAGGCGCGGGGGCAGAAGACTGCACTGTTCTCGTCCGGGAACTGGATTTCAGTCTCCGAGTATTGGCCGTTGATGGGATTACACGGCGCCAGGGGGCCAGGTGGTGGGTGTGACCCCCGCCCACTGGAACCTGTTCTCGTCCGGGAACTAAGGATTACTATATGATTTATTCAGGCTGGAGCGATAACACAGTGGGTAGGGCGCTTGCCTTGCACGCAGCTGACGTAGACAAACACTGGTTTGATTCCTCTGTCCCTCTCGAAGAGCCCAGCAAGCTACTGAGAGTATCGTGCCTGCACAGCAAAGCCTGGCAAGCTAACTGTGATGTATTCAATATGCCAAAAAAGTAACAAGTCTCACAATGCAGACATTACTGGTGCCCGCTCGAGCAAATCGATGAACAATGTGAGGACAGTGCTACAGAGCTACATGAT